>NW_022589712.1:61580784-61899843 GCF_004348235.1 Phoca vitulina | reverse complement strand
CGGCAGGCTCCGTGCTCGGCGGGAAGCCTGCCCCTCCCTCTCCCACTCCCTCCTGCTCTGGTTCCGTCCCCCCTCACCTTGTGCCCTCCTGTCAAATAAATAAATAAACTCTTAAAAAAAAAAAAAGAATTAAGATTTTTAAAAACATATGTATCTTGGCAAAAGATAATCACACAGGAACTGCTGACATTAAAAGACATAGGTTAAGCTATTTTAAATACAGACAATTCAATTACTATCTTGATTCAGAACTAATAAAAGCATTAATTTCCTATGGAGTTCTCCGTATGAAATAGAAGAGTGATTTCAGCAATGCAGCTGTGGGTGGTTGTACCAGTACAACTCAACATTACAACAGTAATAGTAATGATATATATTAATGTAGCTAGATTATGTACCACACTGGGAGTACGTGGAGGTCAGTATCAACCACTACTGAAATACACCACTCACTCGCGCAAGTGTTAATGGCAATTCCAGCAAGCATTAATAATCTGAAATCATGTTTCTTGAAGCAAGAGGCAGTACAATCTGTTTCATGTATATCCTATCATTGGCACCTATTATTATGATAGCCACTCAGTGGGAACTCAGAAGTGCTTAACTAATTACCATATTTATTTACACTGATTAAAATCAGAAATGTGTACTTGGGGGGAATTAAAATGGGAAGAGAAATAAAATGTTTATGTAAAGACATTAGAATTATAGGTTAATTTTTGAGTTCTTTTAATGTTGTTCTAGTATCCTAGTAATTAAAAGATGTTAAACTATTAACTTCACAAAAATATTCAATAAAAGGGTTACTACAATAATAATGACAATCTGCTGAGATTTATTGAGTATTTACTATGTATCAGCATTGTAAAAACTCATGTACAGAAACAAAAGACATACAATCCTTTTCTCTGGGAAGTTCATTCTATTGATCCCTCTCAATAAAATAAATTCAATTGATCCCTCTCAATAAAAACAATGCTTAAATGCGTTAATACTGAGCTGTGGGTGAGTTTCTCAGAGTACTTTCTGACTTTACTAGTTTACTTTATCTTGCGATCTCCTGAAAAACCTTATTATTATTAGGGAGACTGTTTAGAGGACCTTTTGAGGCCCTTTCCATTTCTATGACGCTACTGTCAATGTTAACTGATCTTCAGATTCCATGCATGATTTCTGAGCTGACTCTGTCCAGTATTTCAGAGAGAAAAATCTGTCAAGGAACAGGCTTCATAAGTAATGATCCCTATACCTGGTAGATGATGAGAACCAAGAAACTTTTTAAAAATAAGAATTCCCAAACTCCAAACCAGATTACTAAGTCAGGATCTCCAGAGCTGAGATCTGGAAATCTGAATTTTTTAGAAACTCGTGGGTAGGTCTGATGATCAAAAAAAAAGAGACCAATATTGAAAATACAGACACACTGGCTTCAAGATTCTAGGAGCTGATGGGCTGATAGAATAGTATGCTATTGACTTCTAAACATGGAAGAAATTATACACAAATAGGGCTTCAAATAAATGTCTACCAGCCAGTTTTATTCATAGGGGTTTTTAAATAACACTGTAAAAAACGTTTCTAACTAGAAATTAATATAATAATTAAAATCTATTTGAAGTAAACCTCATGGTTAATAGATTATCTTTATAAAAAGCTTCCCTAAAGAAGTATTATTCGAGGAAATAATTTTATGAAATTATTCACAGAAACTACTAATTCACTACTGGAGATCTAAGCTTTCCCGTCAACAGTCTTACAGATGTTAGAACTAGAAGACATTTTCTGAACAACTCAATCCCTAGATTTCTGGATGGGGGAATAGAGGCCCAGAAAGGTTGAAGTAATTTACTGAAGGTCAAGCAACTACTTAGTAGCAGAGCCAGGATTAGATCCCAAGTCTTCTACAAGGTGTTTTTCCTTAAACAAACAATAAAAACATAAAGATTATCATTTTTCTAGATGTTTACAGAAAGGTCTAAAACTTCTAGATTCAAAAGCTGAATTTATCTCTGTAGGATTGTGATCTAATTTTTGTTGTGTTTCTGTGCTCACTTACTTTCTAATTTGTCTACAAAAAATACATATTAATTAATAATGTAAGGCAATTTAAAAAAATAAAATCTTACCATTTCATCTGGTGTTCCATGGCGATCAAACTGGTAAAGTGATGCTACATGAGTGACGATCCACCAACTAAAACCTAATGGATCCCTGGGCTGGATTACAGGCACAGAAGGTCGTCTTCGGTCACTTGATTTTTCAAAGAGTGTTTTAAGTAGTTTATTTAACCAGTTCCAAAATGACTATAGAAAGAGGTAGTATGATTCAATTAAATAAAGAACATAACCTTTGGTTTGGGCTTTTCCCACCATTTGCACAAATATACACACAAAAAAAGAAAACAAAACACGTTTATAAAACTTAAAGAATAATAAAAACACAAGAACTAGAGCCTAATTAGTACTTTACAAAGATTCTACATGTTCCACAATCACATCTGCTGCTGTCCAGCGGTAGCCATTATCCTGACCTTCATAATAAATCAGCCCCCCTCCCTTTTTTGTTTTGTCACACAGGTATATAAGCCTAAATCATATATCGTTTGGCTTTCCACCACTACTTTTTTTAATGCGTTTGTATTCTTAAGTGGCCTAATTCTATTCTTTCATAACTTGCTTCTTTTCCTCAACATGTGTTTCTGAGATTCAACCACTTTAATGAGTATAGCCCCAGCTCATCAGAGTATTCTAATATATGACTATATGGTAACCCATTTACCTGATATACTGTTGTTGAACATTTGATGAGTTTTTAGTAAATTTTTTTTTCTAGGTATTTGTCCATTTCATAAACCTATTCAAGTTATTAGGCATACAGTTGATGACAATACCTCAACTTTTAAAATATCTGCAGAATCTGAAGTCATGTTCCTTTTTAAATTTCTAGTATTGACTGTAATAATTTCAGGAAAATTAGCCAATTTTAGTAATCTTTTTGAAGAGCCAACTTTTGACTGTTTTGATCATTTTCATTGATTTGATCATCTTTGTTATTTTCAATTTCATAAATCTGTGTTAGTTTTATTTGCTACCTTTTACTTTCTTTGGGTTTATAATGCAGGGATTTTCTTCCCTAACTTTTTGTGTGATGAATTCTTAGCTCATTGATTTTCAACTTTTTTTTCCCCTCTAACATCTGTATTTAAAGTTATAAATTTCCCTCTGTATCATTAGCTACAGTCCCAAAGCTTTAACTAGTATGTTAGTTATCATTTACTTTGAAATATTTTACAATTTCAATTATATCTTCTTTCACCTATCTCAATATTTCTATGCATATGTATATCTCTCCTTGTAGTTCAGGCAATTTTTATTTTCTACATTTAATACTTTGTTCTTAGCCACATAAAAATGTTAATTTGCTTTACCTTCCTGATAAGTTGAACCTTTTATCAGTACACAATGACTTAATGCTTTTGTTGGTTTTAAAGTCTAATTTTCTCCAATACTAGTGTAATACGTTACCTTTCTTACATCTTTTCCTATCAATTCTGAGCCCTTCTGCATTTTGTTTTAGATTACCTCTTGTAAACAGCTTACATTCTGTTCTGACAGTGTATCTTTTAAATGAGCATTTCAGTAGTCCACTTGCAGTTAATGACTCATACATTTAGTTTTAAATCTACCATCTTATTCTGTATTTGTTTGTATACCTATGTTTTCCACAAACACCCCTTTCTTGAGTTCTTTTGGGTTAAATATTTCTTTTCTTCCCCCTCTACTAGCTTGTAAGTTAAAGTCTACTTTCTCTTCTTTCAGTGATTACCTTAGAAATAATAGCATATATCCAAATGTCTTGATAATATATATCTTTGCTCTTCTCTTAGACAAAATAAGGACCTTAAATTCATTTATTACCTATCCAATTTCTAGGCCAGTATTACTGTGTACTTTAACTCTCTTTTTTAAATTCCAGTAGATTATGTTACTGACTTATACAAAACATTTACTACTTTCTTTGTGCTTTATTCCTCTATACATCACACCACCTCCCCCCTTCCCCAATTCAGGCATCATTCTTCTAAAATATATCTTTTAAAGTTCCCTTCAATTCTGCTTCATTGACAATAGCTTTGTTTCACCTCACTCTTGAAAGATTTCGTTGGTAAAAAATTTTAGGTTGACAACTACTTTGCTTTAATACAATGAAGGTACCAGTCCCACTGGCCTCCTTTGCTTTTGAGAAGTCAGTTTACAGTCTAATTGTCACCCTTTTGAAGATAACATAATTTTCTGTCTGAATGCTTTTAGCTCTTCTCTTTGTCTTTGATGTTCTGGAGTTTCACCATGATGTATCTAGGTCTGCTTTTCTTTTTTTATTCACCCTACGTAGAACTGATTGGGTTTCTTAATATGATAACTTTCATTAACATTGGAAAAATTTCTGCCATTCTCTCTTCAAGTATTTGCTCTGTTCCACTCTCTACTTACTCTCCTTTGGGACTACAGATAAAAGCATTATCAGATTTCCTCTGTATTCTCACATGCTGCATTTTGCTACCAGGTCTCTTCTATTTCCTTTCATCTGTAACAGTTCTTCAGTAATTATCTTTCATAATTTCATAATTAGATTCACAGTATACATTTTTCACAAGAATACCAAAGAAACATTTTTCTTCTTTCACTGCATCATATTGAGGGTACATAATATCAATTTGTCCTATTATTGGTTAACTTTGATCACATGGCTAAGATGGTATCTGCCAGATTTTCTACACCATAAAGTTATGGCTCCCCTTGTAATTGGTATTGTATAGACACAGCAAGCTGTGCAAATATTCTGTTTTTCATCATACTTTTGGCAGCCACTGAGGATTCATGCCTGAAACAATTACTAAGGAGGTTGTCAACTGGTGATTTTCTAATTCCATCAACATCTACATTTATTAGGAAGAACTCCCCTTCCCTCTATTTATTTATTTATTATTTATTTATTTGTTTGTTTATTTATTTATATCCGTATGGAACCATAAACACTTATTGTATAGATCACAATCCTTTGTTATCTTTTGTTTCTCAAATTATCCTAGGTTTAGAGTGTGGGAGATCTTCATGTTGGCTCTTTTGTCCTTTTGACATGTCCTCATTATTTTCTGAGTACCTCCTTAGTTTCCGGTACAGAATGTTCCAGTCTCATTTTTCATTCTCCATGCATCAGTGTGGAAGATCAAGACATTTGCCAAAGGAGCTTTGTTTCTTTTCAATGGAGGTTAGTAATTTCAAGACCAAGACATTGCAGTTTCCTCATTGTTACTCAGATACCATCGTTTGTAGGCCCACCTAGTGGATAAGGTAGGAAATGCATGTACGTACACACAAATCTCTATCTAGTTCCAATTATTAAAAAACATTATTTCATACTGATCTCTCAAATTCCATCCCAACACATTATCTTTCACTCTATCTTTCCCTCTTTCCATATTTATAACTCAATTTTCCAACAGTGGCAAAGCTGGTTCTTAATTACCCATAATGTACTTATTAATTTGCTCAGTCCTAGAGTACAAATATCTAGAATTGCTAACCCATATATAACACTGTAAGACAAATCTACAAACAAGAGTCCAGGATCTGAAGTTCGTTATAATTCTTTGTCTTTAGCCTTAGAGCAAATTGTCAAAGTAGTGCACTCCAAGTCCTCTAGGTCAGTTCCCTCCCGACCCCGGCCCCCATAGCTCCTCCCATGTGTTATTCACTTGTAATACAGTTAGGTTCAAGTGTTTTTCTTTATATTCCACTGAATTCCTCTTCCGTACACGTTGATTTATTTCTGGAGCATGTTAAAAATTAACATGGTTCTAATGTCATAACACATTCAAACCCTTCTACTCCATTTGTCACTCACCAATCTCCCATTCCTACCCACCAATTTCAATAGTTCCTGATTTGTCTTTCCAGTATTTATCTGGGACAACTAAGCATACACATTTCCTATTTTCCCCTTCATACACAGAAGGTGGCATCCTATAAGTATTCTTTTGCACTTTGCTTATTTAACAATAAGTCCTGGAAATCAAACCATTATCAGTTCAGATATTTTATTCATTTTATTGAACAAATATATAATACTCTAATGTGCTAATAAACCATGGTTTTACTCTCCTGTGTATGGGCATTTAGGTAGTTTTTAACATTGTGCTTTTACAAATAATGCAACAAAGAGCCTGAGGCATATGAATTTTTGAATTGCTGTAGGTATATACTAAAGGCAAACTTCTACAAGTGGGAATGCTAGGGTCAAAGTTATAAAATTCTTGGCCCATACATTTTGAATCATTGTGTTGTTGTTTTTGGTATTGATGTTTTTATTTCACAGAAAATTTTTACAAGAATCTTTTTATAATGCTTAAAGGTGGCAATATATAAATTTACACATACATGTGGCAGCTGAAATATAATGTATACAGGTCAGAAACTACTAGATTGCACATGGCATCGCACAGGTGTCCCCTGCCTTATTTGTGGCACTTTGGGGAGTGCACCTAAAATATATTTAGGTCTGTTTCCCCACAAAAGGAGTGCATTAATTTAGCTATTCTTTTCTTTTTCTTAAACATGCATTTTCTTACATAATCATGTGGTAGGAAAATAACATGGGCTGTAGCATCAAATAAATCCACACTGGAAGCCCCCCCGTTTATCATATTCTGACTGTTATCTGAACAGTTTACTTAACCTCACACCCATTCTACTTGCTGGCACATAAGAAGTATCACTCAAGGAATATTAATTTGCTTTCCTTCTCTGAAATTAAAGTCTAATTGATGTTTACTAGATAGTGAGTGTTGGGTTTTTAGGCAACAGTCATACACATAGATCCAGCATTTAGAATATTTCTTGGAACACAAATATGTCCTTGATCAAATTAGTTTACTTCCATTCCTGGAATTCCCATCTAATTTGGGGTGTATGTGAATTTCCAAACATTCCTGAGTCTCTCTTAGGCTTCTCTAATTGCTTCTTGGGAAGCATCATCCTGTTGGCTTCACAGAAGTCAGCAGCAGCCCAGGCAACATTTGAAAATAACTTAAAAATCCTGAACAGCCTCTCCCCTTTGGATAATTTCCTTAGAACATTAGCCCTTCGAACACAGACCTGGTTGCAGAAAATGTCTCTTTCTCAGCAGGAAAACTCCAAATCCCATTCAATCTTCACCTCCCTCATTCTAGGGATGGGGTGGGGGAGGCAAGGGATAGGGAGAAGGAATCAAATACTTCTTTCTGGAAGAATGTTAGCATGCGTGTGTACATGCATGTGCACACACACGATTTCCTCTTTTAAAAACATAATGAGTACATTGTATAAATCAGTGCTGCCACATAACAAAGTTTCAAAATCTTTGTACAAGATGAAAAAAACACAAAAAACAAAACAAAACAAAACCTCTGCCTTCAGTCTGGAAAGCTTGTAAGAACAGGCCCTATGTGGAGCTCAGCCGGCTGTCAACATTCAGGGAATGATCATGTCTTCTGTGATATCATTAACTCCCAGGTGGATGAAGCAGAGAAGCTGCCCTGCTTTTCCGGAAATTTTCAATTGTTTTTTCTGTTTTTCTTTCTTGGCTTATCCTCATCCATCTCCATCCCCAAAGACACTGCATGTCAGATAGTCAGTACAAAGAGTAATTTTTAACTTGCTTCTTTATTGTCTTAGAAGAAACTTTCTGTCATTTTGTTTCCTTTTGGTTTGGTCACTTTTTCTTGGTCTTGAGCTTTCTATCAAGGGAGTATCTCACAGTTTTGGTCCATATAATATCTCTACAGTAAAGAGATGAGACCTACATCACTTTTTTCTAAGCTGAGGGCTGCTCTGTTGTGTCATAATGTTTATTCATTCCGGAGGCTGGAAGTCCAAGATCAGGGGTCCGTCAGAGTGGACTCAAGGCCCTTTTCTAGATAGCAGATTTCTGGCTGCGTTCTCACAAGGAGGACGGCTTTCTGAGTCTTTTTAAATGTTAACTTGTTTTTTATGATGTTTTTGAAAAGTCTAGTGCAGGTCAAATTACTTTGCTCTTGTAAGTTATTAGGTCTTTTTGTCTAGAAAATTCGATAATTTCCTAAAGGACCTAAAGTCATTTTCTGTATTTCTGAAGTCAAGTAGTTTTAGCAGGATATGCCTTGGGATGGATTATTTGGAGTTAATCTTTCCAGTGATCTGGTAGGCCCTTTCAATATGTAGAATTAGCTTTTTTTTTTTTTTTTTTTTTTAGGAATGTTTTCTTGGATAATAGTTTTGAATGTTAGCTATATCCTATTCTGTTTTCTTCTTTAGGGACTCCATTTATATATACAGCTGTTTCTTCTTTGCTTATCTTCCATTTCAGCTATTTTCTAACTCTTTATATTCCTTTCTTCATCTAATTTTTATTCCCCTGGTTGTTTTCTGTCTTTCTTCCATACCCCTGATTAAATTTTCATTTGAGTATATTCTTCTTGGGCACCTTGTCACTTATTCAACTCTAAAATGATTTTTCTTTCATTTCTCTCCTGCATTCCACTTACTCTTTCCATTCACTTCTGGCTTTAGTCTACTTGTTTTTAACATCTAAATATCTTATTCAGGGTGTTTTTGTACAGCCCCAAATGCCTGTCTGTTTAATCTGGAGTGTTATAATTTTCTTCTGTTTCACAGTTTCTTGGAGAAAGGGTTCATTAGCTAAAGTGTATCAATTCTGTTTCCTAGTAGTAACTTTATAAACACTTGTTTCAAAGTTTCTTTTTCCTTTCTTTCATTTAGTAGATTTAGACTACTTTAAAAGATTCAGTAGAGCCCTCTTTTGCCAATGTACCAAAGTCCCATTTCTTTCCTGGATTTCCTTTCTTTTTTGGTGGTGGTGGTAGGAGAGTGGGTGTGAAAATTTTGATTTTGTTTTTCTAGATCATTTTACCCTTTTATTTCCTTTCACCTCCCAATCACCAAGGGTACCATTCCTTTTTTTGCCTTTGTATTCTCCAGAAGGTCTACCTTCAAAGAGTGCCTCCTCATGTCATATACACACTTTCAAGTTCTAGCCCATTCTCTGACTTACAAGGAAACAATCTTAGTATTTTCACAAACTGGCAGTGGTTTTAGACCAATTTGAGGACTACTGCTAGCATTTTTTCTCAGGCTGCCCTTGCTTGCTAGAAAGTTTTATGGTAGAGCTTTGGTGGTGGTTTTTACTGTTAACGTTTTTATCATTCCTATCTTGTAGTTATGCTATCAACGTGTGTGTGTGTGTGTGTAGTTTTATTTGTTCTTGCTATTCTATATTTTGGGGGGGAGTTACTAGGGGAGATACAGATTTAAGTATCTACCCATTGTCTGTGGCTGCTTAGAAGTCACTGGCTTGAGATTTTTAGTACAATCTAGGCAACAGCAACTCAGGCTATAAAGCTGTATGAGGGCTGGCTTGCAGTAACAAATATACTGAAGAAATTTTAAACTGCAAGGCATCACAGTAAAAGACATGCAATTTTCCTTACAAATTTAGTTGAGTTTCTAGTTCATCCTTTTGGGGGCCCAGATTTATGGGCAGTCAGTATACCAATAGGCTACCAACTTGGGTTAACTCTGACCTCTGTCTTCTATTCTTTTACCTCATAAGGTATGAAAGCTAATGTTCAAGTTTATACAATTTAACAACTGCTTATAAGGTTATGGGGCAGTTTCAGTGTTCAGGGGACCTGAGTTCCCACCTACATTTAGTATTTGACCTCAAGAAGTATTTGACCTCAAGACTTCTCACTTTCTACAAGCTTACTGATACATGTAAATGCTTATTATTTGATACCCAGCATGATTAGATTACATTAGATTATTTTTTCAACAGGAAGGTCAAAATGTCTTTCCAGGCATGGAAAATTCTAAGTTGAATTTAAAAATAAAATAGCCTTCAAAGTCTGAATAATATCAGTTATTTTACTTGTATTAAAAAAATGAAATGACCTCAGATTTTCATTATTTTAAGATAAGTAAGTCTAGTTACTACATCAAATGAACAGCATATAAATCATTTAGGTTAAGCAATACATATTGCTATGCAAATTTCTACAATATATTTTAAAATTATGCTTACTTTTCTATTTAAAATCTAGAGAAAGACTAAGAGAATCAAGTATGAACATGCCTACATTAATTATATGTATTTACATGTTCAAGTCTGAAGTTTGTAAAATAAGAAAAATTATAAAGAAATATAAAATTCTTAAATGATAAGCTTTGCAGAAAATGGAAAAATTGATGTTTACCATGTCAGTGAGACAAAACATCCTGGCAAATGATCAAAGGAAAAAAATCCCAAGACTCTAATGTTGAAATCTCACCAAAGGAAGCTGAACTCTGACAAACCAAAATGTGAGGAAAAAATTTTTTTCTTACTTAATAATAAGATGTGCTAAATTTATACTTCAGTAAATTTATTGCTAAAATAATAACTGAAAATATAGTACTTGTAAATCCACAAAAATACGTTTGTTTTTAAAAAGAGAGCGCATCACCCAAACCCCAAATTGTGGAAAACTGGTAAATTATAAAACCCATGAAAAATCAAAGGACTTTTTCATATAACATAAATCATTGTATCATTTCATAATTAATTATTTGTACTTACTTCTACCTGTATTTCTCTTTTTCTACTAATCCACAACACCTGAAATAAAATAAAGCCCCATTCTGAAGAGTTGGCTCAAAATGAGGTCCAAGATTTCTTATGTTCCCTTTTGCACTTTTCTTCCTCCTTTCTTGAAATAATGCCATAAAATTCAGTAATAAAAACCTACTTTATTTCTCCCCAAATCTAAATCTGCCATATTTCTTGATTAAATTGTTTTCTGGATTACTAGACAGTATGAAGTATTTTAGCTTAAAAGATTCTTGACAGAACAACAGCAAAAAACTTGAGAAAATAAGAGTCAAATCCTGCACTTCTCCTAGAAGTTTCATATTGCCACTTTAGGGTTAAAAATGCAGTAGGTGTTTGGTACTCAGTGCTCTGTTTGGTGGTGGTGGTGGTGGTTGCCTTATATAAGGAACTTCGTAGCATTTTTCTTGGCGAAAACCATTGCAAAATTTCAATATAAGAGTTAGGAACAGTAATTAACACATCAATTCTACAACTTACTTCTGAAAGAGACCATTTACTTCTGTGTTCCAGAAGATGAATGAGTAGAACCCATAATTCTTTAATGCAGGAACATCGGCAGTGGTGACTTGCTAACGCTTCAGAAGGCCTAACCTGGAGAGAAGAAGCAAATTCAATTCTGTAAGAATTTTACATGCTACATCTTTCTCTCCAAATGTTTTAAAAGGATTTAGATGACTTAAAACTGATGTTCAATTATATAAAATTGTTTACAAAATATGTGCCATTCCATTAAATTTTAAAATAAATTCCCATTTTACTTTTTTTTTTAAAGTAGGTCCCACGCCCAGCGTGGAGCCCAACGTGGGGCTCAAACTCATGACTCTGAGATCAAGACCTGAGCAGAGATCAAGAGTCAGATGTCCAACTGACTGAGCCTGCCCCTAAGTTCCCATTTTACAACCAAAAGTATAGAATGAACTTTATTTTCAACCTTTAAAAAAAACCTTTGCTTTAGGGGTGTCTGGGTGGCTGAGTTGTTAAGCCTCTGACTCATGGTTTCAGCTCAGGTCATGATCTGTGTCCTGAGATGGAACCCCAGGTCAGGCTCCATGCTCAGCATGGAATCTGCTTATCCCTCTCCCTCTGCCCCTCCCCACTGCTCGAGTGGGCTCTCTCTAAAATCAATCAATAAAATCTTAAAAAACAAAAACGAAACCAAAAACCTTTGCTTTAATCATCAATGTTCAACAAACTTTTTCTGTAAAGGGCTAGATAGCAAATATATGAGGCTTTATTGGGACATAGTCTGCCACAACTCCTCAACTCTGCCACTGTCATACAGCATCAGCCATAGACAATAGGTTAAAAAAAAAAAAAGGATGGGCTGTGGTCCAGTAAAATTTACAAAACAGACAATGTGTTAGATTTGGCCTCAGGGCAATGATTTCCTAACCCTGATCTAATCCATCAGCCACAAAAGAAAAACTTCTAATAAAAAGATTAGAAAACAAATTTTAATCCACTATAAAGCAGACTAAAAAGTTTTTACAAGTCAGAATAAATACAATTAGGGATTTATAAAGGTTAAGCAATTTTATTTTATTTATTTTTTAATATTTTATTTATTTATTTGACAGAGAGAGACACAGTGAGAGAGGGAACACAAGCGGGGGGTGGGGGGGGGGGGGTGGGGGGGGGGGAGAGGGAGAAGCAGGCTTCCCGCTGAGCAGGGAGCCAGATGTGGGACTCGATCCCAGGACCCTGGGATCATGACCTGAGCCGAAGGCAGCCGCTTAACTGACTGAGCCCCCCAGGCGCCCCAAGGTTAAGCAATTTTAGGTTAAGCTTTTTTTTTTTTAACAAATATATCCTCAATGGCCCTAAATAATGCAAGGCATATGCACTATATTTGCAAGTATAGCTAGACTTCAGAAATTCATTATGTAATTACTA
Organism: Phoca vitulina; assembly: GCF_004348235.1. Lineage (NCBI taxonomy): Eukaryota > Metazoa > Chordata > Mammalia > Carnivora > Phocidae > Phoca > Phoca vitulina. The sequence continues at coordinate 61,887,267 of NW_022589712.1, read as the reverse complement.
TTTCACATATACTATATTCATGTTTCTAACATAATACAGAGTCAAAGATAACTGTTAAAATATTACTAAATCGAGAGGCTGCTGGGAAGATGGCAGAGTAGAACGTCCCTGGGCTCACCTCTGGCTGCTTGGCCGCCTAGAGAGCACCCACGTCGGCATAAATAACCCAGAAAGCAGCCCGAAAACTGGCAGAACAGACTCTCCACAGCCCGGCATAGACAAGCGGCCACAGCGAAGCAGATCCACCCCTCTGATCGCTCTTGGCAAGATCCCATCAAAGCGGTGCCACAAGCCTGGCAATGTGCACGCGGCCCAGACAAGGGTCAGCACCACTCCAAAGTGAGTCCTGCCCCAGGGAAAGGGGAAGAAACCACACACCAGTCTGACGGTGACCCCAGCAGTGGGTCTGACTGCAGGCCCCACCCACCAACAAAAGCTTCTCAGGGGACAACACAGGGACAGTGCCTGCAGTTTGGTGCTACTGCATCTCTGGCAAAAGCCTGGTCTGACTCAACTCAAGCCCAAGGCAGCCCCGGACCAGCCCACTAACACCACGGGCACCAGACTCTGCCCACAACAGGCAGAGAGCCATCGTAGACAACAGGACTGAAGGCAAACACATCCTAGCCACAACGGTAGGACACCCCTGGAGCAACACACATAGTAGACACCCCCTGAAGCACCAGGTTCTGGGGGACAGACATTGCACTGCAGGACCTCTTCTTCATAAAGCCACTACTTTCAAGTGCAGGAGACGTAGCTGACTTTCCTAACACAGAAAAACAGACAACGTAAGAGACAGAATGAGGAGACAGAGGAATATGTCCCAAATCAAAGAACAGGACAAAATCAGAGCAGGAGACCTAAGTGACACTGAGGTAAGTAATATGTCTGATAGCGAATTTAAAGTAATGCTCATAAAGATAATTGCTAGAATTGAGGAAGGAGTCCAGGACCTCCATGAGACCCTCCACCAAGAGACAGAAGACATAAAAAAGAACCAGTTAGAGTATTGGACTTATTAAATGGAAATAAAAATAGACCATCTGGAATAAATAGCAAGCAAGAGGAAGTAGAAGAAAGGATTAGCCACCTGGAGGACAGAGCCATGGAAAGCAATCAAGCCAAGCAGATGAGAGGGGGAAAAATACGCAAAATGAAAATAGACCCAGGGAACTCAGCCAACACTGTCAGGCTTAACAGTCGCATGATAGGGATCCCAGAAGGAGAAGAGTGAGAAAAGGGGGCAGAAGATTTGTCTGAAGAAATAATAGCTGAAAACTTCCTGAATCTGGGGAAAGAAAGAGAAATCCAGATCCAGGAGGCACAGAGAGCCCTCAACATAACCAACCCAAAGAGGTCTGCGCCAAGACACAAAGTAAATAAGATGGCCAAAAGTAGTGATAAAGAGAGAATTTTAAAAGCAGCAAGAGAAAGGAAAGCAGGTACATACAAGGGAAATCCCATATGGCTACAAGTGGGTTTTTCAGCAGAAACTCTGCAGGCCAGAAGAAAGTGGCATGAAAAATTCCAACTGCTAAAATTAGGAAAAAATCTATAGCCAAGAATACTCTATCCAGCAAGGCTTTCATTTAGAATAGAGGGAGAGAGAGAGTTTCCCAGAAAAACAAAAATTAAAAGCAAAACCAGCCACGTCCCTGTCACACACGATGCCACTGGCCTGTGGGCCCCAAATTCACAGTCCAGCCGCCCTCCTGCCCGAGTCAGCATGCACGGCCTGCCACCTGCTCAATGCCAAGTCAACACGCCTTCACCTCAGATTGCCAAGGGCTCAAATTGACACTCTTCTCAAATTCCAGCCCCTGTGCTCAAGTCTGTGCACAAAAGTGGGCATAATTATAACAACAGAATGAAGCAACCCAAACATCTAACTATTTCTGTGGAATATATAATGGATAAAAGGAGTGTGCTAGGCTGAGAACATCTCCAACAAGCACATCAAAGAACAGTACATACAGCATGATTCTGGTTAGTTAAAAAAAAAAAAGAAAAAAAAACCTGGGAAGAATAAAACAAGATGAAACCAGAGAGGCAGACAAACCATAAGAGACTTCTTAAGCATAGGAAAGAAACTAAGGCTTGCTGGAGGGCAGGTGGGGGGGGGGGTTGGGATAACTAGGTGGTGGGCATGAAGGAGGGCATGTGATGGAATGAGCACTGGGTGTTGTATGCAACTGATAAATCACTGAACTCTACCTCTGAAACTAATAATACACTATATTGTTAATTGAACTTAAAAAAAGAGGAATCCCCCCACCCAAAAAAAAAATTATTACTAAATCATGTCTGGTCAATCCACTAAATAACATCAATTATAAAATTATATAGACCAGATTTAAAAGATTTTGATAATACATAAAACACAATCTAAATTTAAAAAAATTATAAATCATGATTTCCCATAAGGTTTATGCTAACAATTTGAAATAACTGATAAATCAACAAATTTCCATTGCTGGAAAATGAGTAGGTATTGTAGCATCTTCAAATCACTGTCTGCATTAAACACTCAAACACAATTTAGTAAGAAGATGTAATTTCCCCCATGTTTCTATACTTTTTTGAAAAACAAAATCTCCCTTTAAATTTGTCAACTAAAATTAGTTGACTCATTTATTGTATTATGTAACAATAAACATATACTCATTTATAGTACTCATTTATTATATTATGTAACAATATATATATGTTACTAAAGGGTTGGACTCTCCTATTTGCATAGAAGTTAAATTTCCAGTTATTGTCATAAACATCCTGTTTTTACTTATTTTTGCCAAGATGGAAAAAGCTATTTTTAAAAACAAAACAACTGCCTCTGATAAATTAATTTTAGCCTGTTTTAAATGTTTAAATCAAATTCTTTTCTAATTCAACTCCCAGACCATAATAAATATAAAATTAGGAGAATTAACAAGTAAATCAATCAGATTAAATTCTTATAAATGACACACATTAAGGACTATTATCATTAAGCATCAAAAATACAAATAAACTTTTTTTTAATTTAGATTCAAGTAGCCAACATACAGTACACACCATTAGTTTCAGATGTAGGAATATAAACTCTTATAACATTACCTTGTCATACCTGTTGAGTGACAGGCTTATTAAATCACAAAGGAGATTTTCACAATGTTCTTCAAATAGGCTGATGTTGGTTAAATTGTCACCTGCCAGATTCATAAATTGATGACCGTATACAACTTGTTCTAAAAATATAATAAAATATATCCTATTTAAAACTACAGATTTTACTAATTCAGAAGGAGGAAAGTAACTATACTCCTTTAAATTGACTTACAACAAAACTGCAACATATACAGTTAAAAACAAATTTCTTTAGAAATAAAAGTTAAATTTGAGGACAATTCCTTTCTAATATGATCACTGATATACATTACCCAAAGAAAGTTTTCAATTTTCTCAAGTGCCACTTAATAGACTTCTCTTTTCTTAATGTGGTCATCTTTAAAATGTAACAATGTAACATCACTTACGGAAAAAAAAAAAAGCGGGGAAATGCTAGAAAATCTTCACCAATATTTCTGACCAATAAAGGCTTTAAAACATTTTGTAAACAAATACTGATTAACTAATGACATACAAATGTTTTGTGGTGTGAACAGAGCAAACCAAGGTAATAGATACTAAAATGTGTACCTATCAGATTAAGTACACCTTGAAGTATTGCTCCAAGGAATTATTATCTGAAATACAAAGTCCATGTGAGAGAAGAAATTATGTATTTGTAGACATCTTTGTATGTTTGTGTGCATGTGTATGTATATGTGTACACACATACACATACATACATACGTGTATTTATTAGTTTACTGAAAATCAGGTATTGAGATAATGGATGTTTTTATAACCTATAACCTAAATTGATAATTTACAAATAGGTAATATTTACAAAATATTGCTAAGTTGATAATGGACTCTAAAGATGCCAAATAGCAAGACCAAGAAATAAACAGGCAATATGTGAAATAAAAAAGTATTATCCATAATATATACAAACTACTATTTTTTTTAAAAAAAGAAACATGAGCAAAGATAATGAACAAATAATAAAGCAAATATAAAAAACAGTAAAATTATGTAAAAATGTTCAACTTCATTGGTACTCAAAAAATTGCAGAACAGAGATTCAATATCATTTTTCGTGTATTATTTGGCAAAAAATAAAAATAACTGATAATATCCACTACTGGCAAGAGAATGAGGCAAAGGCATGCTTGCAGTGTACACAAATTGGGGAAACTCTGTACAGCAACTAAGCAGTGGTTACGATATTAAAGCTGAATGTGCCACTCCAATTCTAAGAATCTACTCTACAGAATAACTTGTACATGTATTCAAAGATGTATATATACGTATATATGTATATATATATATATATATACAAGGATGTTCCGTGAAATATTACTTGTAGTACCAAAAAAATGGAAATAATGGAAATATTAAAAAATAGACTTGGCTAAATAATGATAGAGCCATAACATACAGCCCTTAAAGGAATGAAGTATAACTATATGTACTGACACGAACAGATCTCTAAAAAACTGTTGAATTAAACATTACACAGAACACTACCATTTGTGGTTAGAAACAAAGACAAAAATCCTACCCAAGAGTTTCTATATATATATATACAGACTAATATAGAAGTATGGAAAGATAAATGGACCAAACTGTTCTCTTGAAAAAAGGAATAAGACCTTGACTTTTTACTTTGGTTACTATTTGATGTAAAATAAAAATTAAAAAACCCGGAAAGCAATGATGACCTGTAATTTAAAAAAAAAAACAATTAAGGGTTTAGATTTAAAAAGGATATAAATCAGAAATCCATAAACTTACTCAATTTTTCACCCAGCATGTGAAGAATTTCTAGCACCATCCAATGGATATCTAAGTGGAGATGTAATAAATGCCATGATGGTGGAAAAAGCTGTGAAGGACATTATCAACTGTGACTGAGAATTCATAGTACTTTAGTAGGCATTTTACAGCATGCTATGACACTCCTCCATAAGCATAAGTATCAGGAACCAAGTAACCTACCCACTCTTCAAAAGCTTAGGGAAAAACTGGGTCTTGTTCATTAGAGGATTCTTTCACTGGAGATCTTTGAAAGCATATTTTCATTTGATGCTTTAGGACAGACCCACCTTGGGGCTGCTAAATAGACTTGTACATTAAAGGTCCCTTCCAACCAACCTTTGATTTTACTACAGCTGCAAGGCAGTAAAAGAATTTTTTAACCACTTATTTTCATAATCTTGTTTTAGACTTTAGCTAGGAAATATGTTTTTAAATGTAATGAGTACCCAGGAACTCCTATGAAGTATTCTAACAGGAGAAATAGACTATCATGTAGACACTATTGAGATGCCCATTAAGAAACTGAAGTTAAAAGCAGTGAAGAAATTTACCTTTTAATTCACACGTTAAGATTAAAATCTAATTCTGATTCAAAAGCCAGTGCTCTTAACTATTGTGCTGTAGTAGGGTTGTCAATAACCTTCCCTGAGCCAACATTTAGTATCACTTTAAAAATAAATAACAATGATATACATGTTCTATTAAGAGAAGAAGAAAGAATGATAGAGAGGGGACTTGTCTTATCAAATGTGCAAACAAAATAAAATGCTACACTAATAAAACAGTATTGGCTCAGAAATAGATAATAAATAAACAGCAAAAATAGGCAAGAGAGAAATAAACATGGTATCTCCAATCAGTGGGGAAAACATGAGCCATTCAATAAAAGACTGGTTATTAACTTATTCATTTGCAAGAAACTGAAGTTAGATTTCCCACCTCACAGCATATTTTTTAAAAAGAGATGAATTAAAAAGATAAATGTAAAAAACAAGTATATTTTTAACAAGCACACAGAGATGATACACAAGAAAAACCTGACAAATGTGACTATATACAAAACTTAAACCATCTCCATAGCAAGGCAGATTAATTGCTAAAAAAGAAAAGATAAATTGATGAAAGTATCTGTAATACATAATACCCAACAAATATCTCTAATAAAGTTCCTTAAAAATAAAAGACAGATGTTTAACTGAAAATGCCAATTAAATACTTTTCATATATAAGATAGGTAAAACACAAGAAATACAGTCTTAAAAGATACTTTTCATTTTGTAAGATTTTTTTTGCTGTTGTTTCAGAAAAGAACAGTATTTCAGTGTATGATTTTTTTGTGTATGTGCATTAAAAATTCAGCCTTCTGATCTTCAAATAACCTCTTTTCAAGTTTGCCTAATTAAAAAGGCTATGAAAGGCAAAACCTAGTTTGAGAACCTTTGCAGTCTTTATTTCCACTGCTAGATAAATTATTAATTTTTATTTTCTTAAGCATTTGATGAAGATCCAGAAAATAAAGCCAGTCCAATTTATAGAGACCAAAATGAAGGAAAAATATCCCTCTCCCCATAATCTATCCACGAATATTTATTAAGTGTTATGATTACAAGCAATTATCTATTTGCTTTCTATGGATTAGACATATTAACCTGTGAATTCAGTTTGGACTTTTTATTTTTAATATTACATATATTGGTCCCTGATAAGAAGAGTGCATTTTGTTGTTGTTGTTGTTAAATTTCACAGAAATACATAAACATTTATTCGTACCTTACATTTTGGCAAAGACACATTCCTAAAAACTGAATGTTATTCAAATTGGTAAAGTCAAATCGAATGAAAGAAGTTGAGAGTTCAGGGAAACCCACAGGGAATTACAATTTGCCATTCATATAAGCTCACATTTTCCTATGGAGAATTTGGTAATTACATCTATAAACTGGGTCATGCTATCAATACAGATTTTAAAAGAACAAATCTTCTATAGGAATGATTTCACAGGTAGAAAAAAGGGGAATAGTCAAAACAATCTTAATCATATTCCAAAAAGGTCTCAAAAGTAAGAATAGACATAATGCTGTGGTTTTGAAGGTGTAGCTTTTATAGAAAGGTGATCTTGAATTTTACTGTAATAAACACTAGGATTTGCCCAAACCTTTATCAATGGGAAAAATGATACAAATTTTTAAAAATAAAGGTTATTTTGCTTTGAAACTTGTACACATCTGCACGTTATAAACTGGAATTGAGAATAGCGACCACTGTTTCAGTCTATATTATATTCTAAGCACTTTATTTAATTAATTTTAACTTATCTAATTTTCCCAATAACTCTAGGAAGCAAACCAATTATACACGTGAGGAGACTGAGGCAAGAGGTGTTGCTTGCCCAATGGCACATAATTAGAAGAGGAGCCAGAATTTCAACTCAGGCAGTCTAGTCCCTGAGCTGCACTCTTGACTATTTTTCCTCATTCTTGAATGAATGAATATTCCTTGCGAAAAGAAAAAAAAAAAACGAGGATTTAAAAATTAAATGAAACAAGCCAAACCTTAATTTGGTTTTGATTTACAAATGCTCCTGGACTAATACTGGGAAGTTCAGATAGATGTCCAATATACAAGAGTAATCCATGAAGTTCATCAACCAGCACAGACGGAAGTTGTGCCTCCAAAGTTTCATAGGGATGGACAGGAACAGGACTCTCAGCATTTTGTACTTTCAGATACCTAAAAAAAGATAGATACAATAAATAACCAGACTCTGGATGAACATGCACTCAGAAATTCATGCAGTAATCAAAATACTCATCTGACATCTTACCTAAAGACGAAAACTTTAACATAATGAAGAAATGTCACGCACTGCTGCCTAATATTGTCTGCTTTGCAGTGTAGGGTGGATATCTTCCCTGAAACCAAAATAGATTAAGTGTTATCAAAGTTTAAATAATTAATCCGTGGGCAGTGACAAAAAAAATTTGTAAGCCATACAAGCAGCAGTTCATTTGTGATTTCATCTGTTCCAAATTTATCACTCTATCATACATTCTGATCCAACCATACATAATTACCACTTCCTGCTCCCCGAACTTAGGTTTCAATACACCTCAATGATTTCGTCTATACAGTTGTTTCCACCTGGAACTCTTCCACTCCCCAAAACTTTTGCCTACCTACCTATTTTTTCCTCATCTCTGTAGACCAAGATCTGGCATCACTCTGTGATGGGCCCCTAAACAGATGAAGCCCCTGGCTCCCATAGCAGCTTATACATGCCACGATTACTACACTTTTCCGTCTACCATGCTGTCCTATGCTTGTGTGTCTCTATGTCCTACCAACTACAAACTCCTCAGCAGATTCTTCCACTTTGATTCATCATCACCTTACACAGTACCTGGCCTGAAACAGAGCCTCAGGTGATAAATAGTACTCAACATTTACTGAGCACACAGTGAGAAAACAAAACAGCCCTGACAGCAGATAGCTAACACCTAGGTCATCATGTTCCCTACTGAAACTAAAGTTTTCATGAAATATCAAAAATAATCAGATGGGGCCACTCTGTGATTATGGTGAAACAAGACAAAAACAAAATCTCTCTGTAATCATGTCTGAATACAGAAACAAGGCACTATGCAATCACAGAAAAACAAACAAAATACAAAAACAAAATATTTCCCTCTTGCAGCTAACATGACTATTACTTTACTAATTAGAACCCTCCTTAGCCTGTCTTTCTGGGTCCCACCTCCTAGACAAAAATTAACATATTCAATTCATTACACTGTCCCTGCTTAACACCATCCAATCCAATATAAAGTCCTAGTCCCCTTAAACTCTCTTCAAATCACCAGTGCAAGTGCAAACCCTATCACAAGCCCCTCCCTACTCTCCCTGAGAAGCCCCAACTATTTCTCATGATGTGTACTTCCTTCTTGTGTCAGTAAGCTACTCAACCTCTCATTGACCAAAGGTGTGTTCCAGGTGATCTTTAGTTGCATCACTAATAACAGGTATTAGCCTGAGCACTTAACATACATTATATCATTTATCCTCACAAGAACTCCATGAGGTGGGACCTGTTACCTGGTGTGAGACCGATAATTAGCTAGGGTTGGAACCCAGGCTGACCACAGTGTGATGAGTCTAATTCCTACACTGGAGCACAATTGCCAGAAAGGAGAAGCAGCTAGCCTGCGCTAAAACACTGTCTTCAATTCCCTTCACTACCTTAACTATATCAAACCCCCTCCATGAGTAACCCATTAAATGTCAAAAACAAACCAAAAGCAGAGCAAGAAGACAGCATGAGGTCCCACTCCCCGCCCCCAAAGCAAGTTGTTAATTCACTTTAGAAATGTTTAGCCTTAAATCAATTTTATCACAGACATAGAAAAATATTATAAATCTCAGCTACAACAAAATTTAAGTGTTATATTTTTTCTGAACACTAAACACTATCCTGAACTTCTAACCTAATGCTTCTTCCTCCATGTTCTTATATCCCAATTACGCATCATAGATGTGCAATTCAATTCCTTTTTGCTATTAAAAACACTTAAAACTTACCAAAATCACAGCTGGCTTGTAATAAGGTTTCCAAGTTGTACAGTTGCTGCCTAATTTAAGAAAACGTAAGGTGAGAGTTAATTTTGGAAAAATTTAAAGCATGTATTATAGGGATATTTCAAAATCTATTACATAGCTTTAGTATGTGCATAGCCTCTCACTTGTGAATGATGTTTAAAATACTTTGTGGATATTTATACAGGGTCAGATAGTCAAGACTGAGAAAAGATAAAACATGCCTTTGTTTGACCTTCCAAAAATATCTATTAAAAGCTGCATATATGTATATATAATTATAAATATCATAGATTTTACTATCAATGAGATATTGTTTATATACCCTCAAAAAGTTTAAGATACTTACATAAAAATCCTAGGTTAACAGTTACATAATGAAATGTTAAATTGTATTGGACAATTATACTACAGGAGTTCAGAAAAGGAAGAGTAACTTAGAGTTATCAAGGAAAGCCATATTTATGATGTCCCCCCTTAATATCTGAAAGTAATCTCTTGTCCTTCTTCCTAATTGCCTTTCAACTCCTTAAACGTTGACCCATCTTCACGACCTATGTCCTGAATAAAGACTCAACTCACTCTATAATGTTCACGTTTACAGAGAATCACTCACTCAAACTGTTCTCCCAGTAAAACACATAACAAGGCACAGATACACTGTCTCTTCACAAGGCCTCAAGGGATGAGGGTGGGAGGAGGAATCTTTCCACCTTTCCATTTTCATTTAAATGTACCACATACATATTCTTAATGTATTTTTGGATAATTTGCCTTCAACAACCGATTCCATTTCAAAATCATGTAAAATCTAAATATGGACTGAGTTTTAAATGATAAGGAATTATCTTGTTAAATGATAATGAATGTTAATTGTGATAATGAGATACTGTTTATGTTTTTTTAAAAGTTCATATTTTTAAGAAATGCTTATTGAAATATTTAAGGGTGAGATTACCTGATGCCTGGAATCTGCTAAAAATACTCAAACCAAAAAAAAGAGGGAAAGGGACAGATGAAGGAAGTGTGATAAAACCTTGGTGTTGTACTGCCACTGAGAGAGGGTATGTGAAGTTTCATTATGGTATTCTCTCTACATTTGTATATGTTTGGAAAATTTCATTAAAATTTTTGATGTTATCCAACTTAATCAATTAATCATATTACTATACAGTCTGAAAGATATATTTGGAAAGTGTGATTTCATTCTCTAAAAATCAATGAAAGACTATGACGATTCAGCAACAAAAGTAGTATTTTAGTTTTCTTCCAAAATTATAATATGGTTCAAAGCATTAAATATTTGTCTTCAATGCATGATGTCAAATGTTGAATAAAAAGTCTGAAAAAGAATGAACACTCACTAAAAAACGAATCATTAAAATCACTGCTCCATCAAACATTACATGATTGTTGTTACTGATAAGATAATCAAGAGAGCAACATGAACAACTCGCGCTTTTGTAATATTGGTATCAGAAACCACCCAGCAAAGTAACTTACAAAACTGAAAAGCATCTATGCTCAAAGGCAGTTAAAAACAAAACAAAACATACCTGAATAAATGAAAGAGCACTCTAGATGAATTCACCAATGCTGTTTCAGTAACCCACTGAATGCCAAATATTTCCACTGTATCTTCTTCAAAATTAGTTGGTAAAGGATCAAGATTCAAAATTAATCTGAAATGAAAACTCTAATCTTATAAAAAGTATGCTAAATCCCAACTATAGCATATCTTTTTTGTCATTATATAAATCCATATTGTATGTGACATGTCAACAATGATACCATAAAATTATGATATGCCTTGGTACCTTACATATCCAGGAATTACTACATTTAGATTGTATGAAAAAGTCAGTCATATATAGTGATAAAAAAGTGTAACTAAAGAACAATGTAACTTAGGGGAAAAATTCAAAAAGTAAGTCTAGGGAACATACTTTTTTGGCCTATGGTCTTCAGTCGAAGAATTTCATCCTTTGAGGGGACATTTAATGTTTAAAACAGCTAAAAGTTACTCTGAGCCATGTCTGGAGCATAATCAAACTGAATAATCTCTTTTAAGGTCTCAAACAAGGTACAACTATAAAATCAACAAAAATGGCTTCCTTTCTGAAATTGCCTCAGCAGGTATTCCCAAAATATTTCAACAACTGCAGTTTTACAGCAACTTGTGTACAGCTGCCTAAGGCAAGAACTCTAAAGAATAACATTCTTGTGAACTTACACAATCTGGTGAATTTATTCAAAAGTTAAAACAAAAATAAGTCTATGACTTCTGTGTATAGATACACAGAATTAGAAGGAACTGGGGCAACAAAACAATGTCTACGTCTAACTTAAGAATTACTGAGAAGCTCCAGATTATTATTTCATGTTTTAGAAGGATATTCCAATTCAAAAAGCCCACCTAGCTTTCACTTTAAGTAAAAGGGAAATTAGTGGCCAGCTTCCTACCCCAAAACTGAGGTAGCTGTGAGATAAGAAAACATCCGGTAGCAAGAAATTCTCAATATCCAGAAATCTTTTAGGTATGCTTTAACCAGGAAACCGACAACAGAACTGATAGCCTGCACCCATGTTATATACTAAGCCGTTTTGCAAAAACATGGCTTGAGCATCGAAGTTTAAGTTGACTGAAATCATAATTAAATAACATTCCTAACAAACTGATGAAAAATTTGATAAGGGAAAAACACAGTCCCCGATTTTTTACCTACCGCTTAAGGGCTCCGCTAGAAAGGTAGGACTCTCCAGAAAAATGATTTCCTCCTCCTCTGTTGTCAAAACCACAAGAAAAGCAAGGGGGTTTGCACCATTCTGTCCCCAGCTCCAGTTCCAAGCTGTCGGTCAGGAACATCGACGCAGTGGAACAGTTATCCATTATTTACTTTCTGTCCTGAAATGTTTGGGACTCATATCATTCAAGGCTCCAAAGATACTGTGATTAGATTCCAGGAGGTGGGGCGGGCCAAGAGATTGGCGGTGATCTCAGAAAGTTCTCAAAACGTCCCCCCAGCACAAAGAAGAAAGCCCGAGAAGCCAATTCCTCAACAACTCTCCCCACACCGACACCCCGATATCAAGGCTTTCAGACAGAATGCACCCCCGACTGGCTGTGGCAGGAACTTCACATCTGCCATCTAGGTCGGATTCTGCAGCCCGGACAGCGCGAAAAGGAAAGAAATGGTTGCAGGACAGATCCAACTTCAGCTCCCGACCCCGCCTCGACCTGCGCCGCCCGCTACGTTACCGAAAAGTACCGAGCTAGTTTCCCAACAGTGTCGTGGAAAAGCTCCCTTGCGCACTCCGGGTGGGGATCAGGGACCGCCCGGCGCCAATCTTTAGTCCTCCCAGCCGGGAGGCAAGTTCCGCCAGGTCCCCACTCGGCGGCGACCAGCGCGGGCCGGGCACAGGGCGAAGGAAGCCGGCGGCCTGCGAACCGAAGCGCCCCTCGTTTGAGGCACGGCGTACCTGCTCACACTTTCGGTCCCCGAGATCCGCCCCCAGCTGCCGGGTCTTCAACCTCGGCGTTGGTGAGGTCTAAATCAGAAGCAGGCGAAATTCCCGCCACTGCGCGCCCGCGCTCAGGAAGGGCGGGGCCACGGCGCAGCCCGCCCCCGGAGATCCGCTCGCTAGGTCTCTGCAGGAACCGCCGGCGCTCCGCGAGTTCTCGCGAGAGTCAGCCGCCCAAGGGCTCGGTGCTGCGAGCAGCTTTTTCTTTCTTTCTTTTTTTTTTTTTTCTCTGTGCGTGTAGCTTTAATTGGTGAATTCGGCTGGAAGGCGGGGCCTCACGGGGAAAGGAAACTGGAGGCTGAGGTGAGCAAGGCCTAGGCACCTCTGGGTAGTCTTCGCGCGGGACACAAAAGAGTTTTGCTCAAGTGAGTCCGAAGTGGGTGTCTCATTTACACCCAGAGCCGCGCCATCCCCTCCTGTTACCGCGCTAGTGCCAGCAACTCTTTTGTTAAGATCGAGGATGCCTATTGTTCGTGGTTTGTGGACAAGGCATGTGCAAAAATGAGGCTAATCCAGCGTATAGTAGCACTGAGTAAGTCAGATGGTCCTTGCTTTTGGCATAAAACTGTCGTTCCCCTTATTTGCAACACATCTGGACAGGTTTAAATCGCTTAAACCTGGTCGCTTTTGTGAGGTATAGCCCATGTGCAGCATTTTTATCTTTTTAAAAGTATTCTTTAAAATCTATTCAGAAGACTTTCCAGTCTAAATCAGAGATAACACATTTAAGCTTATCAGTGACTTAAGATTCAAGAAAAACGTGCTAATTGCTCCTTCAGATCTCCATAATTTTGAGTATTTGCCATTGCCCATTCCTCCAGAATAGTTTGTCCTGTGTTTAATTCCTGTACAGAGAACCTGTCATAACTCCTCTGTTCAAACCAAATACTGCACATGTTCTAAGAAATGGGATGCGGTGTGTGTGTTTGTGTGGGGAAACACAATATGAACTCTATTCTGACTGCAACCTAGGGCTACTGTGATGGGTCCTATGTCCATTATGTTCACATGATGTGCCCTGAGACTTGATGTCTTCTTGGCGACCACTGCAGCTTTTTAGGGTCCAGGTGGGGTTCTAGCATGACACATTGTCATCTGTAACAATCCCTAGGAAACAGTGTCTAGATATGAGAATATTGGGCCCTGGCACTATTTAAGAGAATTGGGTCAATAGACAGTCATTATTATTTCTTCCTCTAATCAAAACATTTGGATAGACCCCTTTTTCCTTTTTCAAGTGCCTGATGAGTGATCAACTTGGTTGAACCAGTTAAGTAGAATGGGAAGAACCAAGTAAGTTACCTGTAAATAACGTAAGCCAGTACTCTAATGCATTTCAGTAAGAATCCCCAGCAAGTTAATAGGCAGCATACTGAAGAGAGGTAATTAAACATACTTAATGAAAGGGCATTTATAAAGGTATGGACAGGGTTACTGGAAAACAAAAAGTAATCATGAAGCATCCAGAACTAATCAGAGTCATTATCACCCTTAGGCCTAAGAGATTTGGGGGAAGAGGGATTACTAGAGCCCAAGGAGACTTGTTCAGGTAGGAGACAGCTACCTACCTGATAGCCACCTATTGTACCTTCATAGAGGAGCATAGCTACTGCCAACTTGCCACCCAACAGGGAGGAGCTGGAAGGATTAAGTACGCAAACCACTTTCCCTCCATACTGCGGTGTCCAACTGGTGGTTTTCATTGGCTAAAACCAACCTAAAAATAGAGGGCAAGGATGTAACCTTATAAAGTTCAGGCTCCTAGGATAGAGTCCAGCCTGAAGAAGGGTAGAGAGTGAATCTGACAGAAAGGGGTAAATTTTATCAAGAAGACATAACAATACTAAATGTATAACAGAACTTTATATATACCTATAAAGGGATGAATTTATTAATTATAGGAGAAATACTCAAATCAATAATTAGTTACAGACTTCAGCACTTACCTCTCTGTAATTGGTGGAACCAGTAGAGAGAATTAGTATAGACTTGAACAGCACTATCAATCAACTTGACCTAATTGATATATTTATAGGTGACACAACCTGACAGTAGCAGAATACACTCTTTACAAGTACACATGGAACACTAAGGTAGACCACATTCTTTGCCAGAAATCAAATTTCGTCAACTTTAAAAGGATTGAAATCATACAGAGTATATGGTCTGACCACAATGGAATTAAACTAGAAACCAATACATATCTGAAAGAAATCTCTAAATATTTGGAAATTAAGTAGCACTTCTAATTAACCCATGGATCAAAGAAGAAATCACTAGGAAAATGAGAAAATATTTTGAATTAAGTGAAAATTAAAGCACATTAAAATTTATAATTTTAACTGCTTACTTTAGAGAAGAAGAAAGAGTTCAGTTCAATGATTTAAATTTCTATCTTAAGAAACTAGAAAAAAACCCAGCAAAATAAAACAAAATCAAGAAAAATGAAGGAAATAATAAAGGGGAGAAATAAATGGAATGAAACAGAAGAATAGAGGAAATAAATGCAATCAAAGAGTGGTTCATTGAGGCACACCTGGGTGGCTCAGTCGGTTGGGTGTCCGACTCTTGATCTCAGCTCAGGTCATGAACTTGGAGTCATGAGTTCAGGCCCAACATTGGGCTCCATGCTGGATGTGGAGCCTACTTAAAAAAAAAAAAAATGTTGGTTCTTTGAAAAGATCAGTATAATTGATACACTCTAGCCAGACTGATAAAGAAAAAAAAAAGAAAACACAAATTACCAGTATTAGGAATTAAAAATATATTATCACTCTAGACTCTACAGGCATTATAAAGATATTAAGAACATTTTTATGCCAAGAAACAGATGAAATAGACAAATTCATTGAAAGACACCAACTGCCAAAACTCACAAAAGAAGATTAAACTTGAATGGCTCTATATCCATCATAGTAATTTTAATCTTTAGTTAAAAAATTCCCCTCTCCCTTTCTCTCCCCACCCCTTACTTTCTCACATACCACATACACACACATAATTCCTACAAGGAAAATTCCAGGACCAGAGGACTGTACTGTTGAATTCTCCCAAAAATTTAAGGAAGGTATAATATCAATTCTCTACCAACTCTTCCAGAAAATAGAAGAGGATAAAATACTTCAAAACTCATATAATGTGGCCAGCATTACACAGATATCAAAACTTGACAAAGAAAATTATAATCCAGTATTATTCACATGGAGACAGAAATTTTACCAAATAAAATCCAGCAATATATGAAAGGATAACATATACTAAAAAAATCAGGTTCATCTTGGGAATGTAGGGTTGGTTCAAATTTCTAAACACAATTGGAGTAGTTCATTATATCAACAGATTGTAAAAAGAAAACCACATCACCTCAATCTGCAGAAAAAATCACTTGAAAAATTCAATATCCATTCATGATAAAAACTTGTCAAACTAGGAATAAAGGAAAATTTCCTTAACCTGATAAATGGTAACTATGACAAACCTACTATTGAAATCATAAAAATGAATGCTTTCTCCAGAAGACTGAGAACAAGGCAATGAAGTCTACTTTCTCTACTTCTATTCAGCATTGTACTGGAGGTAACTAACCAATCCAATAAGGTATGAGAATGAAAGAGTTGGGAAAGGAGGAGGCAAAACTGCTATCATTCTTAGGTGGCATAATCATTTATGTAGAAAATCCTTAAAAATCTTAAAAAAACCAGCTACTAGAACTAATAATGTATTCAGCAGGGTGGAAACATGCAACATCAATATACAAAAAACAAATTGTGTTTTTCTAAACAAGCAATGAACACTTAGAAACTATAATTTAAAAAGCAATACCATTTTAATAGCATCCCAATAGATCCAGCCCTGTGTGGGGCTCCGTGCTCAGCAGGGAGTCTGCTGGAGATTCTCTCTCCCTCCCTCTTCCTCTGCCCCTCCCCCTGTTCTTGCACTTGAGCGCGCTCTTACACACACACACTCTCTCTCTCTCTAAAACAAATAAATCTTAGAAATATATAAATAAATTAATAAAATAAAATTAGGGCAGGAGGGAGATGTGGGCATCAAGAGATGGTGTTTTGAAGACAGGAAATATATCACGTTTGTGAGGCTATGGCAATTACCAAGTATAAAGGGAAAAGTTGATGTTGAAGAGAAGGGGAATGGTTGTGGAACTGCAGACATTGGGAAGACAACGGGACTGTATTCACTACATAGATGACATATCTTTTAATAGGATCAGGGACAATTTTTCATTAATAGGAAAAATGAAAGGTATGCAGAGAAAGATAGCTGAAGTTGGTGAACTGGGTGGTTGGAATTTGAGGTAGTTTTTGTTTTATTTCATCTATTTTCCTTGTGACATATCACCTGGAAGTGAGAGGAAAGAGTGGTTGTTAGAGATTTGAGATGTGTCCTTATCATATTAGTGAGTAAAAAAAGTATTTTTACTAGGGAAGTGTAGTAGGAATGTCTGGGGGTGTTGAGTGACTATTTGAGATTTATGATGAAAAATTAAGAGATCTGTTAGCTTAGTTTTGTGATTTTCTCCAACAACATTCAGAAGGGGAGGACATATGATAGAATTTGAGTGTTATATTAGTGAACCCATTCTGACTTACTGTTTCCTTTTAAATGTATTTATAAACTATTTGATTATTATCATCATACTCAGTCAAATAACTTAATATGAATGTCATGTTTTTAGTAGGGAAACTTTATAAATTCAACTGAATCTAATATATCCCAAAGGTTAAAGCCCTCAATTTCAGAAGTGTTATCACCATTTTAATTGAAATCTTATTTAAAGTTTAAGACCATTCCTTCATGCCTTAAATGAAACAGAGGGTCACATTACCTTTATAGTTACTGCTTATAAGCCTAGAATTGGATTTAGCATTTTGGTAAAATCTGACCAATACTAAACATAGCTTTAATGATCTTACTAAACAATTGGCCATCATTGAGGATACACTAAGATAGCTAACTCAGTTATGAAAATATTAGGTTTTCTCTATGAGTTGTCTATTGCCAGTGTGTGTACAACCCACCTTCAGTTGACTTTCTGTCAATTCACAGTATTTTATTACACTAATTTTGTGCAAGCGATAATGAACTGTTCTAAGTGCTACTCCCTGCCTAGATACCATGATTTAAATGACTACTTCAGTAGCAATGGGGAGGTTTAGTTAGTTGAGAAGGAGCAACTTTTCTATACAGTAAAAGGAGTTCTCCTGCAGCTGTTCAGCACATTGGGTCATTAACAATGTGGTATACCATATAGGGACTTTAAACATCTGGACCCAAGAAAATTTCATTATTGATCCTCATTTATTTTTCTGTATGTTTTAGTATCTTCTTCTGCATGTGCTCTCATTTTATTTCCTTTTGCCTCCAGAAGCTTGATTCATCAATTACCCCTCTTCTTTTTACCTTCCATCTCTCCCTCTTCCTTACCCTTTTCCCTAAGCCCACTGAGGTAGGCAGTTTCTAACATGGCCCCCAAGAATCTCTGCTGCCTTGTATTCATGCCTTTGTGTGATCTTTTCTGCTTGAGTGTGGACTAAAACTAATGACTTGCTAATAATGAATAAAATAAAGCAAAAATTGATGGCCTATCACTTCTTTTATTTATATGCCAGAAAGAGAGCAAATAAGCAGGGGGAGTGGCAGGCTGAGGGAGAAGCAGGCTCCCTGCTGAGCAAGGAGCCGGATGCAGGACTCAATCCCAGGACCCTGGGATCATGACCTGAGCCAAAGACAGTTAACCGACTGAGCCACCCAGACATCCCGGCATATCACTTCTTCTTCTTTCTTCTTCTTCTTCTTTTTTTTTTTTATAATCTAAACTTCTGCAGTTTTTTTTTTTTTTATTAACATATAATGTATTATTTGTTTCAGGGGTACAGGTCTGTGATTCGTCAGTCTTAACACAATTCACAGCGCTCACCATAGCACATACCCTCCCCAATGTCCATCACCCAGCCACCCCATCCCTCCCAACCCCTCCACTCCAGCAACCCTCAGTTTGTTTCCTGAGATTAAGAGTCTCTTATGGTTTGTCTCCTCCTCTGGTCATAGGGGAAGGGAGGGGAAAAATGAAACAAGCCGGCATATCACTTCTATGATTAGTTTACAAAAGACTGTGAGTTCCGTCTTGCTCACACTGTCTCTCAATGTCACTTTCTCTGTCTTGCCTTCTCAACTTGTTCACTTTGATGAAGTAAACTGTCATATTAGAGAGGACCATATAACAAAAACTGAGGGCGGGCTCTGGCCAACAGCCATTGAGGAACTGTGGTCCTCAGTTCAACAGTTCACAAGGAGCTGAATCCTGACAACCAGTGTGAATGAGCTTGGGAAGTAGATTCTTCCCCAGTTGAATCTTGAAATGACAAGGCCTTGACAGGTATATAGAATTTAACCTGGTCCAGATGGGGATTTGACCTTTGCTCTTGGCTTATGGGAGGTGATCTCTAAATAATCTTTGGGATGTTTTATGTGATAAAAGTGTCTTTTTGCCTGGGGGCCTTGGGTCACACTGGATAGTCTGACAGAATGGTTTAGGGTGGACCTGGCCTCATCCAAAAGACCAGCAGTGCGATTTAGGGTGGGCCTTTGGGTCATGCAGTATCAGTCAACCTGGATACTGAGATCAACCACATGGATTATGATTTGATCATGCCTACATAATGGAGCCCCAATAAAAATTCTGAACACCAAGGCTTGGGCAAGTTTCCCTAATTGGCAGTATTCCAGCATGATTACTTAAGGTTGTATTGATGCTCTGCTATTTACTAAACATTTCTGGGATAGATTTTCATGTCATACAAGTATAACTCATAACTTTTATATATAGAATATATATACTTATATATATATGTATATAATATATTTTACATACTGTAATAGAATAATTGTGTCCATATCTGTCTCCTCACTAGATTATTCACTTGAGATTTGTCCATTATTATCCTTGGTATCTAGGATAGTACCTGCATATAGTAAGTAGATCCTTAAAAGTACTTTTGGCTAAATGAATAAAATATTGTATCTGGTGTTCAGCTATTAATAATCGTATCTTTTGGGGGGAAATCTTTTTGAAAGATGTTATAATTATACTTTCTTAGCCTTGGAGTTTCAGCTGAGGCATCACTATAAGAAAAATTACTGTAAAGTACCAAATATTCTGAGGTGCTAGATCATTATTACAATTTTATCAGCATTAGTTGATCATTTAATTTTAGTCTTTATTAAAAAAAATTCACTAGGGGTTAGTTTCAAGAGTGGGGGTTTCTTTAGAGACTACATGTGGAAGTCTGCAGTGGTTCCCCACCTCCCTTTTTTTTCCCCAAGGCCAGAGAGGGGAACTGCAGAGAACCACTTTGAAAGGCTCACATGTATCCCCTGGCATTTGAAGCACACAGGTTCTAGTCTCTATGCTGACAAACCTAAAGGCAGAAAGTTGGCTGGAGTGGCTTGTGGTGTCAGGGCAAGGAGAAAATGCTGTGGAGGGAGTGGGCTGTAATGCCACTGGAGTAGGTAAACAGTGTGTGGGTCCTGAGGGAGGTAGCCAGACCTGAGGTGTGTTAAGAGGAAGCTTGTCCAAGAGGACTGTCTGGGGGGCTCAGCTGACATCAACAGGAAGAGGCTGGAGGGCCACTGGAGATCTGGTGTTAGGGGGCAGTCATCTGCAGCTTCCAAGGGGAGGTACCAATTGGATCAAAACTCTTCCTTGCTTAAAATCCTTCAGTGGCCTCCAGCTATAGTTAGAGTGAAATCTAAGCTCATGTTTGTGATTTGACCCCTTCTTATGTCTACAGTCTTATCTTGTACCACTCTCCATCTCTTTCACAAATTATCAGCCACACTGGCCTTTCAGTTCTCACACATTCTTCCCTGCCTCAAAATGTTTGTGCAAACTTTGCCTTATGCCAGAACCATTTTTTTCTCTTGCTTTTTCTAGACCTGGCTCCTTTTCATCCATGAGATCTTAGCTAAAGCCTCTCTCCCTCACAGAGACTTCTGTTGACCCTTTATTTTAACATAAACTTCTATAATAGCTTGAGTTGGGTAAAGCTGCAAGTGGTATAAAACTCAGAATAACTATGGCTTAACAAGAAAAATCATCCTTCCCTCTCACATGAGAGTCATGGAATCAGTCTAGACCTGGTGGTGTTGCATGGTAGCAGGATCTCAGGAGTCTTAAATCTTGTGTCTCTTTAATGTGTGGCTTCTATTTCAAATTCACCTCTTAGTTCATGAAGGCTACTCTTGCTGTGGCCAGCACATATATATATTCTAGCTGGCAGGAAAGAGAAAAAGGGAAAAGGGCATGTAAGCCCCTAAGTTCAATTCTAGAAGTTGCCCATACTACATACGTTTACATATAGCATCACAGAGCATATTTTGGAAACCATATTGTGGAAACCATGTTTTGGAAACTACAGTGTCCACCCTCAGATGTGCCTAGGCATTTCACCAAATTTCTGACCCACTTTGGTACTTCCTTGTTATTAGTTTAGCTGTGTCACATCTTGCTACAAGTTAGGCAAGCTGGGAAGGACAATCTTTATTCTAACTAAAATTAGGGGATAGGTTAACATGAATATGAGGGAATTTGCCCTGGCAAATACCCATTGGTTTTCCTTTCTAACAGCACTAAATTATAGAGGCTAAAACATTTCCCTGTCATAGAAGCCTTCTTTGATCACTCAATCTACAGTAAATTTCTATAATAATGTGGGTTGGGTGCAGCTACAAGTGACAAAAAATTCAGTATAGAAGTGGCTTAACAAGAAAACAGTTTAATCCCCTTTCACTTGAAAGTCATGTATTTATTCTAGGGTTTGTATGGTGTTCTATGGTGTCTAGAAAGAGAATGAGTTAAATTTTGTGTCATTCAGTTATGTTAGTTATATCAGTGAGCAAACTATAACCCATGGGCCACATCTGGCCTGCCATCAGTTTTTCTAAGTGTATTGGAACTCAGACATACCCATTAGTTAACATATTGTCTGTGGCTGCTTTTTCCCTAGAGCTTCAGAGTTGAGGGTTGCAACTAAGAGTGTATGGTCCACAAAACCTAAACTATTTATTATTTGGCTCATTATAGAAAAAAAATTGCCAACCGCTGAGTGATATTAATAGGTTTGTTGTATAATGTCTATTTAAAGGCATAAATTTCCTTGGAGCTCT
Source organism: Phoca vitulina (assembly GCF_004348235.1). Taxonomy (NCBI): domain Eukaryota; kingdom Metazoa; phylum Chordata; class Mammalia; order Carnivora; family Phocidae; genus Phoca; species Phoca vitulina. The sequence goes on along the minus strand of NW_022589712.1, from coordinate 61,865,064 downwards.
AAGATTTTTCCCTCTGAAAGCCAGCAGTTATAAGTAAAAGTGTTTTAATATGTCCCTGCAACACACTGCCCACCCCCACCCAGTATCTTCTTTAATTTTCTATTTTTTTTTTTTTTGTGGGAGGTGAGTGAGATGAAGACTTTAATTTTTTCACTTTGCATTGTTTCCTGACTAATCCTTATGATGCCACCAGTTTAAGACTCCAAGAGTGCCAGAGCAGAAAAGTACTTTGAGAGGTAAGTGTATAGGACACTGTGGTGTGCCACCCAGATACTCCTTCCAGGATAAAGGACTTGTTTCCCTAGCTGCTGAAGTGCTGCTGTCAGCTCTGGGCTGTCAACTCTTTTTAGAATTGCTTTGAGTAAAGACAGCCTGCTTACCCAAATCAGTGCATCTGATATCCAATGGCAGTGGCATGAAGGTATAAATGCCCAGTTTTCCCTCCTCCTGACCTAACTTGGGATAACTATGAAGGGTTATCCCAGCTTCAGAGTTCCCATCAGTTGGCTGAGGACTCATGGAAATTACACTGGTGCTCCCTCTGCCCAAAGGTGGTTGTTTCCAAGAGAACTCCTTAATAAACTTCCTGCATATTAATCTCTACCCTAATTTCCTGATTTTTAGGAAGCTGAATCTTTTTTTAAAATTTAAATTCAATTAGCCAACATATAGTACATCATTAGTTTATGATGTAGTCATCAATGATTCATTCATTGCCTATAACACCACGTGCCCTCCTTAATGCCCATCACCTAGTCACCCCATTCCCCCATCCACCTCCCTTTCCACAACCCTCAGTTTGTTTCCTGGAGTCAAGAGTCTCTCATGGTTTGTCTCCCTCTCTGATTTCTTCCCATTCAGGTTTCCCTCCCTTAGGAAGCTGAATCTTATGGATTTTCCAAGGCACAGATTTGGGAAGGGAGAGAGCCAGAACTGATGGTCTGGATAGAAGATCAAACCAGCCACAACATTTCCTTAAAACAAAGCCTAATCCAGAACAAGACCCTAATTCTCTCCAATTCAGTGAAGGCTGAGAGAGGTGAGGAAGCTGTAGGAGAAAAGTTTGAAGCTAGCAGAGATTGGTTCATGAGGTTTAAGGAAAGAAACCATCTCTATAACATCAAAATGCAAGGTGAAGCAGTAAGTGCTGTTGTAGAAGCTGCAGTAAGTTATCCAGAAGATCTACCTAAGATAATGCAAGAAGGTACCTACACTAAACAATAGATTTTCAATATAGATGGAATAGCCTTCTATTGAGAGATGCCACGTAAGACTTTTATAGCTAGGAGGTTAAAATCAGTGCTTGATTTCAAGGCTTCAAAGCTTCAAAGCTTCAAAGGATAGGCTGACTCTCTTGTTAGGGGCTAATGCAGCTGGTGACTTTATGTTGAAGTCAGTGTTCATTAGCCATTCTGAACATCCTAGGGCCCTTAAGAATTATGCAAAAATCTGTTCTTTTTTTTTATGTTATGTTAATCGCCATACATTACATCATTAGTTTTTTTTCTTTTTTTTTTAAAGATTTTATTTATTCATCTGACAGAGAGAGACACAGCTAGAGAGGGAACACAAGCAAGGGGAGTGGGAGAGGGAGAAACAGGCTTCCCGCTGAGCAGGGAGCCCGATGCGGGGCTCGATCCCAGGACCCTGGGATCATGACCTGAGCCGAAGGCAGACGCTTAACGACTGAGCCACCCAGGCGCCCCACATCATTAGTTTTTGATGTAGTGTTCCATGATTCATTGTTTGCATATAACACCCAGTGCTCCATGCAGAACATGCCCTCTTTAATACCCATCACCAGGCTAACCCATCCCCCCACACTCTTCCCCTCTAGAACCCTCAGTTTGTTTCTCAGAGTCCATAGTCTCTCATGGTTCATCTCCCCCCTCCGATTTCCCCCCCTTCATTCTTCTCCTCCTGCTATCATCTTCTTCTTCTTCTTCTTCTTCTTCTTTTTTTTTTTTTTAACATATAATGTATTATTTGTTTCAGAGGTACAGGTCTGTGATTCAACAGTCTTACACAATTCACAGCGCTCACCATAGCACATACCCTCCCCAATGTCTATCACCCAGCCACCCCATCCCTCCCACCCCCACCACTCCAGCAACCCTCAGTTTGTTTCCTGAGATTAAGAATTCCTCATATCAGTGAGGTCATATGATACATGTCTTTCTCTGATTGACTTACTTCGCTCAGCATAATACCCTCCAGTTCCATCCACATCATTGCAAATGGCAAGATTTCATTCCTTTTGATGGCTGCATAATATTCCATTGTAAATGTGAGACAGGAGTCCATCAAAATCCTAAAGGAGAACACAGGCAGGAACCTCTTCGACCTCAGCTGCAGCAACTTCTTCCTAGAAACATCGCCAAAGGCAAGGGAAGCAAGGGCAAAAATGAACTATTGGGACTTCATCAAGATAAAAAGCTTTTGCATAGCAAAAGAAACAGTCAACAAAACCAAAAGACAAGTGACAGAATGGGAGAAGATATTTGCAAATGACATATCAGATAAAGGGCTAGTATCCAAAATCTATAAATAATTTATCAAACTCAACACCCAAAGAACAAATAATCCAATCAAGAAATGGGCAGAAGACATGAACAGACATTTTTCCAAAGAAGACATCCAAATGGCCAACAGACACATGAAAAAGTGCTCAACATCGCTCGGCATCAGGGAAATCCAAATCAAAACCTCAATGAGATACCACCTCACACCAGTCAGAACGGCTAAAATTAACAAGTCAGGAAATGACAGATGTTGGTGGGGATGCGGAGAAAGGGGCACCCTCCTACACTGTTGGTGGGAATGCAAGCTGGTGCAGCCACTCTGGAAAACAGTATGGAGGTTCCTCAAAAAGTTGAAAATAGAGCTACCATACGACCCAGCAATTGCACTACTGGGTATTTACCCCAAAGACACAAATGTAGGGATCCAAAGGGGTACATGCACCCCGATGTTTATAGCAGCAAAAATCTATTCTGCCTATGCTGTATAATGGAAAAACAAAGCCTGAATGACAGCACATCTATTTATAACATGGTTTACTGAATATTTTAAGCCTACTTTTGAGACCTAATACTCAGAACAAAAAGATTCCTTTCAAAATATTACTGCTCATTGGCAATGCACCTGGTCACTCAAGAGCTCTGATGGAGATGTATAGTGAGATTAATGTTGCTGTTATGCCTGTTAACACATCTACTCTGCAAACCATGGATCAAAGTTTTGACTTTCAAATTTTATTACTTAAGAAATATATTTTGTAAGGCTCTAGCTGCTGTAGTTAGTGATTCCTCTGATAGATCTTTGCAAAGTAAATTGAAAACCTTCATTCTAGAAGCCATTAAGAACATTCATGATTCATGGGAAGAGATCAAAATATCAATAATAAGAATTTGGAAGAAGTGGATTCCAACACTCATGGTTGAATTTGAGGGATTCAAGACTCTAGTGGAGGGAGTAACTGCAGATGTGGTAGAAATAGCAAGAGAACTAGAAATGGAGCCTGAAGATGTGACTGAATTGCTGCAATTTCATGATAAAACTTGAATGGATGAGGAGTTGCTTCTGATGGGTAAGCAAAGAGAGTGGTTTCTTGAGATGGAATCTGTTCATGTTGTAGATGCTGTGGAAGTTGTTGAAATGACAACAAAGAATTTAGAATATTGCATAAACTTACTTGATAAAGCATTGGCAGGGTTTGAGAGGATTGACACTAATTTTGATAAAATGTTCTTCTGTGGGTAAAATACTATCAAACAGAATCATGTGCTACAGAGATATCATTTGTGAAAGAAAGAGTCAATCAATAAAGCAAACTGCATTGTTGTCTACTTTAAGAAATTGCCAGAGCCACCCTAACCTTCAGCAACCACCAGTCTGATCAGTCAGCAGCCATCAACATCAAGACAAGATCCTCCACCAGCAAGATTACAATTTACTAAAAAAGCTCAGATGATGGTTAGCATTGTTTAGCAATAAAGTATTTTTAATTAAGGTGTATGCATTGTTTTTTTTAAGACATAATGCTAGACTACAGTTTAGTGTAAACATAACTTTGGTATGCATTAGGAAGCCAAAAATTCATCTGACTCACTTTATCGCAATATTCACTTCATAGCAGTGGTCTGAAACTGAACCCACAACATATCTTAGGTATGGCTGTAATAGCTGCTTTAATGTCTGATAATTTTAATATCTGTTCATTGCAGGATTAGCATCTGTTGATTATATTTTCCCTTGAAATTTGGTCAGATTTGCTGGTTTTTTTTACATGTTTAGTACTTTTAGATTATATGTTCTACAATTTCATTTTATGAGACTTTGGCATTCTGTTAGAATACTTCAATAATGTTTTGTTTTGTTTTGGGGGGAAGCTTATCGTTTTTTGGGAAACAACAGTCCAGTTAGGTTCAAACTGTTAAGTATTGTGGGTGAATGGCTTTTCAGTTTTCAAAGTATTTGTTATGTTATTTGGATCTACCCTTTGCATATGCCACTTGGGTTAGTTTGAAGCTTGGGCAGTGGGTTATATACATGTTCAATTTGCAAAACCTTTGATTCATTTCTTTGGTTATGTTTCACATGTGTACAATTTAGGGGTGAGCCTGAGACTTGTATTGATTCATACACAGAAGTAAATGATTTCTCCCAGCTCTGTCCTCACCAGAATTTCCCCTACATTCTCTGGTTCCAAGGGACTCTTTTCCTGGTTCTTCTGGATAGAAATATGGAGTTCTTTCAGATGAGGTCCTCTTGAACTGCCACGTAGTTCCATGTGATAAGCCCCCTCTGGAAAAAGCAATGGAAGGAAAGAGAAAAACAAGAACAAAAGTAAAAATAAATAAATAAATAAAATAAAAAATGAAAGGAGAGAGAATCCTCTCCCTGACACACGCTTTGCACAACAAAGTCATTTTTTTTCTTACTTCTTCTATTCTAAGATGTGAAGTTTTGCGCGAAGTTTTAAGTGCTCACCCTACATCCACCATAACAGTACAGCTCTGTGATTATGGCTGGACTTGGGGAAGGGCTAAGAAGTGGCCTATTTTGCTGGTCTTTTGCAAGAAAGATGGGTTTCTATTGAACGTTTGCTGTGCATGCTCATGATGGAGTTTCCCAATTCAGTCTGCCCTTGGGTCAAAGTGGGGAGATAAAGGAAGAACAACAGGAATCTCATCATCACTATACTGACTTTTAGATTTTGACTTTGCTCTCCAATATACCTGGTATTCTTTAAGTTACAGAATCCTGAGGCATTTTCTTTTTGTTTTTGTCCAGAGTTTTTAATTGCAGTTGGTGGATAAGATGTGCTCTAGTGGACTTACTCTATTCTGGCCAGCAGTGGACCATAGGTGAACCTATCAAACCTAATTTTCACATTTGATAGGAAGATGCAGAGACCAATCAGGGAGACAGTTGTCATAGGAAACAACCTGTTAAATTCTTTCTTCATTTATTAAATAGAGATAATGGCACCTTGCTGTTATTTTTTAAGATGTATTTTAAGTTACAGACTCACAGTGCATATGAACTCACTTACGTATTACAGCAAAAGTTATATGTGCAAGGTTACACAGAGACCACACACAGAAACAGTTACTAGTTAAAATTTGGAAGATGAGAAGGGAGGCACTTTGTTGTTTTTTCACTGTATACATTTTATGTTTTTTTGGATATTAGAAATGGCTAAGCCAAACTAAGGAAAGATGGTTCCTGACCCTAAAACTTCTAGTCAGTGTTAGGCTGTACATATTTCTTATTATTCACTTCTGATTTCTAACTGCAGTAGAACCCTTTCGTGGTTGTCTGCTCAATTCAACACAACTTTCTTTTCTTTAAGGCCAGGTCCCTGGCAGCCCGATGTACGGAAAAAACCCTGCCTCCCTGGCCAGCTAAAGGATTCTCTCTCCCGAGGATTTGTAATGGGGACTGAAAAGGGCTAGCTTCTTCTGCCCTGTGCACTTGATCTGAGGTGATTCTGATTCAGGAACTGTGGCACAGCCACCTTCCACCACGTGCAGAAGTAAGTAGAGAAAACGAGATAGAGAGGGGAGAAAAGAGCACAGAAGAGTACAGATGAAATACCATGTGGCCAGAGAGGATGAAGAGAAACATAATGAGAATGAGACTGAGAACAAACACAAAAATAAACCAAGAGAAGAGCTGAGTTTCTCCTAAAGGCTTTTTTAAATTTTCTAGTTCTGGTACCTTTTGTGGTGTATCAATATTCTTACCCTTTTATTCATAGCTGAGATGATGTATTATTATAATAATTATCCCATTTTCCTTAAACTGTCTTAACTAAGACATTAGATTTCTCTTCCTACATAGAAAACCAGCAACATCACAGGAAAGCTGTGATTTAGTCATTTCGAAAAGATCTGCTTATCATTTTGAAAAGAGAGGTGGTTGAGAATGTACATGTATGGAACAGCCCTAGGAAGGCATAATCCAGGATACTAACAGCCAGATTTTACCTTTAATTGGGGCATAACATGGAAGAAACACTGTAGTAAGGATCGTAGGGATGGGGGCATGGGAACTGATTAGGCAAAAACAACTTCCTAAAATTTGTGAGATTAACAGTCTGTTCAGAAGAAATTACCTACATTCATTTGTTCAATAGTTTTGGAGCAGCTACTAAATGCCAAGTATTGTTATAAGTGCTGGAGATAGAGCAGTTAAGTAATGTGAGGCCTTAACATGGAGCTTAAATTCTGGTGGAGGATGGGGCTGGCAATGACAAACAAACACAAAATATAATTGAGTGCTATTAAAAACATAAAGCAGAGTCAGAGGTTAGAGAATGCCTGGCTGGATATGCTGTTTTATATAGGAAGGCCTAGAGAAGCCTCACTGATGAAGTGACATGTAAGCGGACATCTGAGTGAAGTGAGGGAGCAAGCCAAGTTGATCTCTGGGGAGCATGTTCAGCATGTTTGAGCAAGAACAAGAGTTCCCGGAAGAAGTAAGAAAGAGAGCAAGTGGTAAATGATGAGACTAGGAGGGGGCATGTAATGGGGAGGGCCAAATCCTATTGGTTGTAAAGACTCTGCTTACTCTGAGTGTTATAGGAAAACATTGGAGGGTTTTGAGCATGGGGGGTAAAACAACCCAAGTCTTACTAAATCACTCCAACTGCAATGGGGAGAATAAACTATATGGGGCAAGTTTGGAAGTGGGGAGATTGGTAGTGGGCTCTTGGAATTCTCCAGGTGAGAGAATTTAGTAGCTTAGACTTAAGTAGAAGTGGTGAGATACAGTTGAGATGTACTTGAAGGTGGGGTTGGTGGAATTAGCTGATGGAACAGTTGTGAATTGTGCGAGAGAAGAGTTTCATTATTTGCTTGAGTAAGTTTTTGGCTTAACAGCTGGGTGATGGGAGATGCCATTAACTAAGATGAAGAGTCACAAAGAAGATGAATTCTGTTTTGGGGTGCCTATCAATATGCCACTTGGAAGATACCAAGCACTGTTATGAGACATACTTTAAATATATTAGCTCATTCACATCTGAGATAGATTAATAATATTGTGCCCATTTTGCAATTGATGAAACTGATTCACAAAGAAGTTATAGCTCCTTTGCCCAACTAGTGGAAGGCAAAGTTAGGATCTGAATCTAGGGAGCTTAGCTCCAGAATCTGCTCACCTACCTAAGTGGATAAATTTAGCAGGCAGTTGGATATAATGGTCTTCAGTGCAGGAAATCAGATGTAAGTAGGGATATACATTTAAGAGTTATCAGCATATTGATGGTATTTGGAACCATGATACTAACTGAGGTCATTTAGGGAAAGAATATAGATGGGGAGTAAGTTCAAGGGCTAAACACAGCAGGATTTCATCACATAGAGCTCAGGGATGAGAGGAGGCTCTGGTAAAGAACATAGAGGTGTAGAGTAGCCAGTGGAGTAGGGAGAAAAACCAGTGGAGTATGGTATTTGGGGAGCCAAATGTAGAAAGTGTTTCAAGGAGGATGGTCAGCTCTGTCAAATACTCCTGATAGCTTGAAAGAATGAAGATTGAGAATTGATCAGTAGATTTGGCAACATGAAGGTCATTGGTAACTAAGAGCATTTTCAGAGGAATGAAAGGAGTGGGTTAAGAGGGATGGAAGAGGGGAAATGGAGATCATAAGTCTGGACAATTTTTGAGGATTTTTTTTTTTTTAAATAAAGGGAGAATAATTAAGTTCTCTTTCCCTTCTCTTCTAGTGCTTCTCCACTCACTCCTCCAGACTATGAAATTCCATCATTGCCAAACTGGTGACTCCCAGAGAAGTCATTTGTGGGGCCCTTATAAACTAGAGTTCTTAGAAAAACATTTGACCAACAGCTAATCATACATCTCTATATGAGTTTTCATCTCTGCCTTTTTCTGGTTCATGGGCCACTTATCTACACAGCACCTGGCCCTGCTAACCCAGGTAACCCCCTGAACCTCAACCCTTTAACAGTCTTCCCAAACTCCCAGACTGGATCAGATACCTGTTTTGTGACTATAGCATCCTTTGCTTTATGGAACAAAACGGAACAGTTTGTATTTACACATATTTGTGTGATTATTTTGTTTATGTTTATCTTCTCTACTGGACTGCGCTCAGAGAATGGGCTCTAGAGTGGTTAGCCAAGATCCAAATCCTGGTCACATATACTAGTGGGTGACTGTGGGCAAGTAACTTAGCCACTCTGAGACACTATTTTGTCATCTGTAAAATTGGGGTTAAAGTAGTATTCACCTAATATAATTTTCTGAGACTAATACTGCATGTAAAGGTGCCTGACACTTAATAAATTTTAAAATCATTGTGAACGTATTAAAGTAGAAAATGCATATTTTAAAATATATATCCAAAATAAGCCATAACTAATCCTTTTCTTTTCACCTTTGCTTTTTCCTCTTTCCACCCCAGCTTGGCCTTACTGTGTTATATATTAACCACATTTCTTCTTTTACCTTTATTATACCTGAGTGCAAAACCCATTATCTTATTGAATTTACCAACTGGTAGATTTTGTTTTTAATGGAAATGATCTAAAATGTTGAAAGAAATTCCACCATTATTTTTTTCCCACAATACAGAAACTCCTTTCTCATTTTTCTAGAATGCCTACTAAATAAAATGCACTTATCTATTGCTCTATAACAAGTCACCCCTAAACCTAATGTCTTAAACCAGTGATTTATTATGGCTTACTATGGTTTTGTGAGTAAATTGGGCTCATTTGAGTAGTTCTGGTTTAGTTCCTCTCATTCTATTGCAGGTAAATGGAGGCTGGGGCTATAGTCATCTGTAGGCTTGAATGATCCAGATGACAAATGCAGTTTCCTCACTCACATGTTTGGGTGACTCAGCTGGAGTGGATGGTGTCCCTTGGGGCTGGCCGGACATCTCTCTTCTCTTCACACTCTGTCACTTTCTCTCAGGTTACCCATTTCATAGCTCCAGCTTTTTAATTGTATGGAGATCTCAGTGTATTCAGACTTCTTACCCCATGGCCACCTGTCTCAGAACAAGTATTGCAAGACACCCAGGTCTAAAGTATAAGGCTTCTTAAGACCTAGCTTCAGAAGTCATCACTTCTGTTGTGTTCTATTAGTCAAAAGCAAGTATAGGGCCAGCTCAGATTGAAGGGGGGCAGGGAATACACAAGAGTATGAATTCTAAGGGCATGGTTCGTTGGTGGTCATTTTTGAGGATGATCTACCACCATGAGCCTATAAACGCAAACCACAAAACCACAAAACCCCTGCCTTTAAGAAGCTTATAATACAGCATAGGGGAGGGTTTTTTTTTTTTTAACTTTTGCATTATTGGCTCTTTTAAAAGTTAATACATTTTATTTTTTAGAACAGTTATGGATTTATAGAAACATTGCAAAGATAGCACAGAGAGTCCCCATATACCCTGTACCAAATTTCCCCTAATATTAACATCTTACATCAAGATGGTACATTAGTTACAATTAATAAACTTATTAATTAATACATTGTTAATTAAAGTTCATACTCTATTCAGGTTTTTTTTTTTTAGTTTTTAATTAATGTCCCTTTTTTTGTTCAAGGATCCCGTCCAGGATTACACTACATTACATTTAGTGTTTATATCTCCTTAGGCTCCTCTTGGCTGTGACAGTTTCTCAGACTTTTCCTATTTTTGATACCCTTGATAGTTTTGAGGAATCTTGTCAGGTGTTTTGTAGAATGTCCCTCTATTGGAATTTGTATGATTTTTTTTTTTTTGTTATCATAACTAGACTGGGGTTAGGGCACATATGTGATCATGATTTATCATTGTTGATGTTAATCTTGATCACCTGGCTGAGGTAGTGTTAGGTCAGGCTTCTCCACTCTAAAGTTATTCCACTGAGTCCTGTCCCCACCTCCACTATGGAAGTTACAATGAACAGCCTGCACTTAAGGAATGAAGAGTTATGCTCCCCATTGGTCAGGGAGGATTATCTACATAAATTATTTGGAATTCTCCTGCAAGGAAGATTTGTCTCTTCTCCTCCATTTATTTATTTTTCAATATTTTTTATATCAGTATTGACTCATGTATATTTATATTACACTTTGGGTTATAACCCAAACAACTTTATGTATTTGTTGCTCAATCAATTTCAACTTTAGTTATTGGGAGCTCTTTCAAACGGTTCCTGCATCCCTGTAACATACCCCCATCAATGTGTTTTTTGTTTTTGAACAGTTCTTTCTAGCATCACAAGATGTTCTAGGCTTACCCTGTATATTTCCTGCCCTGGACCTAGAATCAGCCTTTTGTCTAAGGACCCCTGGTTCCTTAGTTGTGCTTATTGCCACACTATTGACATCTGATAATTCTTTGTTGTGGGAAGCTGTCCTGTGTATTCTAGATTAATAGCATCCCTGGCCTCTCTGCCTATTAGATGCCAATAGCAACCCTCCTTCTCCAGTTGTCAAAATTAGTAATGTCTCTGGATGTTGTCAAATGTCCCCTAGAGGGCAAAACGGCCCCTGGTTGAGATCCTCTGGTATAGCAACAGACTTGCTGAAAATTATAGTGATATAATATAATGGAGGACAGTGGCAGCATTGCAGAAGAAGCCTCTGAGCCCGTTTGCAGATGTTGAGGAAAGATTCACAGAAGAGGTGCCAGATGAACTGAGAATTGATTTGCTATTTTTTGAGCAATTATCATGAGCCAGACAAAACGTAATGTTTTATTTTTATTATATAATCTTAAACTTAAAAAGCAGGTATTTTACAGGTGAAGAAACTAAAGTTCAAAGGGACAAAGTAACTTGCTTAGGGTGCCTGAGCTGGTCTTGAGGGACCCAGTCAGCTCAGTGGATGGAGAGCTCTGAGGTTATTGACATCTGCTCACACTGCTCAAATCAAGACTATGTCAACCACTCCTTTGTTTATAGAACTGCAGTACCATCTCATTTTTAATTTATTTTTCCCATTCAGTTCTGGATTCTTGAGAGCAGGACCCATGCAGTGTTTATCTACAATGCTTGCCATGTTATAGGTGTTTGATAACAGTTTGATAGTAGGTCAACATTAGTTGATTCCACGAAATTCCCCACTGACAGATTACAAAATTAACTCTTGCTTCCTTCTGATCAAATTGCTATCCTACCAGCACCTCTGGTGGAGGGCTCACTGCTGGGCACACCAGCTAACCTCCTGTAGTCTTTGGTCACTCTGCTGCATTGTTTTACCCTCAGCACCCCAAAAGGAGTAGTTGGCTGGTGTCAGTGACATCTGCAGACTGATTATAGCATTTTGCCTTGGGTTGGAGTTGTGAAAGGTGTTCTCTAAGGAAAGAAAAAACATGCCTCACAAAATGCAGAATGTATTGCTACTGGTTTCCATAAATAATGCCAATTATCTACTTTTGATAATTCCTTTGTCCCATATGATTCTTCTATTATTTAAGGACAAATTTTACACAGACCATGAAAGGTAATTTTTTTTGTCTTTTTTTTCTTCCTTTCAAATTCTTCACATTCTCATCCTAATTTCCTTTTTTTTTTTGACAGGTAGGAGGTCTTCTTGTTTATCAAACAAAACAAGGGGAAAAAATGCCTTGGTTTTTTTGTTCCTTTCTCTTTCCTACAACTTCTGGATCTGCTATTTGCAGATGCTATGAAATTTTAAGTCTATTGAATTAGAAGTTGCTCTTTCTGGTTTCAAGACTCTCTTTCTTTCCTTTGCTAAAATTCTGGTCTAATTAAAAAAACAGTAGATCATAGTTAAATAAAACTGTACCCAGGATAACCCTAATTTCCATATGCAGATTTATCTGCACTGACAGCCACCCCCCTTACACACACACTCTCTCGCTCTCTCATTCTCCTTTCCCTCCTCTCCATCTCCCTATTGCATTGTGTCTGACTGATTTTCAGAGCACCTTCGCTGTTTCCCCCTTCTCATTCCCTTTCTGTAAAATATCTAGACAGGAAGGAGGTGGCTGCAGAGGCTGAGCAAACAATCTCATATTCTGCCTGCAATGTCATCGTTTCTTTCCCCCATTTTAGGGGGCTGAAGTTGCCCAGGAAGGGGATGCAGAGGAGCTGGAAAGGAAGGGGGGAGCTCTCCAGAGGCAGCTGCGGTCAGGGACAGGGACTGCCGCCAGATGTGCCTGCCTCTCTGGGCTTTGATTCGAAAGGGGCAGCAGGAGGAAATATTGGGAGACAAAAGCCCCGGTTTAAATGATCATTTTCTTTATTTAACATGGCAGCAGACACTCTCTGCGTAGGATCATCATGCCGAGCATAAACTGGACTTTCCCACTTGCCTGGCAGGAGTGAGACAGATCACAGTGTGCTAATTGAGCATCTGAGGTAAGACCCACTGTTACAGATACTTGATTTTTTCCTAAACAATTAATTTTCTTAAATATATGTTTTAGCCTCAATCACAAACAGTATAGTGGGGGCAAATCTGTGTTAATCTGCATCTAAAGAGCCAAGAAAAAGCAGAGGTATAATATATTCAACTCAATTTGGGGAGGTTAGTTACTTTGTCAATTCTGTGTGTGCTGTTTGTTTTTTAGGTAAAATATTTGGTTTAAGAATAGACTAGTGTCATCATAATCCACCACTGGTGATAATACTGATGTTTAGACTCTTAAAAAAAACTTTGCAAAAAGACAGTGAGCTACAGATGCATGTGCTGTATTTTTAGCTCACATACAAATATTAGAACTCTTATTAAAATGATAGGTTTTTTTTTTTTTAGCAGAGAAGGAATGAATGCTGCATAATTAAGTACAGTATTTAATTTGGCTGTTGTGAAGCAAAAGAATAAGGTAATAATTTTTATTGTACTAATCAGTCTCAAGATGTTCTCTGTGTTAATTGGGTTAAAAAAATTGCAGTACTTATTAGAAATTCTAATTTCACAATGCAGCACTGACAATAAGCTCAGCCAGTGAATTATTCACATCTTTAATTTGCTCACTTAATGACAGTGTTCTGTAATCAGAGTGCAGAGACTGCTGCCTATGCATTATGTATGATGCTCAGGACTTAAATGCAGGACATTATGAAGCTCTCAGTGGTTCAGTAATTAGTTTTCCACAAGACAGGATTTAGATATTCACAGATAAAAGTCCACAGTTGGATAATGCTAAGGTTGCAACACAAAATAACAAAGGAAAGGAAGCTCAAAGTTTAGACTGAAACTTTGTCTCTCCGGCCTTGTCCACTGTGGAAACAGAATCATGCCACCTGAAATAGTTGCCTAGCTCTGATCACATGTTTGAAAACTGTTTTTGAACAAAGTTGTAGCAGGCGAGGCATTTGAACAATTTCAGTGGACCAGAGGGGAAAGATAAAGCCTTTTTAATTAGTGTTCACAGAAGCCCTGCAATATATCCTCCTAATAAGTCTGTAGTATGCATAGCAGGCATTCTCAATGTGCTTTGTAACTTAGTTAGTGCAAATGCAAATCAGGTTACAATGGTGTTTGGCTGTAATTGTGTTTGTAAAAGGGTTACATGCCCAAATGGAGATTGAGCTTGCTCATGGTTTTGTTCCAATTGCTTCTGAGAGAAGGTTTGAAAATCAAATGAGATATTAAGTGAATCTGGACGTGAAAGGAAGTAGATCTGAATTGTCAGTGCAACTTTGGAATTTCTTACACTTGTCGGTTTAGAGTTGTCAGTTTTTCTTTAATGTTTCTAGGATTGTTCCGTCGTGAATTATATAACTTTAGAGACTCCCCAGAACCACTAGCAATAGTTTAAAAATGTATACTGACTTTGGGAAAACATTTCATAGTATTAATTCTAAAGTTTAATGACTAAATTAGAGTCCTTACAGTGATTTTTTTTTTTAAACATGCTGTGGACTATATGGGGATTTTTGAGGATTTAAATATTAATCTCTATTAATAAGATCTCACTGCTTTACCATTTGTTGGTCTAAGATTTGTACTCATTTCCAAAACCCAAGTGTTAAGATCCTTAATAAAAATTGTTATTTTAAATCGAAATGCACAATAATACTTTTAAAACTGCCTTTTATAGTTTAGATAATTTTTTTAAAGAAAGTTGAGAAATCTATAGGCAAATGTAGTGTTTAGGGAAGGAATGAACTAGTGAAATAAAAAGAAATTATATTCCACCATAATTTGTGAAAAAATCCAAATTAAAGAAAAAGTAAGTCACACCTCCAAATTTGACTTCTAACTTTTAGAACTGAAAGTTACTTTAACAAAATAAAAGAGTTTTTCACATATGTTTAGGAAGCTGTTGCCTTTGTGATACTTCCAACATGCTTTTTGGGAAAGGGCACTTGGTTAGGGGAGGAATTCAGTATCTAAGCAGGTGACCTGGTTTTGACTTGGATCCAAGATAATATGTGGCAATCAGATGGTGGCAGTGGTGCTGGTGGTAGCTCAAAGAAATGGCGAGGAGTTAGGAAACTTGAATTCTAGTCCTATTTTGGCCACAAACCAGCTATGTCACTTTGAGCACTTAATATTATTTTCAATTTCCTTATCTGTCAGGCAGGAATAACAAACTTTTCTAAGATTTAGGAGAAAAAAACAACTGTAGCATTATTATGGGGAGAAAGGAGGTAGGAGGAGTGAAAGTTTTTTGAAAACTTAAAAGCAAAAATGAGGAAGCTATTTTAGGGATTAACATAAAACAGAATGTGTGTCTTTGAATCCGTATTGTTTATTATGGAAGAGATTCTTGTCCAGATTTGCAACATTCTAAAATGCAAAAATGTCAAAATATTGTCAAATAAATCAATTTAAATTTAATTTAATGAAAATAAGCCATGAAAAAAAATGTCCTTCGTAGGTATTTGGGGGAGAATAAGAGAGCCCATAAACATCAGTTTGGTGTCATCACTCCAAGAAGGTTGGCATTCATCTTGCTTTGGACATTTCTTTCACCCACCACTTAGGAGACACATATTAATACTCTAAGAAGCCTTATGCTTGGAATGTCTGCCAGTCATCAAGATTTCAGCCATTCTTCTCATTAGATTATGAGTCAGAATGAGATAATTTATACCACTAGAATTTTGGAGCTTTTTTTCTCACCAAAAATCAGTCAATATATCAACCAATCAATTATTGATTATCTGTTAATTTTCCTTTCATGATCTATTGAGCACTTCTAATGTTATCAAAAATAACATGCTATCTTTCCCTCATTCTTATGAGGCAGCTGTGTCCATATTCTAGATGAGAGACTGAAGCACAAAGAAATTAAGTGTTTTGACAATACCACACAGCTGGTGAGTGGCAGTGGTAGAATTGAACCAGCTCCAAGTCCTCAGATTTCGACCAATCGACTATATTGTCAGCTTCCAAGGTCCTGTGCTAAGTGCTGAGATAAAGTAATTGATTGAGATTCCTGCCCTCACATTCTTACAGTGGTAATGTTTGAATTTTTTCCACCTGCTCACTTGTAGGTCAAGACTCTTGGTTCTCATAGTATGGGCTCCAGACAGCATTGGCATCATCTGGAACCAGGCTTGGGTGCTTTACTAACCTTGATGTTGCTTTTAAATCACCTGGGGATCTGGTTAAAATCAGATTCTGTTTCAGTAGGTCTGAGATGGGGCTCAAGATGCCTTTCTAACAAGTTTCCAGGTGATGCAATGTTGCTGTTTGAAGAGGTCTCTCTTTGGTGAGTTCTAGAATTACAGTAGTGCCCTCTTATGGTCGGTTTCACTTCCTGTGGTTTCAACCACGGTCTGGAAGCAGATGATCCTCCTGAGGAATCATCAGAAGGTCAGTAGTTGCTTAATGCTACATCATAACGCCTATGTCATTCACCTCACTTAATCTCATCACATAGGCATTGTATCATGTCACATCATTATAAGAAGAAGGGTGAGTACAGTACAATAAGGTATTTTGAGAGCGAGAGAAAGAGACCATATTCACATATATTTTATTACAGTATTTTTTTTACAGTTTTAGTTTATTATTGTTGTTAACCTCTTATTATGCTTAATTTATAAGTTAAACTTTATCATAGGTATGCATAGGGAAAAAACATATATGTAGTGTTTGGTACTATTTGTGGTTTCAGGCATCCACTGGGGGTCTTAGAACATATCCCCCGTGGATAAGAGGGGAGACTACTGTAGTCTATTTCACCCAAATTTGGTACCCAGTGTGTCTAGGGCAGACCCAGTGCACCTAATTCCTTACTGAATTCCATTCTTCCTCCAATTCTGATATTTTTTGGTCCAGATAGAAGAGCTTCTACCTTGGTTTCCTGACTTTGCCGTCTGGTGCCCTAAGTTCTTAGCTTGTATAGCTGAGAACTTAGCATAGACCTCCTATGGGTCTGATTCCACACTCCCAATTACTAGCATTGGCCTTTCTGTCTCTGTTGTGGTATCAGCCTTTCTTCATTCCCTTGTCTTCATCAGAATCACCCATGAAGCTTACTAAAAACTTTCAAGCTCTCTCAGTAACACTCCCATAGATCTGATCCAGTGCGTTTGGGTGGGACTTAGGAATTTTTTTAAATCTTTTCCAAAGCTGCATAGTTGATTCTGATGGGCAGCACATGCTGAAAACCACTTTCTTGGGGGCCCTTCCTGTGCCCTGACCTGATAGGAACCCTTTGGAAAGTGATACTGGTACAACTTTTGTTCAAGTTTGCCATGTACTGGGAACATTTTCTCTATGCCTCTATGCTAGCAATGGGAAAGAACATAGAATTTAAAACTTTGCTGAGTAATTGGCATTTGAATTGGATAGCCAGTGAATGAATAGGTCATTTTATCAAGCCAAAGGAATAGCATATGCAAAGACAGATAAAAATGAGAAAGGTATCTTAAATACTGAGACATCCATTTCGACAAAAGTATTTAACACACAGAATGGGGGAGTAGAACATAAAATTTTAATGGTAGGTAGCCTCACTTTTAGGACTTTAATGTGTTAAACAAAAGAGTTTATACTTCATTTTACCAACTGTGAGAATTATCAGAAGTTAAGATGGAAAGTAAAGTGACTGGACATGTTTTAGAAAGCTAATCTTGGCACTGAGGGCGTATGAAAGGGCAAGACTGAAGGCAACGAGACAAGTTAGGTATGTGGTAATACAGTATAGGTGAGATGGAGAGGATGCTTAGGCCACACTTCTGGGCTCTGAAGCTAACCTCTGTCTCTGACACCGATGATGTTTCTTTATCACAGTTATATTTTATAGTAATAGGCTGCAATTTAGACCTATAAGTGGCATGGCCTTGAGAATTCTGGGAACTCAAAGCTTTTACGAGCCATCACTGGTTTGTTCTTTTCCTGATTATTTTACCTGGTAGTGCTGAGATGGCTAACTCTAGGTTTCTTCCCCCAGGAGCTGCTTAGAACTTTTAAGGTAATTATTTGGGAGCAAAATCTTCCACAATATCTTAGGGGAAACTTGAAACCAGTTAATGAGCAGCAATAGGAATGCCAATGGTTGGGAGAATTGTGTCTTGGCCTCTTGAATACAGTGCTATTGCCCAAGCTCTGGAGAGACTTCACTTAGTCCATTAGTCTTGACTCAGCCACTTTTTTTTTTTCTTGCCACTGAATTTGTCCCTTTTTGAGTGAGTGCTTTCTTAAGTCAGCATGGATCTGGGGCACCTGGGTGGCTCAGTCAGTTAAGTGTCTGCCTGCAGCTCAGGTCATGATCCCAGTGTGCTGGGATCGAGCCCAGCGTCGCATAGGGCTCCTTGCTTAGCGGGGAGCCTGCCTCTCCCTCTGCCACCTCCCTGCTTGTGCGTTCTCACTCTCCCTTCTCTTTCTCTCTCTCACTCTCAAATAAGTAAATAAATTAAATCTTTAAAAAAAAAGCATGGATTTATTGCTTCACCAACCTACTTCTAACAGTCATGCATATTGTATCAGCATATTTTGGAAACACTCATACCTACTCTCAGACGTGTTTAGGCATTTCACCCAGTTTTTGACTTACTCTCTTACTTCCTTGATTTTAGCTAAACCCTGTCTTCCCCTGACCCTAATCTGCATGTGTTTATATGGTAGGCTGAGTAATAGTCCTTCCCCCCTCAAGATAACTCCCAGAACCTGTGAATTATGTTATCCTACATGGTAAAAAGGATTTAGAATAGGTGATAAAGAATCTTGAGATGGGGAGATTATCCTGGGTTATCTGGGTGGGCTAATGTAATTACAATGGTCCTTTTAAGAGAGAGGTAGGAAAGTTGGTCAGAGAAGGAGATTGGAAAATGCTATCCTGCTGGCCTTGAAGATGGAGGGACCACAAGCCAAGGAAAGCAGGCATCTTCTAGAAGCTGGAAAAGGTAGGGAAACAAATTTTTTTCTAGAGCCTCCAGAGGAAACCAGCACCTTGACTTTAGCCCAGTGAGATGGATTTTGGATTTCTTATATCCAGAGCTGTATGACAATAAATTTGTTATTTTAAACCATTAAGTTTCTGGTAATTTGCTACAGTAGCAATGGGAAACTAATACAGTATACTGCATACCTCCAACTGACTTACTTGTTTGGCTGTCCAGTTTGTCCTACTGAGAACAATTTTATTGCTTCATTGTTGCTTTTCCTTGAATACTACTCTACTAGTGGACTAGCGTACTTATTTTTCCTGAGTTTCAAATTTCTCAGTGATGAAGGTATTACCTAGGAGATGAGTGACTGATGGGGCTGTTCTGAGTTAAGGGAGGTGAGGCCAGTAAAGTGCTCCACACAATGTCTGATGTAGGTTGAGTATGCAGGAATGCACTTCCTGTCTCTTCATTGAATCCTGGTAAACCAATTTTGGTGTTTTTACATGGTATTGTAGAAATTCAAAAACTACTTTGAGTATTAATGGCTCACAGTGTAGAAGTTTATATAGAATTTAGATTAGCAAGTACTTAGTGCTAATAATTCTCTGGTCCATTTTGAATCTCATTTAAAAGATATTTTGATTTTGAATTCCTTTGGAGGTAAAATATTTCTTACTCATGGCCACATGTACACTGTGCAGACCAAACTAGCTAAATAAAGCTTAGCAGAGCATCCTTTTTTTCCTCTCAGAATTTTCCCTTTTCTGACCCAATTTGAGTGTGTTTTTCTACATAACACACACACATACATACCTATACATCTGCACTCACACTCAATGGTTACTTGTAGTCTACAGTACAATTAATGTCCTACATAGAAAGATGCTAAGGGTTAAATGAGAATGCAGGTGAAAGTACTTTGTCAACTCTTTTGCTTATGCAATGTAAATTGTTGGTACATCTGTTGTACTAACAAAGTTATGAGCTTGAGAAAAGATGTTGCATGTTATATCCTTGGATCCCTAAGGCCTTATAAGATATGTTAAATAAATTGCTAAATAAAAGGTGGAAAATTAGAGGGGAGCAAGCCAATGAAGAAGAGTTGAAGAAAAGAACTAAATTTGATAGTTCTTTGGGTAGGATCACCCACTATTTGCTTCAGAAATGTCTCCTGATATCTGTATTTGAGCCTGTACTCCCTAAACCATACAGTTATGTGTGAACTCTAAACCCTCAATCACATGAACCAATCTTAGTGACTGTCCAACTATGGGTGGTATATAAACCATCTCTCCCTTCGTTAGTTTCCTGTCGCTGCCATAACACATTTCTGTAAACTTAGTGGACTAAAATAACATAGATTTGTTATTTTACAGTCTGGTAGGTAAGAAGTCCAGGACAGATCTCACCAGATGAAAATCAAGAGTATTGGCAGACTGTTCCTTTCTGGAGGTTTTAAGGGAGAATCTCTTTCCCGCTTATTTGAGTTGATGGTAGAATTTAGTTCCTTGTTGTTGTAGGACTGAGACCCTCAATTTCTTGCTGGCTTATCAGCCAAAGGCCTTTCCAGTTTCTGAAGGCCACTTTACATTCCTTAGCTCATGATCCCCTTCCATAATCTTCAAAGCCTGCAAAGGCAAGTCGAATCCCTCTCATGCTTCAAATCTCTCATTCCTCCCTGTCATCTCTTTGACCACTCTTCTGCTTCCCTCTTCCAATTTCCAGTACTCATGTGATTACATTGTGCCCACCTAGGTAATCCAGGATAACCTCACATCTAAAGATTCTTAATCACACTACAGAGTTCCATTTGCTTTTAAGATAATGGGTTCCAGGGATTAGGAGGTGAATGTCTTTAAGGGACCATTATTCTGCCAACCACAGTCCATAACTGATAGCATTTGCTTGAATTATAGTTGTTCCACACTTTGTTTTCTAGTTTGGGTAATATCATTGTCAGCCTTTCTCCAAGCCTCAAGTATTCAGTCTCAGAATTCTATTAAGCATCTGATTTAACTCCTTTGCCAAGTAAGTTTGTCTGATGTATAAAGTCACTTTTATCCTAATTTGTTTCAATTCAGTTAGATTCCATTCAATTCAATAAGAATTTTTTGTCTACTGAAATCATTTCTGGTATGATAAGTAAGATATGGAGTATGTAATCTGTTTGTGGAAACAAAATATATTCCCAGAGATAGAGAAAAATGCAAGAGAGAATACAGTCACCACATGTACATAACAAGGGTGTGAGAAGGGGAATATTTTCATGCAGTGGTGGGACTAGGAAAGTAAGGTTGTGATTTTTGCCTGGCTGAAGTCACTCATAGGATGTGATTTAATGAACAATGGTCAGATCTTTCTGCCTGAAAATATCTCCCTACCTAGCTTGGAAATTTGCTTCACTTTGTCACTATTAGATCCATTTAGCTTAACAAACATCCTCTTTTACCAAGCCATCCTGTAGAACTCTTGCTCAGGGAATGTATATTCTTAATTATTCATTAAACTACTGTTTTTTTGTTTTGTTTTGTTTTTTTAAATCCTCGTACCTTAGTCTGAATCAACTTTCTGTAGATCTTTAAAGAATATTTCCCTCTTTAAATTTGTTGTCTTAGTAAACTGATAGGGTTTCTAGCACTAGGCATTGGGGAACTGAATAGCATATGAGTATAGTAAGTCAGGTGTAGATGGGGACAAGGCTTGGAAAATTGACCTGGGCTAGTACTCTTTTTATTCTCTCATGATGTCTCTAAGAGAGATTAACATGGCAATAAGGTTGGTGCCTAGGGAGTGTGGCCAGAAGTCCATATTCCAGTGTTCAAAGGGAACTTCAAGTCTGAGGCAACCTCCCATTAACATCACAGACACTTTTAAAATGAGTAGGGACCCAGCCATAGAAGTATCTGGTGAGAGTAAATAATTATAGACAGGCAGAGGGAAAACAGATCCAGACAGAACTAGAAATCTAGGGTCCAGCCCCATTAGGGAGATCAGAGGTAGGCATAGTGTTGGGATCCCAGGCAAATGGACTAGAATTTTTTAATATAAAGTGCAAAGCATGACTGAAACCCAGAAATAGAGACTGGTATGAATGGTGGGACATAGGGTCTAGCCTGGGGCTTAGGAACACTGGGGCCAGGGAAGACATGAGCTTTGGCTTGAATCCCTTGAGCTCATGTCTGATATCCACTCAGGCCTCATTTTCATTGGCTCAGGCAGAGCAAGGCTCACTGATTATTGTTCTTTAGGACTTGCACCTGCCCATGGCCAGTCGTAGGCTCTGTCAGCCTGGAGGGCATAGGGAGAGTTGGTCTCTGCAATGCCAAGAACAATATCACGGAAATTTGTTCCACCTGTGTTGTGCAGTTTGCATAATGCCACATGACTTCAGTCACAATTGAATTAAACTAGCAGGTCATTTGCTCTTATTGAAGTATTATTCCAAATCTAGACATTGATCATTAAATTATTTGCTTATTTTGTTAATTTTCTAAGTTAAAAATTGAGGTTGTATTTTGGCAGACTAGAAGGAATTCTAATAACCCATGGTCTTTGAAGATAAAATGAGAGGCAGTGAGTCCCTGAAACCTGAAGAAATCAAACATTATTAGATGACCACTTGGCATATGTGATTCTGGGGAATTAAACAGGCGACATTTAAAGGTCCCTTCTAATCCTAAAATACCACCTAAGTCAGGATAATGTAAAAAAATGTCTAGACTTCATAGACATTATTTTCACTTATTGAACACCTGGCTTCTTTTAAATTTTAGAAAAATACTTATTAATTAGAAAAGAGATATTAAAAAGGGATAATTTTCATTAAGCATGCTTGGCCGTTTTAAATTACTTTCTTCAATTTAAAATCCCCTTAATACACTGATTACTTATTAGATAAACCAATAATCTGCTATGATTTGCAGTAAATTGCAAATTTATGCATAAATATTTAAATGTTACACATAGTCCTATCCATTGAGGATCCTTATTTTTTTTTAAAGCATAAAATCCATACTGATATATTTTATTACAAAGTTGTTTGTTTTAATACTGGAGTAAACTAAAGTCTGTCTCCTAGTTGTACTGAATTTCAATGGCCTTTTAATTACAATTAAGCTCACAGTTTTCAAAGTTCTTTTAGAAGAAGGGCCTATCTGCGTTTAAGATGTGTATGACCTTAGGTAATGCTACCACCCAAACAATCTCTGCTGTGCCTGGCAGTCAATGAAGAAAAAAGTCCACAAAATTAATATGGGATTTGGGAGTTGGTGTCTATGTCTCGGAAAGATGTCCAGTGAGAGAGGGCTTTCTCAGCTTTCACTTTGCTACCTTCAGTAAATGTAGAATCACAGAATTTACAGGCTTCAAGGGTTATTAGTGATAACTCTCATACCTCAGTTTACAGAGGAGGAATCTGAGTCACAGTGAGGTTGAGTGACTTACCGATTCATATATTGCAGTTAACAGTTCTGCTCCTTTTCCTTCAATTTGACCCTGACAGCCTGTTCAGTTATTATTCTTTTAAAGAAGAGGAGAGATGGGCAAGATCACACAGTCAGTAGAAGGGGGTCCTGCTACCTCTGCTTGTGATGCTGGACTATAGCCCATCACAGTCCTTCTTTACATCCTTATTTGTCTGATGACTACAAGGTGATGCAATCAAACATTCATTTGAGGGCAGGTAAAATAAAGTTACAGTATACCCACTCACTGCAAAATAGTGTCTGTTAACATTTGGAAGTGCTGAAGATAGCTGCTTCCTAAGGTATTTATTAAACTTACGTGTGGTCTGTATTTTATAAATTAATAATATTCGATGCCAATCACGTGTATTATAATATCTTGATATTTACAGCTTTCAGAATGCTTAGCATTTTAAACACAGATTGCTATTTATATAGTACTATTTTACTTATTGCCTTGTAATCATTAGTATTGATGAATATTGACATATATAATTAGAACATTCAGGAGCAGAAACTTGATAATGATTCAGGCCAAAAGTTATGCTCAGAATTTTAATTTCATAGTGTTGCATGCTATGAATAATTAAATTTATCTCTTTTGATCTCTGTGTGTTGATCTTTAAAAATATTCTTAACGATATGCCTAAAGCTAGTGGTAGCAGGAATTTTGATTGCAATCTCCTTATCTTGTGTCTTAAGAAGTCACTTTTCCAAAGAAAGACCATCTTTCTTACTTTCCTCTAAGCTCAGATGTGAGGATCCTGCAGTTTTTCTATTGCAAGGGGAGAAGAGCTTCCTAGCGTAGGCGATATGCTTCGAAGCCACTTTCTTGACCTCCATGACTGTCTGTACTCACTACTGGGCTCCTCACAACATGCCGTGTCTTCTAATCTTAACAACATCCCTGAGATCTGAGGATTGCTTTATGATTACCGTTCTACAAATGGGGAAACTGAGGTTTTGAGAGGAGAATTGTGTGCAAAAGCCGTTCAAGATGTCCCTTCTACCATGCTATTTATTATATTTCCTTTTAAGAGAGAGAGTGAGAGAAAGAGTAAAAGTAAGATCAACAATGGCACATTCCATCCACGTAGCAGTTTAGAAATTTCGTTTTACTTTCTACCCCATTGTGTGTTATATGTGCATTGCAGTGTTCTCTAGAGGACTGATGTGGTCATGGTAATAGCAATATTTGTTAAAAGCTTGCTCTATGGCAGGCGCTGTGCTAAGTGCTTCATATACATTTTCTCATTTCATCCTCACAGCCACCCTATGAAGTAGAAATTATTATCTTGTTTTTAAGATGAGAAAATGAGGCTTAGAGAGATTAAATAGCTTGCCCAAGGTTACTGCTGTTTAAACCAAGCAATCTAACTGCAGATTCCAGTCCCCTAACTGCTCTGCTCGTTGCTTGCACTGTATGTAAGGCTCTTCTTTTTTCCATTTTAGTGTTTCTTCTCTTTATGAAGGGGTGACAGGGGAATGACTTCTGCCCTAGCACGGTGCTACTAAGAACTGCTGCTACTGACTAATGTCCTCAAACTTTAGTGTGCATAAGATTTATCTGAGTTTTTAAGACAAATGGTATCAAACATTTCTGAAATTTTTATATTAATCTAATTATTATACAATTTAAGTGAATTAGAGTTGCTCAGTGGGTAAAACCCTAAAATTTGGTATTGTCAACAAATGTCTGATAATCATCTCTCAACTTATTTTTTATATAAAAATAGATTTCATAAGGTTGATTGCTTTAAGCAAGTTATGTGGTGACTTATCTTTGTAATTCATACAATCATGGGATATAATCAGAAAGAGTCTTTATTTTTATTTTGCTGCCTCATCAAATTTCTCCAGTGGCATTAGCTTCTCTGCTACTAGATGGAAATGTGGCCAATTCTGTGGCTTTTCTGCTCTCTCTCAGGCTCCTATGGTGTCTGTAAGTGATATATGCAGTTTTCCTCCAGTAATCAGAAGTGTATACTCCCATGTTTCGATAATTCCATCTTTATTCAAAATTACAATTGCTTCCTCTACCTCAGCTGAAGATTTTTGTAGGTGGGAATCTGAGTAGAGAGTGTGGGCCTTCCTTTCTATTTTACTGTTTCAGTGGTTCTTGTAGTATTGTCTTGTGGACCAACAGTACCAGCTGGGAAGTTGTTAGGAATATGAATTCTTTGGTCCCACTCAGACTCAGGATCAGAAACTCTGGGCATGGAGCCAGCAATATGTTTTAACAGGTGCTCCAGGTGATGATACATGCTAAAGTTTAAGAACCACTGCACTCTTTGCTACTTGCTTACCTCCTTATTCTTAGTAACTTTAGTTTCTGTAGTTAAAGCAAAGGGGGAGGGCATACAAAAGGAGTCAGAAAGGTTGTTACTTCTCTGGCATTGTCATAGTTGGCCTTTTATTTTACCACCTGGGACTTATTTAAAGTTGACTCATCCTCTGATGGCAGCTTTTTCAGAGGCCTCATTGAGAATAGTCAAGCCCCTTTCTTCTCTGCCCCTCTTCCTCCCCACTCCTCTTCCACATGACATGGAGTCTCTCTGCTGGGGTTTTATTGCCCTTTTATTCAGAATGGTCCCAGGAATGCTCTGTTTGCTTCATTTACGGGGTACAATATTTTAAAATAAAGAAATGAATCTGTTCTTTTATGAGCAAGATTGTCTTTTCTCCTATTGACCTCCTGCTATTTTCCAAGTGTAGAAAAGTCTATGGATTGATCTGAAACCACCTTGGTAGTATTTTTAGGCCTCTGAGTCCAAAGAATAAGATCATGGAACCAAGCAACAGTAACAAACTAGGTAGAACTTCCTGATAATTACCTAGAGCCTAGACCTCTCTTGTGTACCACTTTACATCATCCTGGCCCCACTTTTTGTTCCTGTTACTGCTGTAGTGACCAGGTCCACACACACTTTGACCAGATTTATATAGTTCTAATCTGACAGTGCCCCAGCATGGGACAATTCTTGTTTCCCATCTGGGTTTCTCTGACTCCCTTAGAACTGCTGGGCTGTCATTCATGGTCAACCAAAATAATGGAGGCAAAGGAGTTAATGCCCAATAGGGCCATTCTTGGCTAATAGGGAATATACTAAATGCTTCTTTCTTTCAGTGCCCAGTGGGCAATTCTGAAGTGCATGTCCGTAAAGCTTCTAAGAACTTCCTACAGAACTGAGTAATTACGGCCTAACTCAGTAGCACATCTTGGTATTAACTTTCACTTCTTCCCCACAGATTCTCCCTTACTTCACTCCTTATTTCCTGAGATCACTTTTCCCAAATAAACTACTTGCCTATACGCCTTTTCTCTCAGGCTTTCAAGTGGACTCGGGCAAAGACACTTACCAATGCTAATCTTAACTCATTTTTCTATCTCTTGAAGATTGGTACAAATGTAAAGATTAAAGGTTATAAATTCATATGAAATTAGGAATGTCTACAAGAGAGAATGCCTGCATTTTGTTGGCTTCAACTGAGTAATTTGCACCAAGAATTGAAATTGCCCTTAAGTAATTCATGATTGTGGGTAATTAAATATCACCAAGTTGCCATTCCTCTCTCGGAGGCAGAGGACTGGACTGGGTAACTTTTTAGAAAACATTGAGGTGTTTTTTAACACCTGGGCACCTGGGTGGCTCCTGGGTGGCTCAGTCAGTTAAGCATCTGTCTTCTGCCTAGGCTATGATCCCAGGGTCCTGGGATCAAGTCCTGCGTTGGGCTCCCTGCTCAGTGGGGAGCCTGCTTCTCCCTCTCCCTCTGCCTGCAGCTCCCCCTGCTTGTGCTCTCATTCTCTCTCTGTCTGACAAATAAATAAAATCTTAAAAAAAAAAACAAAAAAACATTGAGGATTTCAGTGACAATTTTATTAGAGGGAAGCACTTTATTGCGGCTCAGGAAGTTTTCAAGAAGACTTAGCATTTGTCTGGGCTCATAAGTAGCTATACACCAAAAGGATGCCTTACAGCTGCTTTAATTTAACAGTGAGATATTCTTACCATGATTCAGAGTTTTCCTAGGTGACAGTGATGCCAATGTCACTTCCACCTGGTTTTGCGCTACACAGCAAAAGCCTTACAAATGTTTTCCCTTTCTTAACCTCAGAAACTCCCATAGTTGCACTATAAGCTAGTTTAGTGGTCCTTAAAAACTCGTCTATGAACTGACTATAGCAAAATCACTGACAAAACTTTTTAAGAACACATGCTTCTGAGTTCTACTTCTGGAGATTCGAATTGGTTCTGGAGTTTGGACAGTGGAAGGTTGGAACTGGCCTGTCTTGGCTTGTGAGAGCCTATTGTGCACTTCTCATTCTAACTCTGCATTGAGTGACTTCACATTGGTAGCTTGAAATCAGCCCTATGAGAGTATTGATACTATGGAAATTGGCAAATGTTATAAATTAGAGATATTTTTCCCCCCTCTAGAGCTGGTGTCAAACATTTACTAGTACATCATTGGATTGGGGCCCAGGACTCAGTGTAACCTCTCCCTCAGGTAAGGAATCTGTTTTTTAGAGATGTACATGTTTTTATTTCTGACTTAAAAGAGCTGTTCACATGACAGTACTGTTAGCACGTAACCACATTTTCTTATAAATATAATTTTTAAGGTATATCTTTTAACCTTTTTTATTTAAGACACTATTACTGAAATTAGTTTAATAAAAATACCAATTTGACTTGTGCTATAGCAACTAATATAAATGACCTCCTCTTTGGCACCTCATTGGGTTTTCTAAAGGAAAACCAGTCCATATTAATTTATCTCCCTGTGTGATACTGCGCTACAACATTAAAATATTTATCTGGTTTGGTTTAATCAGTTTTTAGAATAATTGTTTAAACAGAAAATTGGAGTATCATTAGTCTCCTGAATATTATAATTTAACAAATGATGACTATGCTAAACCAAATGGTTACCATGGCAAGAATTCATCTGGAATCTCGACGTGGGAGGGGCATTCCATTAGAGAGGGATTCCTATTTCTCTTCCCCATTGGTACCTAATTGCTAAGCATTAAACATAGTGAGGTTGGAGAATTCAGTACATATTTACAAAGAGAACAGTGATTCTCAACACATGTCTTTATTTCTATACCTGGCAACAGTGATTTAAAGACTAGTTAAGGTCAACAAACCCGGGGTGCCTTGGTGGCTCAGAAGGTTAAATGTCTGCCTTCCACTCAGGTCATGATCTCAGGGTCCTGGGATTGAGCCCCATAGGGAGTCTGCTTCTCCCTCTCCCTCTGCCTCTCTCTCTCTGCTCATGCTCTCACTCTCTCAAATAAGTAAATAAAATCTTAAAAAAAAAAAAATACCAGCAAACCATTGCCAAAAGAGTTTACCTTGATAAATCTGGAACATAAAAGTCACAGCTTGGCTTTAACACAAAAGGGGAAACACCTAGTTGTTCAGTGTGGTATAATATTCTGAATTGAATTACATGTGAGGAAACACGCATTCTGGCCTCAGCTTCATTATTTCCTATTCAAGCACCATTGGTGAAGTCACATAATTTTTCTTAGCTTCCATTCTTTATTCTTGAACCTACTCTGTTTATATCACAGAGCTTATTCTGAGGATCAAATGAGATAAACATGTGAGCAATTTGAATACATTATTCTTCAAATGTAAGAAATCATCAATATTAGTTTGTTTCAGAGACTTAGGAAGGACATTATCTTTTATTAAATGTAATTCAATCTAATCACATATATATCTAGTGTTGGTGAATCCCTTGTCAGAACTTTATATGACTGAATGAGTCTTAATTTGTCATTGACAAGTATGGTTACCTTCTTTTGGATGCTATCTTGATGATTATGAACTAATGTTCAAAAC
This sequence comes from Phoca vitulina, assembly GCF_004348235.1. Taxonomy (NCBI): domain Eukaryota; kingdom Metazoa; phylum Chordata; class Mammalia; order Carnivora; family Phocidae; genus Phoca; species Phoca vitulina. The sequence goes on along the minus strand of NW_022589712.1, from coordinate 61,835,961 downwards.
TTAAATAAATTTTATATATACATATATTATTTTGCAACTATTTTATGGAAGAAAAAGTATGTTATGTTGCTTAAAATATTTTTATCTTATGTGAATGTGGTAGTAGAAATAAGGAAAATAACAGCTAGCACTGTGGAGTTCTTACTATGGAGGAAGAAATATGCTTATAGTATCACAGCTTTTTTTTTTTAGATAAAAAGGCTAAGGCTTAGAAGTAGCAACTTTTCTAAGTCTTAACAGCTAGAAAATGATAAAGCGAGGACTCAGAATTGTTCCACCTCAAACTCAAACCCAAGTCCAAACTCTAAACCAAAATGCTAATATTGCCTCTTGCATTATTCACATCTGCCTTTATTTTCACCTTACTCTCCTTTTCATCACTCAGTAATAAGTGTTTGTGTATCTACATATAGAACAAGCGGCCCTCTTAGATATACAAGATTCTTTGGTTGAATAAGTTAATGGTGACAGTTCATAGTTGGAAGCAATCAGAGTCCACTGTCCCTGGGTTTAACAGTGGCTGCAGACTACCTGGTATCCTGCCAGTCTATAATTTCTGTAAATCACATTCATAGTAATTTATAACTGCAATAAATGTTTTTTTTCCCCCCACTAAAGCCAGATTTGAAGATCAAGTGGAAATTTCCTCCAAAGGACACTATTATTTAGTTTACTAGAAGAAAATATTAATAAATACAACTTTAAAATTACTCTTGAATGTCTGGGCATTTATATTTGTTATTTATAATCCTCACAAAAGCCGTAGATATCCATTTTGCAGATAAGGAAACTGAGGTAGAGAGTACCTCACCCGAAGGTCACACAGGTGCTAAGTGGCTGAGGTGAATTCAAACTCTGGTTCATGAGACTCCCAGGTCCATCATTTTCCACAACATATGGTTGTGGAACACCCGGGGCGGGGGGGTCCTATAAAGGAAAGTTTACAATGTGACCATATATAACTTTGAAAAATTGTCATACTTCAGAATCACGAGGTTTCACATGCAAATCCAAATTCGTGGTTTTTCTGGAAGGTCTGGAAAAAGGGCTGGGAGAAAGTACCCTCTGCTCCCTTCAGGATGGAGCCTGGGCTCTCATTTTACCACCTCCCCTATCACTTCTCTTGTCATCAGCTACATTACCTGACCCTGTTAGAGTTGATCATCTCTGGATTCTATTGTGATTTCAAAGCTTTGTTGACTGAGGGCTAAAAGTTAGGCTTGTGCTATTCTTATAATTAATTAATAAATTAGGGACAGAGCTGTTAACAGTTCTCAAGATAACGTATTTTGGCTCTGAACCAGGGCCTTCTGAGAGGATAAATACTCTAAGCTTTTCTTCTGAAATTGTAATCGACTGATATAAGCCACTTATTAAAATTTTGATGTTACACAGATTGTGTCAGTATAATTTTTAGGGTATCTATAACCTGGAACTTAGGGTGGTAAAGAATAATGCTTGCTTTGGAGGCTCAAAAATTATTAAGGTCTTACATTTGGTTTGGAAACAAACATATTCTAAAGGTAGGAAGTGGGTTGGAAAGGAAACACTAACATCTTTTTATTATGTAATTTATAAAATATCATGTAATCCTAAAAATAGGCCTTTAGATCATTACTTAGATGGAATAGGTATTTTTTATGTCTAGAGGATTGTATAGTTCATCTCCCATAGAAATAACAAGTTTTCATATTCAGTGAATTATTTGGGTTTTCTAATTAAAAAGTGAAACAAAAAGTTGTTCTAGAGCTAATAAAAAATTTGAAGAAAGTATACTAATAATTTAAAATATCAATTTTGTGGGTCGCCTGGGTGGCTTAGTTGGTTAAGCGTCTAACTCCTTGTTTTGGCTCAGGTCAGTAAGTATTTCCTAATTTCATATTATGAATCCACCACCATTAGGTGCTGTGGAAGATTTATGAAAAGATATTTTTGAATATTCATTATGAATGATCAATTTATAATATTTTTAAAAAAGGTACATAGGAAAATACCATGGAAATTATTTTATCTCTATTCCCATCCCTAGAGGCAACAAATATTACCAGTTTTTTGTGTACTGTTACACAGATATTTTATGCAGATAAATGCAAAGTGGTGTTATTCTCTCCCACATTCCTGTTGTACACCCTGCTTTATACAACATGGTAGCTTATCCTATACATAGTTTTGAATCTTGCTTTTTCACATGCGTATCTTGGAGATTATTCTATAGCCCAAGTAGCAAATTGTCGTCGTCTTCTTCTTTTTTATTTTTCTTTATGGCTGTAAACTATTTCCATTTTTGGGTGCTTTATATCCAGTCATCTATTGTGGACATTTAGGTAGATTCCAGTTTTGCTATTACAAACCGTATTGCAATGACTAACCTTATATATAGGTCTTTTCACTTATTAAATAACTAGGTCTTTAAGAAAAATTCCTTGATGTGGAGTTGGGTTAAAAGGTATGTACTTCTATGATTTTGAAAGATATTGCCAAATTACCCTCCATAGGGGTTATGCCAATTTATATTTTGATTAGCAGCATATAAAAATGCCTGTTTCCCTACTACCTGGCCAAACAGCATCATTAATCTTTTGTATTTTTGCCCATCTGATAGGTAAAGAATGGTATCTTAGTGTAGTTTTAATTTTCATTTTTTAATTCTTATTCATGTGTTTAGGAGTTATTTATGTTTCATTTTCCATGAACTGTCTATATACATTGTTTGCCAATTTTTCTGTTGGGTCATTTATTATCAAATAGCAGGTGTTTACTGTTTGTTGGTTTGTGATATGAGTTGCAAATATTTATCCCATCTTGTCATTTTCTTTTGCCATTGCTTATTGTAGTTTCTGCTGTGAAGATTATTATTAAATTTTTTTGTTGTAGAATTTATCCATCTTTTGATTTATAGCTTCTGTGTCATATTTAAAAAGGCCTCTTCTACACCAAGATTATAAAACACTTCTCCCAGGTTTCTTCTAATACTTTTATGCTTTCATTTTTACAATTAAATCTTTGATTCATTTGGAATTTATCCTGATGTAGAATATGTGATATAGCTTTAATGTTATTTTTTTCTAGACGGCTACCTAATAGCATTTATTGAATAATCCATCTTCACTGGTTTGAGATGCTGCATTGCTACCTTTTGTTATATTAATAATTATGGAGTGCACACCATGAGTCAAGCATTGTGTTAGGTACTATGGCAAATTTTAAAAGTGTAATATAGTTCTTGCAGCCAGAAATTACCATCTAGTTATAACAACAAACTCACGGAAACACTCATGGAAAAAAATCAAATAGTGGGTTGCATCAGAGAAGGTTTTATGGAGGGACAGGCATCAGTTCTTTCCTGATACTTGTAAATGGAATTAGAGAATAAAAACACACGAAAGAGAAATAGGGGAACAAAAGAAAAGGAAGATACCTGCTCATACTCATTATCCAAAACTGATAGGCCTAAGTTACAGGGAGGCTGCATGTTGATTAGCAAATATTCAATGTGGGTGTATTTCTGGATGGCAGATGCTTTTATTTTTAGAAACACATCTATGAATTTAATTTAAATGTGAGAGTAAATGTATTTGTAGAAAATGGCTTCAATCTCAATTGCCACTGTCAGAACAGGCATCTTGTTAGTTGATTTGGAATGATTTGGGTGTGTCTGAATTGTGTCCCAATGTATTTTCTTGCCTGTTTAATATTAAACCTCTTTGTATGAAATTTGCCATACTGGACTTTGTTACTTTAAATTCTTTAACAATGGGAGATTTAGGAACCTCAGTAGTGCATAATATAAATACAATAGACGCCCCTGCCCCCACCTCTTGCCTGTGGTTTTGCTTTCTGTGATTTCAGTTATCTAAGGTCAACTGTGGTTGGGAAGCAGATGATCCTCCTTCTGAGGAATCATCAGAAGGTCAGTAGTAACCTAATGTTAAGTCGCAACGCCTCCGTCATTCATCTCACTTCATCACATCATGTAGACATTGTATCATCACATATCATCACAAGAATGGTAAGTATAGTACAATAAGATATCTTTTTAAGATATTTTGAGAGAGAGAAAGAGACCACATTCACGGTAACAAGAGTTATGATATATTGTTACAATTGTTCTATTTTATTATTGTTGTTAATCTCTTACTGTGCCTAATTTATAAATTAAACTTTATCATAGGTGTATGTACACACACACACACACACACACACACACACACAGGGAAAACATAGTATATATATGTAGGCTTTGATACTATCAGTTGTTTCAGGCATCTACTGGGGGTCTTGAAATGTGTATGTATCCCCCATGGATAAGGAGGGACTACTGTATATGTATACTCTTTTGTTTGTAGTTTTAAAATGGCATATTAAGAAAATGAGATATAATTCACATGCCATAAAATTCACCATCTTAAGGTATATAGTCAAGTGGTTTTGAGTAAATTCATGAGGTTACCATCACTACTACTTAATTCAAGAACATTGCCATTACCCCAAAGTGAAACCTTGTATGAATTATTACTTTCCAATATCCCTACTCCCTAGCCCCCAGCAACTACTAATCTACTTTCTGTCTCTATGGATTTACCTTTCCTGGACGTTTCATATAAATGGAATCATATAATATGTGGCCTTCTGTGTTTGCTTTCATTTGTGTTAACAATGCTTTGAGGTTCATCCATGTTTTGGCATGTATTAGTACTTTAGTCTTTTTTGTGCCTAAGTAATACTCCATTGTGTGATATACCACATTTTGTTTAGCAGTTGATGGACATTTGAATTATTTCTGCTTCTTGCTATTAAGAATAATGCAGCATTTTAGGGTGCCTGGGTGGCTCAGTTGGTTAAGCAACTGCCTTCGGCTCAGGTCATGATCCTGGAGTCCCAGGATTGAGTCCCACATCGGGCTCCCTGCTCAGCTGGGGGTCTGCTTCTCCCTCTGACCCTCTTCCCTCTCGTGCTCTCTGTCTCTCATTCTCTCTCTCTCTCAAATAAGTAAATAAAATCTTAAAAAAAAAAAGAATAATGCAGCATTTTATAATAATGCAGCTTAAATAATGAACATTTGTATACAAGTCTCTCTCTCTCTCTCTTTTTTTTTTTTTTTAGATTGAGAGAGAGCTCAAGTGGGGGGGTGGGATTGGCCAAGGGAGAGGGAGAGAGAGAATCCTAAGCAGGCTCCACACCCAGCATGGAGCCTGATGCAGGGCTCAATCTCACAACCCTGAGTCGGTGACCTGAGCTGAAATGAAGAGTTGGATGCTCAACTGACTGAGTCACCCAGGTGCCTCTATATACAAGTTTTTGTGTGGACATATGTTTTCTACTGGGTATATACCTAAGAGTGGAATTGCTAGGTCTTATAATAACACTATGTTTAAATTTTTGAGGAACTGCCAACTGGTTTCCACATTGGCTGCATCATTTTACATTCCCACCAGCAATATTTGAAGGTTCGAATTCTTCAAATCTGCCAACACTCATTATTTTCCATTTTTGTGAATTATAGCCATTCTAGCGTGTGTAACATGATATATCATTGTGGTTTTGAATTGCACTTCCTTGATGATGAATGATAGTGATGTTGAGCATCTTTTCATGTGCTTATTTGCCATTCATATATCTTCTTTGTGGAAATATCTGTTTAAATCCTTTGGCCATTTTTGAATTGGGTTTTTTTTTTTTTATCATTTAGTTGTAGGAGTTATTTATAGATTCTGGAAACTAGACCCTTATTAGGTATAAGATTTGCAAATATTTTCTCCCATTGTTAAGTTTTTTGTTTTGTTTTGTTTTCTTATAATGACTTTTGACACACAAGTCTATTTAAATTTTTATTAAAATTTTAAGTTTTTAAATTCATTATTTTATTTTATTATTATTTCTTTTTTTTTAGAGAGGGAGAGAGAGGAGTGGGAAAGGGAGAGAGAGAATCTTAAGCAGGCTCCAAAGCCAGCGCAGACCCTGACGCAGGGCTTCATCTCACAACCTTGAGATCATGACCTGAGCTGAAATCAAGAGTCAGATGCTTAACTGACTGAGCCACCCAGACGACCCTCATTTTTTTTATTTTAAAATGAATCTGGATTATCTGTTTTTTCTTGGATTGTGTATGCTTTTGGTAATGTCTAGCAAACTTTCACTTAACTTGAAAGATTGCCTAACTTGTGAAGATTTACTCCTATGTTTTATCAAGAGTTTTGCGGTTTTAGCTCTTATGTTAGGATTTGATTCATTTGAGGTTTCTCTTTTTTAATATAGTATGAAGTAGGCATCCAAGTTCACTCTTTTGTATGTGGTTACCAGTTGTCCCACCGCCATTTGTTGAAAAGACTATCCTTTTCCCATTGAAGAGTTCTGGCATCCTTCTTGAAAATCAATTGACCATAGATATAGTGTTTTATTTCTGAACTCTTAATTCTATTCCACTGATCTTTATTCCAATATTACACAGTCTTGGTTACTATAGTTTTATAATAGTTTTTGAAATCAGGAAGTATGAGTCCTCCAACTTTGCACTTCTTTTTCAACATTTTTATTTTTGGTTATATTGAGTGACTTGTACTTTTATATAGTTTTTAGGATCAACTTGTCCATTTCTGCAGAAAAAGAAAGCTATAATTTTGACAGGTGTTGCATTGAATCTGTAAACCTACTTGGGGATTAAATGTTTCCAAATAAACCAGTTTTACTATTTTAAAAAATATGCAAATGTTCCTACAACTCTATAATTTTTTCTAACATTTGACCTAAATTTTAAAGTTAATATATGTTTATTTATTTATAAAGCTAATATTGAAATTACTTTCCTAAATATGAATTTAGTGGTCTTTCCAAATGGCTACTATTATCCCATGATTTTTTTTTTTTTCTGCTTTTCTGCTGGAAAACTAGTCTGTCTGACTTAACCTATAAGGATGATGATGGTGATGTTAATGGTACTGATACTTATAACGATGACCGTGATGGAGAAGATGACCATTTTCACTTCCTGAGTGTGGTTATATACCAAGTTCCTTGCACATCTTATATAATCCTCCAAATAACCTAGGAGGCAGATAAAAGCATCACAAATGTGTAGGTGAGAAAACTGAGAGTGACTTAATAGGGAATCTGAGATTCAGGAAGGTAGGTGACTTTCTCAAGGCCTCAGAGAGCTGGTAAAAGCAAAACTGGGATTTGAAAACTTTTTCTTTGCCCCCATTACTCTGTTTTCTTTCCATATAAGACTTCACTGTATAAAACTTCATATCATTGCACACCATCAGTGGGAGATTTGGCTTCTTGTTGTTAGCTCTTAATATTAGCAAACAACAAGGGTCAGAGTCAACAGGGTTAATTCTAGCCACCAAGCATGTGGCTGTTTTCTTCTGTGCCAGGAGAAAGTAAGAAAAGCCTCCTAAACTAGAAATATCTCTCAGGTGAAAGAACTAATCTAGAGATTTAAGTTTAGTGAAAGAAAACTTACCCTGGGGGGAAATATTATTAGTCTTTTGTAAATATGAGTCTTTTGTAAGCCAGAGTTTGCAGGCAGAGTATTCATCAAGTACTTCTGGACATTGGGAATGGGAGTCACACTTGTAGGGTTTGATAATGAGCAATCCATTATTTATTCAAATATTTTTTTGTAGTAATGCAAATCTACAATCATTACTTCCAATAATGAAACCTATCAGATGGAGCCATCTTTGAAGTGTTTGGCTGCAAGGAACTCCTGGAGCTGGAGTTTTCATTAATGTTAGCAGGGTGGCAATCCTTGTAAAGACCAAGAAGAAACAGAATCTGGAGTATGCACTAGGTGATGACCAGTTTTATCCTAATGAGAATGGGATTGTCCTGTGTGGGAAATCTTAAACTTTTGAGAAACGTGGGAAGACCTCATCAGTTATTTCTAGCCTGGTTTCCTTTGTTTTATTTCTTGGTGCCTCAAATATTTTCTAGCATTTCCCTGATGTTCCTGCTTTCTACTTGGGCATGGTGCAGATTTTGTTTGCTCTTCTCCAGTAGAGAAATGTAACTGTTTCATGGGCAGTATTATTAGTAAAGAGGTAGCAACCAAACTCTGTGTCTATGGTGGCTTCACCCATCACTTTCCCACTTACAAGAAGTCAATGGATTATTTTATTAAAAAGGTTTTAAAAAAATTTCTTACTAAGATGGAGAAAGGAGAACCAGATTTACCTTCCCATCTGAAACAACCAAAACAAAAAAGACCAAATTTAGGTAACATTGCTTTTAAAGATAGTGGACATCAGGCAACAAGGGACAGTAATCCTGGAGTGACAGAAAACAAACGAGGTAATCCCTATTACTGGCCTAGTTTACTACCTCAAAGGAGTCAATTACAAAAATATAGGTTAGCTTGAAGTTATTCCATAGCTCACTGATGATTCTTTTTTAAATATTCTTTTTCTGTGTTTCATGTTGGAAAGTTCTTTTGCTATGTCTTCAAGTTTACTAAATTTTTCTTCTGCAATGTTTAATCTGTTACTAATCCCATCCAGTATATTTTTCACCTTAGATATTATAAATTTCATCTCTAGAAGTTTGATTTGGACCTTTATTTATATCTCTACTTAACTCTTTGAACATATGGAATACAGTTATAATAACTGTTTTAATGCCCCTTTGTGACAATTCTGTGATCTGGATCAGTTTTTTTTAAGTTTATTTAAAATTTTAACCCACTTTTTTTTTTTTTTAATTTTCCTAGATACTAGAGAACAAACACTTTTAGATGACCAATGTTTTATTCCAGAAACATGTGGTCTTACCAGCTAATTCATAAAAAGGCTATTTTCCAAAGGCACATCTAAGTAATTATAGCAGTAGTCTTTTTTAGGGCATTTCAAAACGTGATCAGTAAAAAATACAATTATTGATAAATTTTTGTAAAGATACTTCCATAATTAAAAAAAAAGCAATTTCTATTAAAGAATTCTTGAATGTATGGTGAACAAGGAAAAAAAATGATCTAGTAGGAAGAGATTACTAACACTAATCAACACTATCTCCCTTTCTCTGTATCTCCTACATTAATATGCCTAGAAGCTTTTGCATTTGCTGTTTTTGTTCCCTTTTTCTTGGAAAGCTTTCTCCAGATATGTGCATGGCTGCCACATTTTTGATCTTTGAAATCTTAGTCCAAATGCCTTCTCAAAGAGGCCTTCCCTGACCACCTCTAGCTAAAATATCTTCCCCTCTTCTCCCACTGCCAAAGTTATTTTCTATCCATGTTATGTTATCATCTTCATAGTCCATATAAGTAACTAAAATAATTTCATTTATATATTTATTATCCCTATTCTCACACCAGAATATAAGCTCCTTGAAGATAGGCATTTTTTTTTTAACCAGTCTTATCTTAATAGACGTTTAAAATTTCTTTGACTAATTGTGACTAATTATAGGACTGTTTTATTAATATATGCCTCAATTTGTTCTCCATTTTACTTTATTTTGGCATATGGTTACTTTTTCCTTTTTTATAAACTTAGTTTTTTTTTTTTTTCAAGGGATGTCCCTCAATAAAAAGTTAGTTGCTTTATAGTCAAGAAACTCAGGAATTCAGTTACACAAATAAGCTTTCACCATTAGAGAATTTTTCCTAAACTACATAACCAACTGTGTTTCTCTTTGTTTTTAAATTAATGATGGACTCCCTATGATAGTTTCTGTTGTTTTGAACTTTTGTTTAAAATGTTTCCATTATTCATTTTTTCTTGTATATTTTGCCTTGCCAATTAGATCGTAAGCTACCTGGGAAAGGGGATGTATTCAGCCCACTGGATACCTATAGTGTTGAGTAGAGTGATTGAGCAGAATGTTGAGCTACCCATTAAGCTCTGCTAAGTTGTTTTCACTGCAACTTAAAGAGAAGAAAGCCAAATCAATGTTATTAATAATGATTATAATGTCTCTATAACAAACTTGGTAGAATAAGGATGTTGACATCATTTCTACAAGTATGGTTTATTACAAGGCTTTCTAAATCAGTCCTTTTCATTATTTGAAAACTATTATTTCTGTTATGATGATAATGGCATTGGCTTTATAACTGGTTGCCCTATAAAATTCAAAGCCTTCTAGGGCACCTATAAAAGAAAAGAAATTTGGTATGGAAAGATGAAATGTTTTACTTTCTTAAAAAAAGAAGCACACAAGTGAATGTTTTAACATTCTAGTTGGGTTAAGATCTTAGTGGAGTTAAATGCGTAAATAGGTAAACAATACTCTTTCAGAAAAATCTGGTAGAAAATTACTTTTTTGCTGTAGTTGAAAGAGATATTATTACATTACAGCATTTGCGATATGCTGAATTTATTTGCAGTGTTTATAATATCTTATATTTTATGGAAGTAAGAGCTTTAGTATGTGTTTATCAAATTAAAAATTGCCTCTAAGATTGTTCATTCTGTTTCCTAAACTTTATCACTGATTATAGATACAAGGCACTTCTATCATTTATTTTGAAGACTGTTTATTAACTTGTCTTTAGGCTAACTCAGATTGCATATTGCTAAGAAATTAAGTGCTTTGGACAATCAGTAATTTGCATAATTATTGTTTTGGAGATAATTCTGTAGGGAATAGCCTGCTTCTATGAATATTTATAAAGTATCTGATTTATAAGCATAAAAACAATGAGTATAAGGTATTGTTATCTACTTGTTTGGAAGATAATAAAGTATCTCTACAGATAACAAATATAATATCTTTGATATGGTTTAAATGACTTCATCAGTATCATATAACAGAAAAAAAGGATTAAGGGGAAATTTTCCATTATTTAGCTTATTCTCTCCCTTTCAGAACAGTTCCTGAAATACTCATTATAGTAGTTTCTCTGAGTATGTGTATTCATGTATGATGATATATATGTAACATGTATATGTGATGGACATCATATCATAAAGGATGAGAATCTAGATTAAAGTTTGGCAAATTTACTGTCTATGGGTTGAATCTGGCCCACTGCCTATTTTTGTAAGATTTTATTGGAATACAACAATGCTCATTCATTTGTGTATTATCTGTTGATACTTTCATGCTATAACAGCAAAGTTGAGCATGGCCTGCAAAGCAGTGCCCTTTCAAAAAAAATGGTGACCCCTGATCACCTGACCCTCATACTTCAGGATCCCTATGCTACTGTATTTTTAAGTATTCCATCCTCTATATGCTTTTCTTCTTAACATATGTGACTACTGAATAGAGTCTACGGGTTATCAGCTTAAACATGATCCGAGAAATCTTCTTTATCTTTACCTTCCACCTATATTTATAATCATAAGCATTAAAAGTAGACATATATAAAACACATTAATACAGAAATCAAAGATTTTGCCATAAAATGATCTAAATTCTGCCAATGATTTTTGAATATCTAAGGCTTATCTAATTAATATAACCTGGAAACTGAAAACAAAAGTTAGCATACTCTTGGTTGTACTCTTACCCTTCAAAGCCACTCCTTCTATCACAGGAAGAGTAGTTTCCAGGTATTCTTCATTTTACTATTGAGGACAAATGAGGAAGAGGAAAACCAATTCCAATATAACTATAACCATATTTTATATCTTGATTTAAAGGCTTCTAGTTCCCATGAAAATATTAGATCACATGATCTCTAAGTTTTCCTTTCAATTTTAAAATTTTATGATCTTTTTTCAAATTAATGTGAGCATTTCTCAAACAAAATCAAGTATGCCCTCTTAAAGAATCAATTTAGTTCATTGTTAGTAATAAAAGTAGCTCTTTTTCATAAGCTCATTCTATTTAGAGACAAGTCATATGAAAGTAACTACAAAAGAAGAGCCAAATAAATGGAAACATATGCCATGTTTATAGATTGGAATTTAGTATTAAGATATCAATTTTTTTTACAAATTCTGTAGATTTAGTAAAAACTCAAAATCCCACTGGTTTTTTTTTTTAATTTTTTGGTAGAAATTGGCAAATTCATTGTAAAATTCATACAGAAATGCAAAGAACATAGAAGAGCCCTTCTCCCCCAATCTTTTTTTTAAAGAAGTTCTTTTTTTTTAAGATTTTATTTATTTATTTGTCAGAGCATGCAAGCAGAAGCAGGGGGAGTGGCAGGCAGAGGGAGAAGCAGGCTCCCAGCTGAGCAGGGAGCCCAATGCAGGACTCGATCCCAGGACCCTGGGATCATGACCTGAGCCGAAGGTAGATGCTTAACCTACTGAGCCAGCCACGCTTCTCCTCACCCAATCTTGAAGAACTTACATAAACCACTTGATTTAAGACTTATTAAAGCTAAAGTAATGAAGATACGTGTTATTGGCATAGGAATCAGCAAGTAGATTAATTGAATAAAAGTTGAACACATATATTGTCAATTGATATTGGACAAATGCACCAAAAGCACCTCAATGAGAGAACCATCTTCAACAAATGGTTCTAAAACAACTAGAAAATGAACCTCTACTCCTATCTTACACCATAAAAATTAATTCAAGTTGTATCATAGATTTAAATTTGAGAGCTAAAACAAGTTTCTAGAAAAATAATATAGGAGAATATCATTGTGGCTTTGGCTATTTGAAGATTTTTTTTAGAATTTTATTAAATTTTTTAAAGATTTTATTATTTGAGAAAGACAGAGATAGTCACGAGATCATGAGTGGGGAGAAGAGGGAGAAGCTGGCTCCCTGCTCAGACGCTGGGCTCAATCCCAGGACCCTGGGATCATGACCTGTGCCGAAGGCAGACACTTAACCGACTGAGCCACCCAGGCACCCCAATTTTTTTAAAGTAAGCTCTAGGCCCAATATGGGGCTTGAACTTACAACCCAGAGATCAAGAGTCACATGCCTTACAAACTGAGCCACCCTGGTACCCCTATTTGAAGATTTCTTAGCAAGACACACACACACACCCAAAACCCAGCCACAAAAGGGGAAAATACAGGTGAATTGGACTGTGTAATAATTAAAAATTTTCTCTCATCAATATTATGCAGCCATCAAAAAAAAACCAAAATCTAGCCATTTGCCATGACGTTGATGGAACTAGAGGGTATTATGCTAAGCGAAATAAGTCAATCAGAGAAATATAATTATCATATCTCACTGATAAGAGGAATTTGAGAAACAAGACAGGATCATAGGGGAAGGAAGGGAAAAATGAAACAAGATGAAACCAGAGAGGGAGACAAACCATAAGAGACTCTTAATCTCAGGAAACAAACTGAGGGTTGCTGGAATGGAGGGGGGTGGGAGGGATGCAGTGGCTGGGTGATGGACATTGACTGGGGAGGGTATGTGCTATGGTGAGAACTCTGAATTGTGTAAGACTGATGAATCACAGACCTGTACCCCTGAAACAAATAATACATTGTATGTTAATTAAAAAAAAAAAACCAAAAAACAAAATAGTCTACTGCTGCTTGTCAACTCTTAACACCAAAAAATATATATAAATTAAAAAAAAATCCCTTGGGGGAAAAATTTTTTTTTCTCTCTTCATAAGGTATTGTTAAGAAAATAAAAGGCTACAAACTTAGAAAAAATATTTGCAACATGTATATCTTTCAAGATATTCTAGGATATATAAATAGTTCCTTATAGTTAATAATACCGTATTGTATATTTAAATGTTGCTAAGAGAATAAATCTTGAAAGTTCTCATGAGAAGAAAAAAAAACCCCAAAACTTCTGTAACTATGTGTGATGGTGGATGTTAAGTAAACTTACTGTGGGGGCAGCTGGGTGGCTCAGTCAGTTAAGCGTCTGCGTTTGGCTCAGATCATGATCCCAGGGTCCTGGGATTGAGCCCTGCACTGGGCTCCCTGCTCAGCCGGGAGTCTGCTTCTCTCTCTCCCTCTGCCCCTTCCTCTGCTCCATCTCTCTCTCTCTAATAAATAAAATCTAAAAAAAAAAAAAAAAGTAAACTTACTGTGGTGATCATTTTGCAATACTGCATATACAAATTTTTTTGTTTTTTTAACATATGCAAATATTGAATCATTATGTTGTACACCTGAAGCTAACATAATGTATGCCAATTATACCTTAATAAAAAAAGAATTCTTATAAATCGATAATAAAGACAACTCAATAAAAAATGAACAGACTAGAATACTTCAACACTAAGAAATGAATGGCCAATAAGCATATGAAGAAGTGCTCAACATCATTATGGAAATGCAAATAAAACCCACAATGTAATACTTTTCCATACCCAGACAACTTAATAAAATTAAAAAGATTGGGGGTACCTGGGTGGCACAGTCAGTTAAGTGGCCGACTCTTGGTTTCAGCTCTGGTTGTAATCTTGGGGGTCATTAGATCGAGCCCTAGGTTGTGCTCCGCACTCAGTGTGGAGTCTCCTTGGGGTTCTCTTCTCCGTCTGCCCCTACCCACCTTGTGCTCTCTCTCAAATAAATAAAATCTTTAAAAAGTAAAATTAAAAAGATTGACACTAGCAAATGTGGGTGAGAATGTGGAAAACTGAAGTTCTCCTATTGTTGGTGAGTGTGTAACATGGTATAAGAATTTGGAAACATGGTATAAGAATTTGGTAGTTTTTTTTTTTTAATTAATGATAAACCTAATGTGGTTCAAAAATCTTATCCTAGATAATCTACTCAAGAGAACTACAGATAGAAAAACAAAAATAAAAACAAAAACACACCATATTTATAGTTGCTTTATTCATAAAAGACAAAAACATACAGCAGCTCAACTGTTCATTAACAGAACAATGAGTAAATTGTGATATAGTCATACAATATATTACTAGTCCAAATTACTGCAACAGAACAACATGGATGAATCTCACAATTTTATGTTGAATGAAAGAAAGCAGACACAAAATACCACACATAATAGATTTAAATTTACATGAAGTTATAACAGACAAAACATACAGGAAGCAATCTAAATATCCATCAACTGGTAAACAGATAAAGTGTGGCATATCAATACAATGGAATATAGAATATTAATACTATTCAAAAAAGAAGATCTGATATACGCTAAACAGGTAAAGCATTATGCTAAGTGAAAGAAGCTAGATGCAGAAGACTACATATTGTATAATTACACATATATTAAATTTCCAGACAGGCAAATCTATGATTACAGAAAGCAGATCAATGATTGCATGGCGGGGAGTGGGAAGTAAAAATGGGCATTAGGGAACCTTTTGAGTTATTGGAAATGAAGAACTGGATCGTGGTGATGATTACACAAATCTGTAAATGTACTAAAAATCATTGAATTGTACACTTATAAGGGGTGAACTTTATATATTTCAATAAAGCTGTTCCAAAGAGGAGAAAAAGAACAGACAAAGCTAACATATGGTGAAAGAAATCAGAACAGTGATTGTCTCTAAGTGAGGGGGTAGAGATTAAATGGAAAGGAAAAGGAGGGAACTTTTTGGGGTGATGGAAATATTCTATATCTTGATTGGCCTAATGGTTATACATGGGTGGTTATAACTGTCAAAATTCATGAAGCAGTACAATTATGATTTGTGTATTTTTCTAGTATGTAAATTGTACCTCAAAAAGTTACTACAGGTTTGGAATTTGTTGAATGAGAGCACACATTAAACTTTACCTGTTTTGAGGGATAGAGGAGGCAGCCATGGAGAAAGATACTGATTGTGTTGATTTTTCTTACATGAAGTAACTACAGAAAATATGCAAGAGCTTGAGGATTGAGAAGTGATGATGATGTAGAATATGTTTGCTCCTTTAGGTACACATGATTAGTAGAAAGAAGTAAAAGGATGTGTCTTTTATTTTTAAGAGAACACATTTCTGCTGCAGAGGCCATTGTCATTTTTTTTTAATGCCAAAAACTTGAAGAGGTTTGTTAGACATATATAGCTGTCCTCATTTTGAACCTGGAAGCATTTTATATACAATGTGGTTAAAGTTTTCTTGGGAGTACAAGGAAAGCTTAGGTTTACCTAGGCAATGGTGGATAAAAAGGCTCATGATTTACATGTAGATATTTGTGTTTTCTAAAAAGTCACTTATTCTACATTGCGTGCTTTAGAGACAAAGCCTATGACGGGGATTCTCTTTCAAGTGATTAATAGAGGGTGTGCTCTCAGGAAAAGGAGAGGGAGGGATTCTGCGTAGAGCAGGGGATAAAGCTAAGGAGGAATGTGTCTCAGCTGGAGACTGGCTTCATTCTTGGGTAAGACTGCACAAAGGAGGTAAGTAGGAGGCTTTTTTATTTGTGTATTAGTCACTGGCCAAGGTTTCAAGGGTGTTGATGTTGGAGGGCATAACCTCTCTGGTGAGGCAGTGCCCTTTGGTGATTCTCCAGGAACTGGGGGCAACTGTGAGGTATTATCAACCAACACTCACAGCAGTGGATGGAGGGAGATAGGAGCACCAGCCTGAAAAGGGGCAGGGCTCACAGCATCCACTACCATATAAAATAACTCTATAGAGTTATTTTATGGAGTAAGCTTAAATGCATATTCACGTAAGTGTTTTAAAACTCCTTTTCCCTTATGTTTGGAAAAGCTGTTTTCTGAACCAAAAATGAGGGTTTTTTGGGGGGGTAAGTCATATATCCTGATTTTGGGTTTAGAAGTATATACCTTTGATTTCAGAATTTATTTTTGTGAGACAGAAATTATATAAATTTAATATATATTTATTGGTATATTTAACAAAAATTAAAATAATAAATAAGGATTCTTGAAATTGGGATAGTTTGGAACATAAAAGGCTTATGGTTCCTAAGTATCACGTACAGTGAGTCAAACCAGATTTGATAAAATTTTCCATTTCCTTTACAAATCTCGATTCCTTTTCCCCACACAAGTATCTATTCAATTTTCTCTTTATATTTCCCTGTAATATAAATAATATCTTGTTACTATTTAATTTTTTCTTTCCAGAAATCATTTTTATTCTTCTTTTGCTTGCTTTTAAGCATATGTATGGCTAGAGATTTATCAGGAAACTTAGTATACTCATCTATGCTATTTTGTCCATTAATTGTTACCTCTGTCATCATTTTTTCACCTCATTATTCTTAGAATCAAGCAAATGGGAATACACCCACGTATACAGGAGATAGATAGTAAAATGTTGACAGTGTATAATGGTGTTTTATTGCTATCATCATCTATTTATAACTCCTCTGATACCTGTTACATATGTTTATGAAGAATCTGGGTGGAGAGCACAGAAAATCTGCTTTTGGCAAGCACTTGAGCTTTCTTTAGTTTGATGAAGAGTTTAGAATGGTTATCCACTTGTCCTCAGATTGTTTATACTTAACATTTATTAAGTCTTTGCAAATGTTAAACATGGTTTCATGGTAAAAGCCAGAGAAAAGTTTTAAATGTGTAGGGAATCAAAAGTATTGTAGATTTTATTCTTTTTACTATTTTTGTCTTATTTTGCATTTTTCATATTCCTAACATTGTTTATCTCTTGATTTTTTTTTTTTCTGCTGTTCAAGCAAAATCTTCAACATTCTAAGGTTAACCTTCCATTTCTGAACTGTATCTGATGCTAATGCATCCAGCTCAGATATTCCTTTATCTCGTGATGGTCCCCACTCTCACCACAGGACGCTATCCCTACCTCCAAACATATTGGTGTTATCCAGATGCTAAAATTTTCATCCAAAGACTTTAGAGTAGGAACTATTGCTATCGGTTCTTCCCACATGCATTCTCAGGGATCCAGTGAGCACTACACGGTCTTTGTAAGGTGATTCTCCTGGTTTTTATTTTGCTTTGGAATTCTGTGGTCCTTGGATTACTTTACGGCTTTGAGGTAACACACACATCTCTTTCTGCAAATTCATTTCTTTCAGAAGCAAGACCCCACTCTTTCCACTTCCATTTGGCCTTTCTTGACTCCTCTCATCTGGATTTTTTTTTACAAGGCCAAATGGTGGGACCCATTTCTTTTCTATCCTCTCAGTTCTGGGATTCTGCTGGATCTGAGCTTTCTTCTCTTATCACAGTTCTTACCTTAACATCAAGAAAAAATAAATAAAACTTTTTAAACCTGGTTTTCAAACTGTTTCTATAGAAGTTTCTGTTACTCAAAAGCTCTCCAATTGTTAATGAATTAGGTATGTGTGTGTGTTATAGATCAGCTTACTCTTTTGTTCTGCCATTGCACAAATCAGATTCCTAGAGTCAGTGTTCTAGGCATAAGATGCAAAATACCTTATTTTTGCCTGGAAATATTGCATTTTTTTCCCTTTAGTCCAAGAAGAGGACACATCCCCTATCTGCTTTCAGAACCCATTCTTTCTTTTTTATTTCTTGTTGAATTTCACTTTGGACAAATCTATACTATGGATTCCCAAAATTAGTGACAGTGAGTAAAGTTTAGTATCAAACCACTCCCTTCCCTCTTAAAAAAAAATTGTGGTAAGAATACTTAACATGAAACTTACCCTCTTAATTTTTTAAGCGTACAGTACAGTATTGTAGGTGCAGTGTGGTACAGCAGATCTTTATAGCTTATTCATCTTGCATAACTGAAACTTTATGCTCATTAATTAGTAACTCCTTACTCCCCACCCCCCCAGTCCCTGGCAGCCATTATTCCATTCTTTGATTCTATGAATTTGGACTGTTTTAGATACCTCATATAAGTGGATCATGCAGTATTTGTTTTTCTGTGATTGGCTTATTTCACTTAGCATAATGTCCTCAAGGTTCACCCATGTTACTGCATATTGCAGAATTTTCTTCTTTAAGGCTGAACAGTATTGCATTATATATGTATTTTAATAAATATATATGATATTTTCTTTATCAGTTCATCTGTCCATGGACATTTAGGTTGTTTCCATATCTTGGCCATTGTGAATAAAGCAAACTAGAGTAATTAATCCAGCCCACCTACTAATCCAAAAGGCTGGACTGCATTGCAGAGTTTAACCTATTTGATGCAAATCTTTTCTGGCTCCCGTGATGAATTCTTATGTCTTCTAAGACTAGATTTCTGCACACTTTATATGATGTAGCGTCACTTATGTGTATAGCTACTATTTATAGAATCGTTATTAGCTCCAAAACTGAATCTCTATCTACTCCCTCTTAGAGTCTTCCTACATATGTGCTATATAAGCCTTGCTTCTACCAAGAATTTAGTGTTTAAGAGATACACAGCTCTAGATGTTTGACATTTTGGAGTAAACTTTGTTCCCAGTTATTTGCCCACTGTGGAATTATTGTCATACTAGAGCATTTCCAGTGGAGGAAAAATTAGTTGTCGACCTAGATGCACAAATATTCCAATAGCCTCCTACTATTGCAGTTTGTCAAGATGCATTAGCATAAAAGACATTTTTTTATTTTTTCATTTTTAAAATTTTTTTCATTTGTTTATTTCAAGCATAGAAGACTTTTTTTTAGAGAAAGGTTCTATACACATAATTAGTTGAGGCTTGCTCTCAAATTTATTTAAACTGGTTGGACCATATGTAATCCATCAGAGCCACATTTTAAGTTTTTTTTTAAGTTTTTATTTAAATTCCAGTTAGTTAAGATATGGTATAATATTAGTTTTAGGTATACAATATAGTGATTCAGCACTTCCATACAACAGCCTGTGCTCATCAACCACAAGTGTACTCACATTTTAACTTCTGACAGGCCAAGTGACTCTATTCATCTAGGACTATTTGCTAAACTGATTTGTGGGGTCTCCTCCTCAATTTTGGAAATAAGTAGGCAAATGGAACCCAAGAGAATAATGTTCTAGTTGGAGGTAGCACTGACTTAAACCATCTCTTTTGTCTTGTTCCGTCTGGAACCCATCTAGATCCATTATTCCCACTTCCTTTCATGGGATTGAGAAATGCAAGAATAATGAGTGGATCTAGATATATAGGTTTCAGTGGTGACAGTCTAAAATTAGTTTTCAATAATAAAATCCTCCAAGAATTCCATGAGCTAATTCAAAATATGGGCACGGAACCTGGGAGAGAAGGTAGGACTAGAAAAAAAATTGGAATTCATTAACATAAAGTGAATTTAAAGCCATGGAGTAGATGGAAGGCTATGTAGATTAGAAATATATATCTGAAATAAGAATTCCTGGGTTTATTTCTAGCTCTTTCACATTTTAGCTGAAGGGCCTTGGGTAAGTTATCTGTGATTCTTAGTTTTCTCATTTCTTTTTTTTTTTTTAAAGATTTTATTTATTCATTTGACAGAAATAGATACAGCGAGAGAGGGAACACAAGCAGGGGGAGTGGGAGAGGGAGAAGCAGGCCTCCTGCAGAACGAGGAGCCCGATGCGGGGCTTGATCCCAGGACCCTGGGATCATGACCTGAGTCAAAGGCAGATGCTTAACGACTGAGCCACCCAGGCGCCCCAGTTTTCTCATTTCTTAAATGGGGTTTGCTTTAAGTTATCTTTAAGTTCCCTTTTAGCTCCAAAATTCTACTGTTTTAAGAAATTGTTAAAGGTGAAAGTGCAAAGATAAAATATAGAGAACCTCTAAGTACTCAGTGGAATTGAGACTTAAGGCAGATCTCAAAGCTGAGAGCAACTTAAGAATGTGCATATTTGAGTGAGATTATTTGTTTCTTGATTAACACATGAACTTTTTTTCTTTCCCCCCTGATGGGTATTAGGACCCAATTTCCATTAAAATTTCCTCTTCATGAGATAAAATAGCAGTACTCTATGGAGATTATACTAACTGAGACTAATGATGGTTTAAGCGTCAAAAATTAGAATAAAATGAGTGAATTTTAGGGATGATGTTTCTATGATAAAATAGCAACTGATTACAGCCTGAATGTGGTATGAGAGAAAGCAAAGTCAATTGGTTCCAAGATTGCATACCTATGAGACACTGTAATTGAAGATGTGGCATAAGAGGAAATGGAAATTAAGGAGTTGTAATCATAGGGGTGTCTTTATGGAGAGGTCAAAGCACTTGACAGATATCAAATTAATCCTTATTATATCTTTAAGAGGCAGGTAAGAGAACAGGTATTATTTTCAGTTAGAAATGAAGGGCCAGCGTTTATGGGGTAGGCACATGGCACATCAGAGGCAGTCAAGTGGCTTGTCTAAAAGCCTGTGTTTTGCCTTTGCGGGGCCTGTATTCACCCCGCCAAACCACCCACCTGTTGTGTGTCCTTGGGCAAGTTGCTTATTTGAGCTTCAATATTTTTTTCCTATAAAATGGGAATAATAATGATTATTAGTGGTTAGGATTAAATAACATGAATAAAGTGCTTCTGGTAAATGTAGTCAGTATAAATTGCTACTACCACCATTACTTTTTTTACTACTGCTATAATGGCAATCAATACCATACAATGAGGTTTTGGTGTGTGTAAAAGGGAATTCATGTTTCTTTATTCTTATTTTAGGGTTCCCATTCTATAGGTGTGGTCCTGGGAGGACAGAGGACTATGATAGTCCCTGTAGCAGTACACAGTATGGTTTCTATTACATTAATGCTAATGATAAAGCAATTCCTTTTTTGAGTACAGAGGAAACTTATTTATGACATTTTATTGAGGACAGAAGGAAGTTAATAACAGCAGTGTCTTTTTTTTGCCATTAATTTTGTGTTTTTAATGGATAGTGGTGGTAGGAGTTGGGATAGATAGACATTGTTTGTTTGAAGGGTATTTCTCCTCATGAAAGTGGTCAACGAAAAGCAAAAAGCTTGATGGATTCTACTCTAGACTACACCAGCCAGATAAGAAATTAGTAGGTGATATTGTAAAACAAACAAATATACAGAAGCAAATCAGACCAATAGCCTGCTGCATAGTCTTTTGGATTCTAGTTCCACCCACATTGCTTCAGGATTTCTTTCTCCTCCATGTTTTTAGGTAAGCCTTCTACCCTCTGAAAAACTCCTTCCCTAGCTCATTAATCCATGTTTTTTTGATTCTTTAATACATGATTCAAAACATTCTGATTGCCTCCCCCACTCAGATCGCCCACTGAATCACCGTAGCATACATATATTATTTGAAGTGTTTTAATTTGCAATAATTTATCTATCTCTTTGGAAAGTCTATTTTAATCCATTTATATAGCATAGATAATTGGTACTACTGAAAGTTCCTTCATGTCAGGGACCATATCTTCTATTTCTTTTGCACCTCCTTAGGGTACCTGTCATAATGCTCAGAAACATTTATTAAGCACCCCATGATGCTTAATGAATGTTGTTGACTGACAAGACTTTCAGGCAGTTGAGATGGCAGCAAGACATTTGAGAGATTTCTGGGAGATGAGCAGAGAAACAGAGGCTAGAGGTGGCTGGATTGGAGTTTTATCCATGTAATGAGAGTAGTTTCACCAGAGAAGAGTCCTTGTTTTTCTTAAGCCTTTCATGCATATAAGTGTTCCATGTCTTTAAGCATTTTCAATGTCTTTTTTGGTATACTCTTAACAAAATTTGTATGCTCTCTTCTCCAAGAAAGATGGCCCCTATTGAAAGGTGAAAGAATACCATAATTTATATAATGGTATTATATTTTCTTTCTGACATTCTCTGGTTATTCGAAACATTAAGATTGTCCCTGTTAGCTAACCATGCCATGTACCATAATTAAAAAAAAAAATGAATTCATCTTACCATTTTTATCCTTTTGTGACATATCAAATTTTCAACAGTGTATGTGACTAGCATGTAAAAATCTAAAATCACACATTCTTGAAAAATATGAAGTATATTTAAATTACAAATATAATTTGGTATATATCTTAGTTTAATGTGGAAAACATCCTGAGAGATATTTGTATATAAAAAGAAAACAAAAGAAGCCTCATTTTTCCTTTTTTAAGTTTTCTTTTTTTAAATTCAATTAATTAACATATATTATTAGTTTTAGAGGTAGAGGTCAGTGATTAATCTGTCTTACATAATACCCAGTGCTCATTATATCATGTGCCCCCCTTAATGTCCATCACCCAGTTACCCTATCCCCCCACCCCCTTCCCTCCACAACCCTCACTTTGTTTCCTACGATTAAGAGTCTCTGATTGTTTGTCTCACTTTCTGATTTCATCTTGTTTTATTTTTTCCTCTCTTCACCTATGATCCTTTGTTTTGTTTCTTAAATTGCACATATGAATGATAACATATGATAATTGCCTTTCTCTGATTGACTTATTTCGCTTACCATAATACCCTCTAGTTCCATCCGTGTCCTTGCAAATGGCAAGATTTTATTTTTTTGATGGCTGAGTAGTATTCCATTGTTATTATCAATGTGTTTTTTAAATTTTGTTATTTATTGGCTTATATAATTGACTACTCCTATAATTGGCTACCCCATTAGCATGATAAATGGTTTTCCACCCCCTTACTTTCAATCTGGAGGTGTCTTTGGGTCTAAAATGAGTCGCTTGCAGACAACATATTGATGGGTCTTGCTTTTTTATCCAATCTGATACCCTGTGTCTTTTGATTGGGGCATTAACCCATTTACATTCAGAGTAACTATTGAAAGATATGAATTTATTTATGTATTTTATTTTTATTTCTTAGAAATCTTTCTCTTTTTTTTTTTAAGATTTTATTTATTCATTTGAGAGAGAGATTGAGAGTACAGAGGGAGAATGAGAGGGAGAAGCAGACTCCCTGCCGAGCAGAGAGCCTTATGCGGGGCTCGATCCCAGGACTCTGGGATCATGACCTGAGTTGAACGCAGACGCTCAACCAACTGAGCCACCCAGGTTCCCGAAAAGATATGAATTCAGTGCCATTATATTACCTGTAAAGTCACTGATTTTGTATATTATCTCTGTTCCTTTCTGGTCTATGTTACTTTTGGGCTCTCTCTTCACTTAAAGGATCCCCTTTAATATTTCTTGCAGGGCTGGTTTAGTGATCACAGATTCTTTTCTTTTCTGTTGTCCTGGAAGCTTTTTATCTCGTCTTCTATTTTGAATGACATCCTTGCTGGATAAAGTATTCTTGGCTGCATATTTTTCTCATGTAACACCCTGAATATATCATGCTAGTCCTTTCTGGCCTGCCAGGTTTCTGGGGATAGGTCTGCTGCCAGTCTGATGTTTCTACCCTTGTATGTGTCCCAAGCTGCTTTCAGGATTTTCTCTTTGTCTCTGAGATTTGCAAGTTTCACTATTATAGGTCGAGGTGTTGACCTATTTTTATTTATTTTGAAGGGGGTTCTCTGTGCCTCCTAGACTTGAATGCCTGTTCCCTTCCCCAGATTAGAGATGTTCTCTGCTATAATTTTCTCCAATATACCTTCTGCTCCCCTCTCTCTTTCCTCTTCTTTTGGGATCCCAAGTATTCTAATATTGCTTTGTTTTATGGTATCACTTCTCTCTTGAATTCTCCCCTTGTGATCTAGTAGTTGTTTATCTCTCTTTTTCTCAGCTTCTTTATTCTCCATCATTTGGTCTTCTATATCACTAATTCTCTCTTTTGCCTCATTTATCCTAGCAGTTAAGCCTCCAGTTTTGATTGTATCTCATTAATAGCCTTTTTTATTTCAACTTGATTAGATTTTAGCTTTTCTATTTCTCCAGAAAGGGATTCTCTAGTGTCTTCTATGCTTTTTTTTCAAGCCCAGCTAGTATCTTTATAATCATTATTCTGAACTCTAGTTCCCACATCTTACTTATATCCATAGTGATTAGGTCCCTGGCAGTCAGTACTGCCTCTTGTTCTCTTTTTTGAGGTGAGTTTTTCCATCTTGTCATTCTGTCCAGAGAAGAGTAGATGAATGAGAGAACAAAATACTAATATGGCAATAATGACTGCAGAAAAATATGTACTAAACAAATCAGGAGAGACCTGAAACTGAAAAAAAATTTAAAAAGAATATAATATAAAAATATATAGAATATAAAAAAGAGAAGATAATCAGACAGGTGAACAGAACAGAGCAATGCACTGGATCTTGTGTGTATTTTGGTTTGTTTGTTGGAAAACTAGATCCCAAAATTGTAAAGAAAGAGACATACATATGTACAAAAATAAATACAATGAAAGGATAGAATGTAACTGTAAAAATGAAAAAAAAATTTTTTTTTTTTTAAAGATTTTATTTATTTATTTGAGAGAGAGAGCACAAGAGGGGGGAGCGGGAGAGGGAGAAGCAGACTCCCTGCTGAGCAGGGAGCCCGATGCGGGACTCGATCCCGGGACTCCAGGATCATGACCTGAGCCGAAGGCAGTCGCTTAACCAACTGAGCCACCCAGGCGCCCTAAAAATGAAAATTTAAAAAGATTTTAAAAAGTTGATAAAGTAAGAAATTGGTTGAAAAAGCAAAGAGAAAAAAAACTAAAATTGAAGACTAAAGAATCATGGGGAAAAAACCATGAATTCTATATACTATTTTACCCCAGCAATGGAGTTTTGCAGTTCTGTGTGATCGGTAAATTTGGTCTTGGCTGGATGTTCTTGTGGGTCTTCTGGGGAGGGGCCTGTTGTGCTGATTCTCAAGTGTCTTTGCCTTGGGTGGAATTTCACTGCCCCTTGCCAGGGGGCCAGGCTAAGAAGCTGCTCCAGATTGCTCTATGTGGCTTTTGTTCCCTGAAAGCTTTTGGAGCAGCTTTAGAGGATGAGAATAAAAATGGCAGCCTCCCAATCTCTAGCGCTGGAGCCAACAGCTTGGGGCCCTACTCTTCAGTGTGCCCTCAGGGAAAAGCAGTCAATCACTCCTGTCTCCCTGGTCTCCATCTGCACCCTGTGCTCACCTAGCCTGTGACTGAGCATTTCTATCTCAGGCAAGTGACCCTGTTTGGAGTCTCCAAACCCTGCAAAGTCCTGCGGCGCACATCCTTGCCACTCCTCCTGAGGGAGGGACGGGGGTCTTTCCGCAGTTCTGCCGCTTGCTGCACCCCTGCTTGGAGAGTGGTCCTCCAACCGTGCCACAGTTCGTGGTACATGGCAACCCTGAGCTGAGAGCCCAATTCTGGGCTCGCTGATTGCAGCCAGCTGCCCTGCTGTGATGCCTGGGAACTCTGCTGCACTCAGGTACCCCCGGTCTTCCTGTGACCTCAAGTATCCTGAGATCACACTGTCCCACCTCGGATCCTGCCCTGCTTTGCCACCAAAGCGCCTCTCAGGCAGGGAAGTCCCTCACCAGAGAAGACTTTTAAAAGTTCTGATTTTGTGCTCCACTGCTATATCACTTTCTGGTGCTGGCTGATGGAAGCTCCTTCCCCCTGTAGTCTATCTTCCCATATATCGCCTCAGATTCACTTCTCTGCACCTCCTACATTGGAGAAAGTGGTTGCTTTTCTATTTGTAGAGTTGCAGGTATTCTTTTCTTAGATCTCCGGTTGAGTTCACAGGTGTTCAGAATGATTTGTTGGCTATTTAGCTGAATTCCTGGGACCAAAGGAAACCAAGGTCTCCTACTTTTTCACCATCTTGGACTATGTCCCTTTTTTTAAGTTTTCTTGGACTAGTGCTGTAAAAGTCAGAAGAAGAGAGAGGATTATATAAACAATGCAATATATACTGAAGATACATTTTTGCAAGGAAAAGGAGGGCACATGTTGTGATGAGCCCTGGGTGTTATATGCAACTAATGAATTATTGAACACACACAGACACACACAAACACACAGAAAATCTGTAAATTAGAGTTGTTTTTAATTCATCATTAAACCAATGTCCTTTAAAAAACTAAAAAAAAAAAAAAAAGAAAAGAAAAGGGAAAAGCTATGGTGTATAATTGACTCAGTAATTCTGTACCATGAAAAGTAGTTAAATTATTTCCACTTCAGACAAATCAAATGTGCCATAAGTCAGGTATTATCACAATATAAATATTCATGCACTGGATAGCATTTATGATAATATATATAACATATATAGATGTGTAGTATATGTGTTTTTACATGTTTGTAATAGATTCTGATTAAAATTTTGTGGAAATATAGAAAGACCTTTAAGATAGTAATTTCTTTTTAAAGGACTTTCAAAGAAGGAAAAAATATAGTGTCACAAGCCCTAAAATTTATGTAACATATTTTTTATGGTAATCTTCATTGTTATTAATGCTGTCACCCTTGGAAGTATGTAAAAGAGAACAAGAACACTGAATATAAACAAAATAACATTCATGGTTATAAACTCATATCTGAGATAGAATAAATCTGGTCCTCTCTACCAAGCGTATCAGGAAATCAGTATCAGTTATATTTCAGGGGCAAATATGTAACAAAGGTTAAGGGTCCTTGGGCCTCCATCTATTCAGTTATTTTAGTACTGAGTGCCTTTCACTTCAGGTGCTATTGTTAATATAAGATATTAAGGTAACAATCACATAACCATAGTTAAAAATAAATGAGGGCTTATTTGCCTCAGAGTGATTGGAATGACTTCTTTCATTTGTTTTCACCTGATAACAAGTAATGATACTCTTAAGTATCATTACTTTCTGTCCCTTGTCCAGATGAACAAGTCATCAGGTCTGATATCAAGAATAATTTTTGTAGTTCCTAGCTCATTTTGAAGGAGTTGTGTATTGGGTTGTTTGTGGAGCCTGAAACTAGCTATTGAAATGCAAATACCCGATCCTTTAATTGAAATATCTTTATGAATTGCTAGGATAATTTTTGCATCTTTTTAGAAAATATTAGAACACTCTTCCAAATTTTTGTGCAGGAGTACCGTGAGCCAATTTCAGCGTTTTAAAGAAAAAACCAAGGTGGGCATATCTTTTGTTTTTATATACTTGAGGTAAGAAAGAAAGTGTCTCTTTCCCCCCATTCATTGGTGTATTAAAATGCAATTATATCAGTCATGACCAGTAAGTAACACAGGCTATGTAAATTAAATGCAGAATTGCAAAAATGCAGGTAAAGGCTTATTTTTGTTGATACTATTATTGTCTAATTTCCAAACATCTGGAATCTGGCAAATGCATAGTAGTTTCATTAGGTAGGTTGATGTGAGAGAAAAAATAAATGAGAAAAAGGTTTGCTTAGATATCTGAAGCATATATTGATGATATCTGGTGTTTGAAATGGCTATGATTTAGAATTTTTTTTTTTTTTTTTCCCCAAAACAAAAGATAAATGAGGCAAATGCTTTGAAATTCTACCCAGTATGTTGGTATATCACATTAAAACAGAAACACCTCAGGTGCCTGGGTGGCTTAGTTGGTTGGGCATCCAATTCTTGTTGGTTTTGGCTCTGGTCATGATCTCAAGGTCCTGGGATAGATTCCTGTATCTTCGGCCTCCCTGCTAAGTGGGGAGTCTGCTTCTCCCTCTCCCTCTGCCTCTCCCCCTGCTCGTGTTCTCTCTCTCTCAAATAAATAAATAAATAAATAATCTTTAAAAAACAAACAAACACACCTCTCCTAAAAATTGTTCAAATTGTGAATGGGTGACCATGTGGCAAAAACATGCATATCAAACTATGAAAGCTGGCTGTATCTATATATAGTTTACCATGATAATAAAAACTCACAAAAATTAAAACGTTTATTGTTCTACTCCAGTAATTCTCAAAAGTGATGCTTAAGCTGTAACCCTATAGATTCTGACTTAATTTGTCTAAGATGGGGCTCAGGAATGGGTAATTGTTTTACACTGTCCAGGGGATTCTGGTGTGAACACAAAGTTGAGAATTGCTGTTTTGCACCACCAACCCTGAAAAGAAAACAAAGACTTTGGGGTGGATTGGCCCGCAATTGAACTCCTGGCTCTGCTAGGATTTGCCACAGTCTCTGTGGCCTCGTGTAAATTACTCTCAGAATGCTTCCTCATCAATGACATGGAAAACACAAAGCCACTGAATTTCCATAAGAACTACATTTGGTAATATTTATAAAGCCTTTAGTAAGGCTCAAAAATACTTGCTCTCTTATATCTGTAGTGCATTTCTTAGTCTCCCATGAAGTATCAGGTCACTTTGTGTTATAATGTTAAGGTGAAATTAGCATTACCTCCCCCAATATATTATCTAGTACAATTTTTAGCATCTTGGAGAATTCTTTGGAGATGAGTTTAATGCATGTAAATATTTCTGGCTCTTATTTTCTGCTTCTTAAATTCTCATTCTCTGGCTCACATTTTGCTTCTTGCTTCTGACTGCTGGATAGGGTCCCTGTCCATTTGCTACTGAAAGTATCAACTGCAGCTGATTTTAGAGGATGTTTGTAGTTCAACAAACAACTTGAAATTACATCTCAGATAGTCCTTCTCTTAAAAATCTTTCTATTTGTGGATCTAAAAATTTTTTACCAGTTGTCTCTTCTAGGTTTGGCCTTCTTTGTGTTGCTGTGCCCCCTTTGTTTCTCCCTCAAACTCCATTATACATTTTTTTCTGGATTTTTTTTTCTTTCTAAATCTTCAAATGCCTATTTGGTCCTTAGTTCTTGCTTTGGTTCACTTCTACACCATTCAGTTATGCCCTAACTAATATACTTCAGCTACAAAGTAGCCACATGAGATATTTTGCTAAATAAAAACTGTTCTTGCTTCAGAGAGGAATTTTGCCGGTCCTTAAAACAGTATTTTCCTCCTTATTGTATAACATTATCATAACTGATTATAATTAGTATTCTTATATTGCTTTTCATTTTATTTCTCTAGAATACATAGTAGGTTGTTGGGTATAAGAATATCAAACTTCAGTGGGCATAGCCTGGGAGTGTTAAACTGGAGATTCCTGAGGCTTGTACCAGAGATTTTGATTCAGTCTTTTAGCAGTGTATAAACTTCAGTGAGCATCCTAGATGATTCTGATGCAGGTGGCCTGTGTATTACAACAGTAATACAGGCATGAATTGGTTCAGGTAGATCCTAGTTTATATGGTTCAGTTAACATCTGTTTATTTGCTGTTGTGTATCCATTCTTCTACCTTCTGGTAAAAGATTCCCTAAATTGGAAGTGAGGGGAATGACCCCATACTCAGCCATGTGGTTTGGGTGAGATTTACTCCATCTTAGATCTATGGGTGTTTTCTGTTGGCCTTCAGCCAAATGACAGGTCACACTGTACTGACTAGAGTGATCTGTTCAAGGATGTAAGCCAATCAGAATAATCAGTTGCCAGCTCTAAGAAATGTTTGTAGTGGTTACTGGAAAAGCAGTCAGCTATATATATTTTTCCTTTGGATTTGGTAGGTGATGCTTGGGACTGCTTCAACAATCTTGCCCAAAGAGATGAGCAAGCTAGAAGAAGCAGATAGAGCTAGAACCTGGTCATATGACCAGCCTTCTGCCCATGGGCTGAACTTACATGAACTGATACATTCCTTACTTAACCTAGACTTGTAGACCCTCCAGGTTAGTAAAAAGGAATGTGTCAATTCTTAGAAGAGTAGAATTAGATAAACTGAAAAAAAGAGATGGGCAATTAGGAGGATCCATCTCTTTTTGACATGAATGTTGCTCATCCTTCTTAGGTAGTAATTGTATCTATGCCTTTGAAACTTGGGACTCTGTGTTTACCATGGTTACAGCAATGGAGGAAAAAGGTGGGAAAAATTCAGGCTTGTGGAGCATGTTTGTTACATTTTGAGGCCCTCATTGAGGTCTTTAGGATAGAGATAAGCTAAGGCTGAAACTAGCCATTCTGACAGCAGAGAGGAAGAAAACAGGACTTTTGAAGGAAAACTCTTTGTGCTTGGGACCTGTGATTCAAGAGGACTGAAAGATTGATACCCTGGAGTTGGCAAATATGAAAAAGCTAAATGGTAAGCCCCAGCCACAGCTAGTACTGATGGAGGCAAGGGGGTAGCATCATAGCCGAAGGTAAGATTGGAACCTGGGAAAAGCCTAAGTGGTCCTGCCTGGACAAATGGGACAGTCACCACCATTGTGAGAATATAGTCTGTGGACAGGCACATTCATAGAGCATCCCTGTCTCATCCTAGCATTTTTATACCTCTCAGAAGTGGAAGACAAGATGGGAGTAGGAAACTGAGTGCCAGAAGAATGGGCAGAAGACCAGAGATCTAGGGTGAATAAGCTACATTTTCTGTTTCTAGACCTTGTATTAGCAGATGTCTGGCTATGGTTATTAGCTCATGGGACTGACCACTAGCATATAACCTGAAGCCCCTATATGTTTTACACAGTTAATTCTATTGCCCAAGAAATACCAAGCTTGGTTGATAGCAACTTATGACTGCTTAGCCCTTAAGTCTATTTTTAGGTCATCAACTTGTACCAAGAGAAAGTGGGCTGCTAAAGATGTGTAGCCCTCAGAAGGGGAAGCACTCTTCCTCTAGATTGGATGGACACTACTGCAGCTATTTTGCTGCCCACCTGGAAGCAGCCTGAAATGAGGTCAACCCTTAGAAGAAGGAGAGCCAAGAAATGAGTATGCCACTTAAGCCTCTTATTGGGGTATGCCTGAGGCTACCCCTTCTTTAGACTTTGTAGATGAAGGAACCAATAAATTCGCATTGTGTTTTGAATTTTGTTTTGCCATTGACTCACACAAAGGACCATGGAGGCTGAGAATTCTCATGATCTATTGTCTGCAATCTGGAGATCCAGGAATACTGGTGGGATCGTTCAAAGGCTTGAAGACCAGGAGTGTCAAGGATAGGAGAAGAGGGATGACTCAGATCATAGGGGAACAAATCCAACTTTCCTCCTTCTTTTTGTTCTATTCAGATCCTTGATGGATTGGATCGTGCTCACCCACGTTGGTGAGGGCCATCTGTTTTACTCAGCCTACCAATTCAAATATTAATCTCATACCATGTGATTGTCTTGTTTGAATAATTACATGGGCTGGCAGGGAACTGAAGACTGTTTCTCAGGTATAAGCAGGTACTGTGCCTGGTCTTTATGATGAAGAGTTGTTTTGCTAGGGGACCTCATCTGCCTGAGCAGAGTGGGAAGGGGAACTGGCAGGAACTGAGGCCATCTCAGTTTTCCCCAGATTTCAGAGCATCACATAATAGTAATTTTAGGCTTTACACCATAGTGGGGTAGAGGAAAAAGCACTTGACTTTGTTAGAATTTCCATGTGGTCTGTAAAATGAGGATATGCCAGTTCCATTTCTCTTAAAGATCTTCGTGAAGATCACCACTCATACTGTATCCAGGAATGCATCAGAGGCTCTTCTTTTGGTTGCACTGAATGATATTAGGAAGAAAATCTTTGTCCCAAGACACCATGGAAAAGTTTACAATGGGGCTTCAGGAGTTGGAGAATAGGGTAATGACTCTCAAAATTGAAAGTGCTTAAGAATAATTGTGGGTGCTTGTAAAATAAACACACACAAAACATACTTTACTGATCCACATCTCAGAGCAGTTTCAAAATTTCAGTGATTTAAGGCAGGTATGGTTTAGAAATATGTATTTAACAAGATCCCAGATCATTCTTATATAGTGGTCCTTTAACCAAACAGTGCTAACACTGGTTTAGTGCCAAGGTTCTCAAACTTGATTCTGCATCAGAATCCGCTAAGGGCTTGTTAAACACACATTGCTGGGCTCCATCCCCAATGTTTCTGATTTAGTAGGTTGGGTGGGGCTCCCAGATTTGTATGTCTAACAAGTTTCTAGGTGATGCTGGTGATTCAAGGACCACACTTTGAGAACCATTGGTTTGTCTAGTAATTGTCAACTGTGTATAATTTTGTCCTCCAGGGGACATTTGCCCATGTCTGGGGATACTTCTGGTTGTCACAACTGGAGGGTGCTGCCAACCTCTTACGAATAGAGACCAAAGATGCTAATGAACATCCTACAATGCACAGTACATCATTTCTTCCCTACACCATAGAATTAATCAACCCCAAATATCAATAGTGCTGAGGTTGAGAACCACCAACTTAGCATTTTCTGGGCTGGGAGGTATAGAGGTATGGAGGTGAGATAGTCTCCTCGTGGTAGCAGGTGCCCATGGTTTGTGTACATAGACAGTGTAGGGAGTTAGCTTTCCCTGAAAAAAGCAGCTAAGTGGGCTTTGCCATTTTATAAAAGAGATAGCTTTGCACTCTTAATGAGCCATTCATTTCCTATTTTGCTCTTTACCCTGCAGAGCTGATCTGAATCAAATGATCCTTTTGAAATCAACGGAAACTGTATTCTGGATGAGAGAGGGGATGAAAAGAAACAGCTATATTAATTCTGCTTTAACCAAGGTTGTTCATTTCTTTTGATTAAATTGGAAGTAAAAGGAAATAGGTGAAATGTTGCTTATTGAGTGGGCACCCCAAAAATGATACAAATGAATGACTCTAAAGGAAAACATAGGCAATGATAGGTGAAACTTGTGTGGATTAGCTAATTAAAAAATCCTCTTTGTAAGGCTACATACAGATATTTAGACACTCTTATTCGGCAATCTGACACTTACTGCCTAAGTAGAAATTGAAATAAGCAGTTTTCTTCTTTCTGCGGTATTCACAGCAATCAAATAATTGGGATAACTCCAAGGCTGGCGAAATATTATTAAAGGGTATAAATCTGATGGGTAAGATTTTTCTCAGAGGTTGGAGAAAATTTGAATTACTTTAAGTTGTAGATGATGACAAAGAAAAGTAAATGCATTTTTAAAATATAAGAATGCAAAACAGGCCACATTTTACTAAGGCTTCTTTAAAGTACTGATGATGGAGCTGAGCATAAGCTAAGTAACATATTCATGAAATCTGGCATATACTCAGCATCTAACAGAAAGCAGGCCCTGAGCAGCCTCAGATTTAATGTTGGGGTGACACATACAAACATTTTGAAAAAGGCTACCTAACATTTTGTAAAAAGCAAAATTAGCAGAATATACATTAATTTTTATTCCCCTATGCCTCATCACTTATTATAAAGGCTAGGAGGATGAAATTCTTTTTGGAGAGGAAGAAAGACAGCTAGAAGGACCAATTCCCAGCCAGGAACCTTACCTGATTCCTTATTTTATCTGTTGCTTTTTCTATGCTCATCAATGGCAATTTCAGTAATACATCTTCAGTAAATGACCAACAGTATCTTTAGAAATTTTAGATATGCGGGCGCCTGGGTGGCTCAGTCGTTAAGCATCTGCCTTCGGCTCAGGTCATGATCCCAGAGTCCTGGGATTGAGCCCCATGTCGGGCTCCCTGCTCTGCAGGAAGCCTACTTCTCCCTCTCCCACTCCCCCCTGCTTGTGTTCCCTCTCTCGCTGTCTCTCTCTCTGTCAAATAAATAAATAAAATCTTTAAAAAAAAAAAGAAATTTTAGAAATGATGAATATTTAATGTATGTAAATATGTTATCATCATTACCATCCTTAATGTCTTTATAATTTATATTCTCTCTGGTTCTGTGGTTTTTAGTTTCTTGCCATATCTGTAAAATGTTTTCAAAATAATTTTTTCTCAGGGGCGACTGGGTGGCTCAGTCAGTTAAGCAACTGCCTTCGGCTCAGGTCATGATCCGGGGTGCTGGGTTAGAGCCCCACATCGGGCTCCCTGCTCAGCGGGAAGCCTGCTTCTCCCTCTTCCACTCACCCTGCTTGTGCTCCCTCTCTTGCTGTCTCTCTGTCAAATAAATAAATAAAATCTTAAAAAAATAATAAAATAATTTTTTCTCCTTGGAATGCTTTTGTTAAAAAGTGTGTTAAGATATTTTAGTATGTAAGTAAAACTGATTGGCTGCTCCGATTGAATCCTCCTAGTTAGAACCAGAGGTTGCAAGTCAAGACCTCGTCCCTTGGTCCTCATGGTGACTCCTGGAGTATTATGAAGGCTTTAAGATTACACAAAGCACAGCTTAACAATCAGTGGTCTGAATTTGTACACACCCTCTAAAGTTTCCGCAAGCTTGCCAAATATAGACACTTACTACCTCTGGAAAGGATTAAGTGCACTTATGAACAAGATATTATTTATATTTAAAATCAAGGTAAGAAGAATATCTGGATATTTGACTCAGAGCTTCCCTGTAACAAAGAGAAAAGAAAAGGGGGGGAAGGCAATAGGTTACTTGGCTTTCTTTGTCTAATAAACGTCTAGAAGGATTGGCTTATTACTTGAATCTTTTTTAGGAGGATTATTTAGCAATATAACAGATATCTTCAAGTGTGATTTGATAAAATATGGAATTCTCCTGGACATATGACATTTTCTTTTATTATCAATCAAGGCTGAGTATGTACAATTGAATCTTGACTTTCAGAAACACAGGAAGCATCTCTGAGAGAATTAGGATAAATTTAAAAATGTTGCTTTCTCATGTCCTAGCTTGACCTATAGAAGTTATGAATCATGTCCCTTAAACTGAAGTCATTTACAAATGTTAATCATCTCAGTCTTCGATCACAGGCAAGATTGAGTTCTCTACAAAGTGAATGAAGTACAGATGCTCTGTATTGTGGCTTAAATGAAGATGCTGTGTCTTACCTATATAGTGTCCAGGAGAAAGGATTGGCTGCCATCCTGAGGTTAAGGGAACCTGACCTGCCTGAATGAGGGTGGACACCTGTGCAGGGTGGTTTACAAAAGAGATTCCTGCAATTGAGGACCATGTTTTCTCTTAAAAACAAGACAAAACAAAACTGTTTTTAGTAGGTATAAATGCTTAGACAATTACTCAGTTGAGACAGCAGAATACTTTCCACAAATCAGTATGGACATGGTTATATCCTAGAAAATTTTAAATTATTGGTTGTCAGTCTATAGGTTTGACCTCAACTAAACTTCCTAATTACTATATATAATGTGATGTTGAATGTCACTATCTTTATGTGTCTTTCAGGATATGTTTGTATTCAAAATGGCTGAGAGAATTGACTTTGGGAGAAAAGAATTTAATGAGTCCATCTGAAAGTTGGAAAATATCTAGAATATTTTACTTTTTATATAGTTGATACCTGGTTATCTCTTTCTTGGCTCTCTCTCTTTTTATTTTAAAAACTTCTCTCTCTTTTTTTTTTTTTACATGGTTATACTTGTTTATTATGGGAAATTTAGAACTTAAATAAGCAGAAAAGGACAAGGAAAAATAATCTCCAGTGTTACTATCCCATGAAAATTACCATTGACATTTTGGGTTTAATCTTTCTTTCCATTCTTTTTTTTCCTATGCAAACTTGCATACTAATAAAAAAGATATTGGTACAAATACCATTTTCTAACCCTTTTTTTGAAAGCCTAACATTAGGCAAACATTCTCCCATGTCACTAGATATTTATCTGTAATAGTACTTTTAATAATCTCTATTGTATTCCATTATATGGATATACTATAATTTATTTAATTTTCCATTGAGCAATTAGTTTTTTTCCCTCAAATTCTTTTTTTTTTTTTAAGATTTTATTTATTTATTTGAGAGAGAGAGAATGAGAGAGAGCACATGAGAGGGGGGAGGGTCAGAGGGAGAAGCAGACTCCCCGCCGAGCAGGGAGCCCGATGCAGGACTCAATCCAGGGACTCCAGGATCATGACCTGAGCCAAAGGCAGTCGCTTAACCAACTGAGCCACCCAGGTGCCCTCCCCCAAATTCTTATTATAAACAACATTCTAGTGAAAACTATTTTAACTAAATCATTGCAAACATTAAGGATAGATTGTTATTTTTTTTATGGTTATAAAACAATGATTTTATTTTTAGAATATTTTTAGAATAATATTTCTTTCTACTCTAGTTATAAAAATAAATCATAGTCTTATAGAAAGTTACGGAAAAGCATAAGAAAGAAGTAAAAGCCATAATTTTAACAGCTAGAGAAAAATATGAACATTTTGGTACATGTTCCTTCCTATGTATTTTTTTTTCCCTTTAATTAGGTAAGATATGATAACCATTGAAAACATGATGTAGAGAAATCTGTAAAGAGGATAAACTTTATTCATTATCTGAATTCTCTGAAGGGACCACTGTTATATTATAGATCCAATATAGTCTTTTCTTCTGTATATTTTTACTTAGTAAAGCTTATGTTGGTTAGATCTATTTTATGATTCATTACTTAATACTATAGTAAAAGAATTTCCCTCTGTTATTAAGAACTCCAATATTTAATGCTGCTTAATAGTCTATGTTGTGGAAGTATTTGTGGAAGTATCTGTCATTTGGCCATTAACCTATTATTTGATAGCTAGTTTGTATGTTTATATATATAAATATTATTAACATGCTGCTTTATATAATCTTACATTAATGCATTTTTAATGCACATTAATTTATTTCCAAATGTTGATTCTCCCAAGTGAAATTAGGGGTCAAATGTTATGAACTTTATTTCAGCTGTTTCTTATGTGCCTGGTTAATTCATATTGGTAAACTCAGGTCAGCATTATAAAGGTGGGTATTCATCTTCCTTTTTTCTTAGGAAGGGGGAATTTAATTTTCAACATTAGTAAAATTATTTCAGTGTAAATGAAAGAAAACTAAGAGCAAATACAAATATAGTGGTGTGTGTAGATTTTTTTTCTTTGCCTTAAAATTCTCATATTTTTTTCAAATATCTTTTTGAATTAGCAAATCATGTGGGAAAATATATAATTAATGTTTTTTTTTAAGCAATTGCTATATTGATAATGGTTATTCACCAATCAGATATTTTTTAACTTTTATATACCAGGCACAGTCCTAGGTGCTGGGCTTATTATGCTTTTTCTCTTCTTACTGTATTTAATTCCTTGGAAAATTAAAAGATAGTGGAGATTTAAGTAGGTTAATTAATTCCTTTAATGAATATTTATTGCACACCCTCTGCCACATGAGGGTTAAGTGC
Source organism: Phoca vitulina (assembly GCF_004348235.1). Lineage (NCBI taxonomy): Eukaryota > Metazoa > Chordata > Mammalia > Carnivora > Phocidae > Phoca > Phoca vitulina. The sequence goes on along the minus strand of NW_022589712.1, from coordinate 61,798,337 downwards.
TAATGGTATGGAGATGAGTAAGACATGATTCCTGTCCTCAGGAGCTCATGATCTGGTGGGAGTCGGAGTCAACAAATGATTGTAATCTGGAGTAGGAGATGCATGAGCAAAGTATGCTTGTTGTCTAGGGGAGCAGAGAGCAAGAAGTGATCGCTCCTTAGGGGAGGTGGTCAAGGTAGACCTTGAACTGGAGGAGGTACTGGGCTGGTTCCTGAGGGATGTAGGAGTTGTCTAATGTGAGAGGATGGAAGGCAGGGGGATACTTGCTTTCTCCATCTTGAAATCAAGGGAAATATTAAAGATGCACAGTCGGTTAGGACATAGCATTAGCCTTGGTGAAGTCAACAAAAGCATTAAGGGTCAGTTGGACATAGAGATTTTATGAAATTAAGCTTAATATTAGATACTTTTGTGTTAAGCTTAATTAGTAGCTATTTGAATGTTTAAGAGCACAATAAATTAAAACAAATCTTTTTGCAGTAGTCTATTTTTCTATGTTTATAAAATATATACACACTCATTGCAAAATTGTGAAGATATAGAAAAAAGAGGAAAATAAATATTATCCTAGCATAATCACTGTTAACATTTTGATGTACATGTTTTAAAAATTATTCTAAACATTCTTTGAAAAATGAAATCAGATAATGTATATGGCTTTTTACCTGTTTCTTCTCACATACTATATCATGAAAGCCTTCTCAAAATAAACATGTTAATATTGCATATATATATAATGTTCTACTATATGTATATGCCACATTTTTTAAAAAACAAATTCACCTCTTCTAGTACATTTGAGGTTGTTTCCCCTTTTTTTCTATTAAAAATAATGCTATGATAAACAGTTTATAGTCATATTTGTTTACTTATTTATTAAGAGGAATTTCTGGGTTAAAGTATATATGTACATTTCAAAAGCTGTCCAATAATTGGTCTCCTGAAAGTTTGTATCATTTAATTTATATTTCCACTAAGCAACGTATGAGAGTATAACCAAATCTTACTCTGACTTAAATTGCTTTTCTTGTAAAGGTAACATTATTCTGCTGAAAACAAAGCCATCAGTGCCAATATACTTCAGTTAGGCTTGTGATTAAATTGTAAATAAATTGAGAAGAGATCAATATCTCTGTGCTTTTGAATTTCCCCCCTCCAGAATATTAAATGAAAGTTTAACAGACAAAATTGAATGTAAACACATTTAAAGTAATATAATTTTATGTATTTATGGAACATTTTCTCTAAAGAATTAATAGAAATTTGTATTTAAGTCTGACATTTTATTGGGATGTCTTGATACTAAGAAGCTTCATGTTTTCACATCTGTTTCATTATTGAATAATAAGATCATCCTTAGATTTTTTATACCCATAAACTAATGTTCTTTGTCCTCAAACGAATTCATAGAATAAGTTTTGCTAGCTCAAATAACTTTGCCCTCCACTAGAGCAAACTGCTACTTATTTTAGTGTCCTAAATTAACTTCTATTAAGCTCAAAGAATTAAGTGAGCTTCTTAAAGTGTACAACCTATTACTAGAGTTTCAGACTGTAAACAAAACAAAACAAAACAATTTCTGTAAGTTTATGTGTGTTTTCATTATTACTGTTATTTAGTATCCAAAGTTGAAAAGACAACTGTGTTAACTCCCCAAGATTTAATAGGAACTCAAAGTTCTATATTAATATATAGATCAATTCTTTATAATTATGATGCATTAATAGCTTAGCCATCCAGAATTCTTGGTGAATGAGCCATTTTAATAGCATTTTTTAAGTAATGTAATTTTTTCCACCCTCAGAATTAAAGATATTTCAGAATTACTTTGTACACATCCTTGCCTTATTTAGACAAGCCTTAGGTAATTGTTATATACTGTACTGTTTTATTGTCCTCAGGGCCTACTGAATTGTATTTTTGCTCATGCTAATTGATCCCATATTGCTCTGCTGACAACTCTTGAGTCTGTTTAGTATTTTTCAGTTTTCTCATGCTATTTGTCAGATTTTTCTTTCCGTGAAAACTACTTTCTCTTATTTCTAATTTGCTGGTGCTAATCTGGTATAAGTAACCACACTTGTTAAGATTATACAAAGCAAAAGTGGAAAAGACCTGAAAGTGGAAATGACAGCTTCTTCCTGAGTAAAGAACAAGAATTTTTATCTATAAATATACATATTTATTAATATATTGACTGGTTAGGGCATCTGTTTTTCTAATTTCTGACTCTGGCTCAATTTTGAATAGGTAAGCTATTTTTTTTTTTTTTTTCCACTCCAAGTGCCCCTCTTGACGAAACCTAAATGTCAGGCAAAAGTGACTTCTAGAGGAGGCTTTCATGCTTTTTTCCCCACACCATCATCACATCAAAGTGCAACTTTACCTTCAGTTGTACCCATTGCACATTTCCTGTATTTCTGGGCTTTTCCAAGCATTGGTTGATCTTTTCCTGTGAGTTTCTGAGCATCAGCTCTTATTTCACCCCACTTCTCTCAGTTCTCCTTTGATTTTTATTTTTGGTAAAAATTACAACATGTTCTAGAGCCTTAGCTCATTTTTGGCAATATCTGCATTAGAGAAGAATTTCTGATTCAGCAGAAATAGGCATAACATGTATTTAGGGAGTGTCTGGCCAGAGTTACTGGATTAGATTGGAGTGAAAGTTCTCATTTGAGTTTGACTTCCTTCTCGAGATCAGTATGCATTGCAATCTTCCCTTGTCCAAAAGCAAGTGAGAAGTGGCTGGGCAATGCACTTGGAGATGAGGAAAAAAAAGTGCTGGAGGAATCGCGGATCATGGACATAAAGTTAAAAAAAAAAAAAAAGGTAGAAAGCATTTTTAAAATATGTTATGATAAAAAATAAGTTAAAAAAAGTCTAATCTCCTAACCAATATTTGATAATGATTGTTTTTTGTTGTTACTTAATTTAGGGAATATAATTATGAAATAAGTCAAAAGAAATAATAGCTTTAGGGAGCATTAGAAATGACATTTAGGTATTGGGCATGACATTGAAGCATCTGAACCCTGAGGCACCCCTTTATTTAATTTAAAAGACAACATGGCTACAGGTGACTAGGTTATTTTCTGATATATAAGAAGTTGTTTGTTTTTAGGAAACTCCAGCCTAATTTGTTTCCCATTTTTACTAAGAACAGAATAAATCACACATAATAATCCATTATTCTTCTAGAATTTTTTTTTGGAATAGGTCTATAAGAGGCAGGAGACTCTAGAGGCTTATGGTTCTATTTTTGAAAGAATGAAAAGATATGAGCATTTTCTCATTTAAGTGATATATATATATATAGAGGAAGATCTTACTCAATTCTAGATTAAAGATGTTCGTCATTTTCTTTCCCATCAGCAGTGCTGCTGATGGGGAGCACTGACCTTGGGCTTTCTCCATCCCATTATCTGCAAATATGTCACCTTTCCATTTCTGAAAGAAGTGTGTAACATATATGAAACTATGACAAAGGTTTTGTGGTTACTATTTTTTAAAAAAATATATTGTATGCATATTCATGTGATTTTGGAGAACTCATGTATTTCAGTTTTTTTGCAATTTGTAAAAACTACAACATGAATGCTTATTAATTTGAAAGTATAATATACTGTGATACGATGTAAATCCTTTTAATGTGAGGAAGACTGATGGTCATGTTTTTATCATTCTTCTTAGCATTCTCTTCTGTGAATATATTCGACAAAGTATAAGGCAATTTATTTTTATGCAGGAATGAGTTATGCATTGTACAAGTATTCATTTTGTAAACATGGTTAAACTAGGATGATTATTTAGCAATATTTTATGCACTAATAGGTTGACTAATCATCAGACCACTTACACAAAAATGGCCACCTATCAGATTATGTCTGCAGAGTGTTTTCAAATATATCAAAAAACTGTAGAATTAATTATTATAATACAAAAATGAATTCTAAATCCTCCAATTACAGCCTATTCAGAAGATGTACCAGTATCAGTAAATCATACAAAGCACCCTTACAGTGCATGTATAACTATAAAAAGACATACTAAATAGGGTTTGTGGCAGCAAAGCTTATTGGTGAATAACACAGACTCCAAGCCAGACTGTGAGCCCTTCTGCCAGTTACTTTTCTGGTGTGTGCCTCAGTTTCCTCATCTGTAAAACAGAGATCTATAATATTATCACATAGAGTTGTTGAGAGGATTGAATGAGTTAGTCCATGCAAAATGCTTAGAACAGGGCATTTCCAGGCAAATTCCACAAAAGTGCTGACTGTCATGATTATATAGATGAGAGTTATTGCAACAATTCCTATAGAATGCCTCAACATTGCTGGCTGGGGCCTGGGTCAGGTGCCTGACTTACATAAAACTTCAAATCCTCACAGCACTTCAAGACAAATATTACGTGGATTTTATAGATGAAACTGGAGTCCAAGACTAATTTAACAAGGTTACATTGTCAGCATCTAACGAAGTCATTCATGATTTAAGTTATGGTCTGTTTAGGTCTAAAGCCTGATGATCATCTCTTTCTGCTAAGCCATGTGGTAATTATAATCTTTTTTACATCATAAAATTATTTGAGAATTGGAAGATACCTTTCAAATGCACAGAATATACTAAATATTAAAATATGTAAATTATCTACAAACTGAAAAATTCAGAGAAATCACTAAACCTATGAATATTCGTCTTTTTCTACTGTATTTATTTTTTACAAATAGCTGTTATATAGAAATTATCACAAAGAAAATTATCATTGGTACCTAATACACTTGAATATATTCATTTAAAAAAAACCCAAAACATGATTTCACTGTTATTATTTACTATTTAATCAGACCAGAAGTCAATTCTCCCAGCCTTTTTCTTTTCCGGATGCTACTTTTCACAGAAGGAAGTCTGTAATCTTTTAGTATTAATCATCATGCTATATACAAAGTACAACATAGGCAGTTTAATCAACTTTCTATGAAAATCAGTTTGACATATTGAGACTTAATCAGAAATTATCTTTTTCCAAAATGAATAACTTTACAATAAAAATAATACATCCTTAGACAGACTGTTGGAGAAAATTCAAATGCGATAGAAAAGTATGAGGAATAAATAAAAAATACTCTAAATCTCACTTCATAGAAGCAACTGCCATTAATATTCTGATTCAGATATTTCTGGACATCTTTCTGTTCTTAAGTTAGATATTTTTTTTTCCCAGATCAGCACATATAAATAAGTAGGCCGTATTGTTTTTATGTGTTGAATAGTATTTTTCTAGTTTTCAATATTGACTAAAAAATGCTCTGGTAAACATCATATAGATGTGTCTTAAGTTTAATATTGATCTTCATTTGAATTTAGCAACCTTCTGTCCTTTGTGTATGTAACTGATTTCATTTATATTTTCTGGGCAAAAGTCTCCATTATTATCACAGATCACCATGAAAGAAGTCTTCTTAATTCAATTTTGGGACTCTTTTCCCCCCATGCATTCTCTTTCTTATGAAACAATTGAAGCTGTGCCTGTTACCTCCTCTTTTGTGGTCTACTCTCTTGCACTAGCACAATTCTTGTGTGGAAGTCTCCAAGGTGAAATCAGGTTTTTAATAGGGATGGATACCCTCTGCAGGGTTGAAAGCAGCATGTACCAGGATTGAAGGGATGAAGAGATAGATGAAGGGATGGGATATTCCTCAATTAATAGATAAGTAAATTTAGAGATGGAAGGGTTTCTAAATATGCTCATACCTCTCAATTTTATAATAATAAAATGCAAGAAAAGAAAAGCTGACTTGCTCAACAGCACCTAGCTGGCTTGTGACAGAGAGAGTATGAGGAAGGACCCTCTGGTTTCTGATTTTTCTAGCACTACTTATTGTATTCTCAACCCAATGTCTGATTTTGGTCTTTTTTTTTTTTTTTTCAAGATTTTATTTATTTATTTGACAGAGAGAGAGAGAGAGAGAGATAGCGAGAGCAGGAACACAAGCAGGGGGAGTGGGAGAGGGAGAAGCAGGCTTCCCGCTGAGCAGGGAGCCCCATGCGGGGCTCGATCCCAGGACTCTGGGATCATGACTTGAGCCGAAGGCAGACGCTTAACGACTGAGCCACCCAGGCGCCCCCTGATTTTTGATCTTCTTCCTCCTCCATCTTTTAGGAGAACTCAGTTACACAGTAGGAATGAAAGCAGAACAGAAATAGAGTTCAGGGTAAGGTAAAGTCACGAATTTAATTGTGTTAATGGAAACATTGAAAACAATAGTTTTTAATCTGTTGAATTTAAATTCTTGAAATATTCATTTGATACTGCTAGCCTTTGGCAGTCAGTTTCTTTTTTCTTTCTTTCTTTTTTTTTTTAAAGATTTTTGTTTGAGAGAGAGAGAGAATGAGAGAGAGAACACGAGAGAGGGGAGGGTCAGAGGGAGAAGCAGACTCCCTGCTGAGCAGGGAGCCCGATGTGGGGCTTGATCCTGGGGCTCCAGGATCATGACCTGAGCCGAAGGCAGTCGCCCAACCAACTGAGCCACCCAGGCGTCCCTCAGTTTCTTTTTTTAAAGATTTTATTTATTTGAGAGAGAGAGACAGAACAAGCGGGGGGTGGGGGTGGGGCAGAGGGAGAGGGAGAGGCAGACTCTCCGCTGAGCAGGAAGCCCATGTGGGGCTCAATCCCAGTACCCTGGGATCATGAACTGAGCGAAAGGCAGACACTTAACCAACTGAGCCACCCTTGGCAGTCAGTTTCTTTAAATAAAAGCTTAGTATCAGAGGAATGAAAACTATGTGTATTTTCTGATACCAAACATTTGAGTTTAATAAAGAGAAAATAAGGTTATTTTATTATTATTGCATAAAATGTCAGTAATTCAGCAGAATAGAATGATGGGTACATCATTAATTTGAGTAGGTAGTATTCTTATCTCATGATATGGGCAGGTCATTACATATGTACACAAAATGATGTTCAGATTTGTATTACAAAATAGGCAAAATGAATTTGTATCCTTACAAAATAAAATTATATCATTACAAAATATCAAGAAGATATATCATCAAGATCAAGAGTATTAAGTAGTATTTGTGGATATGCATGGTTTAATAGTTGGGTTTGTAAAAAGAAATGCATAAGGTGGACAATGTAATGTGTAAAGGTGTTCAACCATTACATAGAATATTAGAGCAATTCAATTACTTGAATGTTTAATGTATCAGTAGTAAATATCTATCATCTTAATTTGTTTCAAAGTGGAGATACCAATTCAGAAAATGAAATTTTAACACTGATTATTCTCCCCTTTTTTGAATACATATTTCTACATTGAGCACTTTAGATTCCCTATGCAATGTTTATGAACAAAAAATTGAAACTGTTATGACTACATTCAAGATAAAGGTCTTTAAAGTTTAGTTCCTATGCAAGCAATTAGATGATATTAACAGAAAAACATGGATTCTTTCTTTAACCTTTGGAATCTTTTTGTGAGCATTTATGAAAATACATAGGACTGTCATTATGATATTATTTGCCATAGAACAAAATTCTATCTAAGTCTTATCTTTACTGAATGTTATATTACAGGCTTTAGATACTGAATTATCTCATTATAAGGGGTTTTACTTAAGGCAATATGGCATTACAGCCTCCAAGAATAGTTCTATAGCAGGGTTATAATAATAGATACTCACATGCATATAAATATTCATGAATTATATACAAGTATACCATGACTGTTTTGTGGGTTGTTTAGAGCACTCTGTTAAGGCATTATAAGCTATCAGTTACATTTTGTCCATGGGCTCAATCTCATTCTAGATTGCTGGATGGAAGTTAATTGGCACATATTTATTACTTCTCCTGGTAAATTTTAAATTTCCCAGAGACTGTGTTGAGAATAGGTGAATGACAATAACAGGAAAATTAATTCATATGTACCTTAGTATGAGTTTTCCAAAGGTATCACCTTTGAACATCTATAATGAAAAAAGCTGACCTACATATATTTTTGTTTCAAATTTTGATCATGCTGCTGCTGACAAATTTGTATTTGTATAAGGCCAGTGAGTGACTAACAATCCTTTTCAGGTTGAACATTCATTTCTTTAATCATTTTTAACACATTTATTTGTGCACAAATTTAAATTTGTATGTAACCAATTTGGTAATTTTCTTTTATTTATTCTATTGCTTTTAAGCATAGAAAGGTCTTTTCCTTAGTTTATATAAATATTCATTATCTTCTAAAATTTTAATAGTTTGACTTTTTACATTTAACTCTCTAGTTATCTGGAATATGTTTTGTATTGGGTAATGATACATCCCAAGTGATATTATAAAGATCAAACGTTGTGTATACAGTATCTAGAACTAAGTACTGTGCCAAGCTTGTTATCTGGTGCTCAATACATCTTTTGGGTTTCCTCTTCTCTTCTATAACCAAACAGGGCACGTACCTGATCAGTATTCCAGAGACAGCCTCTAACCTATAAGGAGCCTAGTTCCAAAAAGTAAAGGAGAAGAAAATGCGAGCAAATGACTATAATAGAATATAATTCTGGTGGGGCAAGAAGACAGAGAAACTTTCAATGGAGGCAGTCCTTATGATGCTTCCTGAGAGATGAGTTGAAATTTATGAAGTGAATGAGAGGGAAATGATTTTCCAGAAGGAGGGAAAGTATCTGAGGGTGATATGTTCAGGGACTTTTAGGAACACAGCAGGGTGCCCACACAGCTAACAAGAGGTGGAGGATGGAAAGAAGGCCTAGGCCAGATAAAGAAAGGACTGGCTAGCCATGCTGAGGATTTTGGTCTCTAACTAGAACGACTTGTATATATAAGTGTGCTAGCAGCATGATTCATTCAGAGGTTTTGGTTTTTACATATTTTTAGGGCATGTATAAAAGTTCTGTCATGCATTTTTGTATCTGAATAATTAACAGTCCACAACCATTACAGATTACTCCTAAATCAATTGAATATTTTATTTCTGTTAATGCTCAGATCATGTGGGTTGGAAAACTTTGTCTAAGTGTCCCCATTGATATTTTCATTCAGGTATAGTCAGTTTCTTTAAATAATTAGAAAGACTTTTGTAGTATAATCATGGAATAGCAATGAGGCTTTGGAACATGGGACTGTGCCATATAAGTAACCTTTGCTCTGAGACAGAAAAACTTGGTATAATGAACTATACCAAGATCTTTTTGCTTTTTCACAGGTTTTACAGATGTATTTGGTACCATTATCTTTATTAAGCAAACTTGGCTAATAATGAAGTTTGTTAACATCCTAAAATTAATTTCCTAAGGTATTATGTGGGCCTATCAGAGCATTTGGTATTTCATCTGGTTTGTTCCCATTCATATATGGAATGAGGCAGTCTTCACCTTTCACATGTATCTACTGTACATAAAGAGTATATATATATACATAATCTCTAAGGATTGTCTGTTACACATTTGCTTCAAGATAATATTTACTGTTCCAGTGGAATCTTGTTTGAGAATGAAGCATTTATGTGGACCAAGTTTCCTTGGTCTCTGAGGATATTCCTAGAAATATAACTCTGGCATTCAGGTAGGCAAAGCTGATACACTGAGTTAAGATGAGGGAATATGGGGAAAGCCAGATGTGCCTTAGAGAGAATACAAGCTACAAGAAGAAAGTTTGGAAGAAGGAACTGCATTGCCACAGAACAATAGCAGGGAGGAGAAGTTCTGGGGATAGAGTTATTGCTGTTCCTTGAACCTGTTCTAGCCCAGCTATTCCTCTCCCTAGAGGAGAAAGTCTATGACGATATAAAACTAAATGAGCAGCAACAGGGCTAAGAATCGTTACCTCTAAAAGAGCCCAATACAAGGAAGGGAGAACCATTTCATTTCTCATTTTTTGTTGGAGTAATGATCAGGTCTTAAGCAGAGTAGTGGCCTAGCATCAGTGGTATGGTTAGCTGCCTGAGCGTTGAGCAAAATTTCTGCCCATTCATGTGCCAAGGAATGGGGTATACTGGATGGAGTGGTTCTGGGTCCTAGTGGCAGAGATGTATTTGGATGCCAGAGTGTGGCCTGGAGGTGGGTCATTGGAGTGGAACAGGTGGGGCCCTGGCTGTTTGTGAATGGTTGTTTTCAATTACCAATGGTGATGAAGTTGCAAATTGAATTTTCCTGATTTGTGACTAAGGTACTGGGGACTGATCCTTTTGGGGACTCTTAAATCATTTTTTAGTATATGTGCTGCCAAAGCGAGCACTTGGGGACTCTTAAATCATTAATAACTGAGATGAAACATATATTAAAGCTGTGATAACTGGTGTTGTGTGTTGATGTTATCTACTTTGTAACCCAATGCCAATGTGGCTTTGGAATATTTGAGTTACACACTAACTTGACCAATACCTTGACGAATGTTAACTGTAGCTTCAAACTGATGGCTAGGCCAGACATAAATCAAATTGGATAAACCAGACAAGGTTTACCTATCTAAAGAAGTGCTTCCCAACCATCTTCACATTATAGAATGCATAGAAGATGATGTATTTGTTTGTTTTGCCAGGGTAAAATGGAGGTGTTTTGGAAGGGTAACGGCTTGGTTTAAAAAAAAAAAAAAAAAGTTTTCTTTATGTTATATAATTATGATAAGAGAAATAAATACAAAATATTAGAAAAGACAAAAATTAAATGTATGTAAACCTTTCAAATAAATCTTTTCAGAAGATTCCCCAGGACGCTAACTAGATGTCCAGGTCATAGACCACTTCTCTGGGGAAGCTTATGGTGCTACGGAGGAACAGTAAATGTAGCATGTTGTCATATCTTGTGCTCCCCATCTGTGGGACTCACAAGGTGAGCCTGATCATAATGTCTGACCCCTTTCTGAGGGGTCCTAGAAAATGCTTATTGACAATAGGTCAAAGCCATCCAATGAGGGAACTCTAGCCCCTAGGCCTGCGTGAATCAGCATATCCACATACACCTTTAAACCACTGGAGGCACACCAACATGCCAGTTCACCAGTTGGAAAATTCTAGTATAAGTCCTATAGAGGAGAGTAATACAGCAGGAATATCAGCAATAATCTCCAGTGACAGATTGAGGTGTTTCTGGGTTTTCCCAAAATATTTCACACAATTGCAGGTGATAGGTTTGGGCTAATAAGGATCAGTTCTGAAGTTCTGGAAGCTAAAATGCTCCCCTAATGTCCTGACTTTAATTATAAGAGGTTAAAATATTTCAAGATACAACTTTGCTGGAATAGGTGCTGGATATCTTCACACCTAGGCCAAGGCACATCATTAATCTCAGAACCATGGAGTACATAATATACAGTGCACAGTGTATTTGGCCTTGAATAAACTCCTTGCCCATCACTGTCAGCCTCCCAATAAAACTCAGGTTGGGCCAAAAACATTTCGTTCTGTGGAATTTGAGTAAGTGGCAGTTACCAAGTTTTCTGGAATCCCTTCTCATATGTTCTGAGACCGGCCAAAAGATAATTTGTACAATATATGATCTGTACAATTTCTGGAAGATTTTAAAAATATAACTGGCTAACATAAAAATTAATTATAGGCAATATTTGATAGAATTTCCTAGAATCTCAAATTGACAATATTTTCCCTCTTTTGTGGACACAGTAAGAAGAGGTGGAAATGTTCAACCATGAGGATTGAGTTATCTTTTTTCTTAACATTTAGACACATAGATTTAATTTAGTGTGGTTATTAAAATGAAGATAATAACAAGAAAAAATTAGAAGCAGGAGATTATGTTAAATATGCATTAGTCTTTCCATGGAAATGGCTACTCATAGGACATTGGAGAACCTTATTCCCTGGGGATACTTAAGAAAAAAAAAAAAAAAAATGGTTTGTCAAATGTCTTATAAATGTTAGTATCCTGAATCTGAATGCAGCCAGGAGATGCTTCTGGCAACTGCAGAGTTTTAACATCACTGTCTATAAAGTTAGCTGATGCCCTGGAGCCCAGGCACATTCTGCTTCCTCCTCTGAACTTTCTGGGTTAATTAAAAACTATCATTATCACTGTTTTAGCAGCTGACATGCTATGAAAAAGAGCTTTAGCAATGGATTAATTGAAAGGCAGAGAGATATTTCAGAAATCTTAAGTTGAGAGGGAATGTACTTCCTGGACTATTAGGACCATAGTAGAATCAATTCTCATAGAATAAGCCTAACCAGGCCCACAAATGCCTTCCAGGCTCTGTGTCTTCGAAGACTTGAGGTTTCTCTCTCTGTTCTCATCTCAGAGGGCAGGACTCATAAGGGAACCACGAAAGGGCACCTGACATTTTGCAGCTATAACATGGAACTTTGTAGCATCCCCAAAGTTGAAGGATCAAAGTGTAGGACATTTCTAACGTCCTTCTCCCTACTACATTAGGCAGGTCCTAAATCCTGAGAATATTCTGGGTCTTTGCTCTTCACAGCAAGTGGTTTTTATTTTTTGAGACTTCTTTTTTGTTCCCAGTATCATAGAGACAATTCTCATTGCTCGATGGAAGAAAATTCTAATTCTGATCTTGCCCCATTCAAACTCAAGCTAAAATAATTTCCATTTTTGTTGATGTGAGGTAACTGCAAGTAATTATGCCCTCTGTCATATAATTAAGCTGATGTAAAGTCATCTTGTTACCTTTCAAAATTTTGCTTTAAATGTCTCTTGACACTTTTAGGAACTTAAAAAAAAACAGATAGTATTTTATTATAAACATCTGTCTTTGAAAAAAAAATTCTTAAGCACCGCAAGAATCTCCTTTTTGAGAGAGTAAATTCAATGGGAAGGGCTTCTCATGGTTCTAGTTCCAGATCGCATGTTTTTTTTTCTTTGTGAACTCTTTGACTCTACAGATAAAGGAAAATATCCCCTCCACTGAGCTCCAAATCTATCCTTTTATATATATTTCTGTCATAATATTTACTACACTAAACTACAGTTATTTGTTTATATGCTTTGTTCTCTTATTAGACTGTGAACTACTAATGGACAGTATCTCTTTTTCTTTATATTGCCAGGGTCTAGCACCCAGAGAGGAATAAGGGTTGAATGGATGGAAGAATGAATGACCATTCTGTAATGAACCCTAACGAAAGCGTTCTAATTCCTTAGGTATCAAGAGAACTTCAGATTCATTAGGGTACAGAGCCTAAGAACGTTGCTCTATTGATATATCAATATATGTCTTATATCAAGGCTTTTATTTATGTAAATCTATGAGCAAAGGAAGATATTTGATTCTGAAGTCTTTTTTAAAACTACTATTTGAGAGGCTGCCATTCTTTTATTTATATATTTATTTATTTTTGTTTGTTTTTTTAAGTATGTTGAAATAATAATATTACATTGGTTTCAGGTATACAACATAGTGATTTAACAATCTATATGTTATGCTGTGCTCACTACAAGTGTAGCTACCATCTGTCACTGTACAACACTATTACAGTATCACTGACTATATTCCCCATGTTGAACCTCTTATTCCCATGACTTATTCATTCTATAACTGGAAGCCTGTATCTCCCACTCCCCTTCACCCATTTTGTCCATCCCCCCCTCCTCCTCTGGCAACCATCAATTTGTTTTCTTTATTTATAGCTCTGATTCTGTTTTTTTGTTTGTTTATTCATTTGTTTTGTTTTTTAGATATCATATATAAGTGAAATCATATGATATTTTTCTTTTTTGGACTTACCCACTTAGCATAATACCCTCTACGTCCATCCATGTTGTTGCAAATGGCAAGATCTCATTCTTTTTTATGGCTGAGTAATAGTGCATTGTGTATATATGCTACATCTTTATCTATTCATCTATCTTGGGTTGCTTACATTTCTCGGCTATTGTAAATAATGCAGCACTAAACACAGGGGTGTATATATCTTTTCAAGTTATTGTTTGTGTTTTCTTTTGGTAAATATCTAGTAGTAGAATTATTGGATCATATGATATATCTGTTTTACATTTTTTGAGGAACCTCTATACTGTTTTCCACATTGACTGCACCAGTTTGCATTCCCAACAGAAGTGGAGGGTTCTTTTTTCTCCACATCCTTGCCAACAATTGTTGTTTCCTGTGTTTTCAATTTTATCCATTCTCACAGGTGTGATGTGATATCTCATGGTGGTTTTGACTTGCATTTCCCTGATGATTAGTTATATATGAGCATCTTTTCATGTGTCTGTTGGCCATCTGTATGTCCTCTTTAGAAAAGTATCTATTCCATTTTTAAAATCAGGTTATTTGTGTGTGTTTCATGTTGAGTTGTAAAAGTTCTTTGTGTATTTTGGATACTAACCCCTTATCACATATATCATTTGCAAAAATCTTCCATTCATTAGGTCGCCTTTTTGTTTTGTTGATTTTTTCCCTCTGTATAAAAGGTTTTTATTTTGATGCAATCTCAGGACTTTATTTTACTTTTTGTTTTCCTTGCCTTAGTAGATACACCTAGAAAAATGTTGTCATGGCCGACGTCATAGAAATCACTGCCTATGTTCTATTCTAGGAGTTTTATGGTTATCAGGTCTCACTTTTAAGTCTTTAATCCATTTTCAGTTTATTTTTGTGTATAGTGTAATAAAATGGTCTAGTTTCATTCTTTTGCATTTTGCTGTCCACTTGTCCCTTTATTGAAGAGACTGCCTTTTCCTCATTTTATATTCTTGCCTACTTTGACATAGATTAATCGACTATATAAGTGTGGGTTTATTTCTGGGCTCTCTATGTGTTCTGTTGATCTATGTGTCTGTTTCTGTGGCAGTACCATACTGTTTTGATACCTACAGGTTTGTAGTATATCTTGAAATCTGGAATTGTGATACCTCCAACTTTGTTCTTTTTTCTCAAGATTGCTTTGGCTATTCAGGTTCCATTTTTTGTGGTTCCATACAAATCTTAGTATTATTTGTTCTAGTTCTGTGAAAAATGCTGTTGGTATCTTGATAGGGACTGTACTGAATCTGTAGATTGTTTTGGGTAGTATGTACATTTTAACAATATTTGTCCAATCCATGAATACGGAATGTCTTTCCATTTATTTGTGTTGTCTTCAATTTCTTTCATCAATATTTTATAGCTTTAAGAGTACAGGTCTTTCACCTCCTTGATTAAGTTTATTTCTAAGTGTTTTATTCTTTTTTGGTGCAATTGTAAATGGAATTGTTTTCTTAATTTCTCTTTCTGCTACTTTGTTATTACTGTATAGTAACACAACTGATTTCTAGCCATGATTCCTAAGCAGGAAATGAGCTAGTTGGACTGGCCAGACCTCATCAGTTATATGCCTCATCCCTAGACCTGGTAGTAGATTCACTTCTACAAGAAGTAAATAGATTCAGAGTAAGGGTGTGTGATTCCCCCATAGAAAGATCGGAATTATAGAATTTTTTGGGAGGACCAGAGGGGCAATAGATGTTGGGTGCAAAATACAATGCATTTCTACTGCAAAGAGATTATAACCATTATTGCAAAGGTAGTACGTAAAATCACAAATTACTGTAGGCCATTAAATGTTCAATGTCAATTGAGTGTATAGAAAATATACTTTAGGCCAAAGAAGTACTCATGGGGAAGGCTTCTGAATAGACTTAGGCTTTAAATGGGAAGGACACTTAATGGGTACTGGGTAGCTACAATGTGGAGATATTGTGGTAAGTGCTTTTATTACTCTTATTTATTGTACCCTTGAAAATAGGTAGTACAGTAAGTATATTATTTCTCTTATAGGTGACATGCTGAAGTCCAGAGAAATTAGGCAACTTAATAATAATGATGGTTGGTATTTATTAGTGCTTTCTGTATGTTAGAAACTGTCATAAGGGCTTTATTTGGATATATTTATGTGGTATCTGTCTATCTTTATCATCATTATTATCAGCAGCAGCCCTTATTTTAAACATAAAGAAATGGAGAATTAGGGAGATCAAGTAATTTAGCCAGATTGACACACATGATAAGTAGAAGCCCTGGGCTTTAAACCTAGAGAGATTGAGTCATGAATTAGTGGGCTCAACACATACACTAAACTGTTCTTTTGAGTGGTTTACCTGAGGGTATGTAGCCAGTAAGAGATGGAGCTGGAATTCCTGTGCCTGATTCATCTGACTGCCAAGCCTATGATTATTCTTTCTTTATCTTTGTTATCAGTAAAATTTAGAAAAGAATTAAATAAGAGATATTTAAGTTAAAGTGTTAGGGTTATAAGGATGAGTAAACTAATGTTCCTGAAGTAAATGATCCTCAAAGGAGGTCATATAGCTGGAAAGGCAGTAATATATCTTGTTAAGTGGTCTGGCTCTTATTGATTTCCATTTCCCATTTTGATAAGCAGGATTTTCCCTTTCATCTGTTCCTTTTCATAAATTTGTCTCAGACCCTCCACAATTCTAGACAATTCATTCGCTGATTTCTACCATTTTGGCACTGCTATGTTTCCTCTAAACCAACTTTCTCTTTTACAATCCTTTGACCTTGGATTCTTTATACATTTTTGGAGGATCACTAGCTAATCCAATAAACCAATATATGACAGAAGATTAATGGAAGATCTGCTTGCTAAAATATAGGCATTCTCTCCATGGTCTTTTTAATCATCCTCTATCTAAGGGAAATGATTCCAATGGTCAGGATTTCAAACATGGTAGGAGAGAACAGTCCTATGGTATAGAGTCTCAGGCCAGTCACATCAGATTTCACAGGGGTGATCTTGACTACTTTTATGGACTTTTAAATAATAAACCTGAATATTAGAATTAACCATCCAGGTGTCCCATATCAAAGCAAATTTAGATAGGGCTAAGCCAATTTATAAGAAGAGACAGTTTCTAACATAAAAGTCTTTACAGTCTAGTTGAGGATATGACACACACGCACAAGAAATTATAATAGAAGAGAACCTTAATATTTTAATAACTGTATTTCAGATATAAAGAGACCATCAAAATCTTTAATTCATTATTTTTCACTGGGGTTCCTCAGAGCCTTCTTAGAGGTTGCTTTCAGAAGTAGAGTTTAGGGAGGAGAGAAGGAAGGGAGCCAGCCTGCAGAGCATGAGCACTACCCTTCTCTTTACATATACTTCAGCCACAGGGGCTCTACTTACAGCTATTTTAAGGAAGATTTAGTTTGAACAGGGGTGCCTGGGTGGCTCAGTTGGTTAAGTGTCTGCCTTTGGCTCAGGTCATGATCCCGGGGTCCTGGGATGGAGCCCTGCATCAGGCTCTCCACTCAGTGGGGAGCCTCCTCTCCTTCTCCCTCTGCCTGACGCTCGTACTGTTTGTGCTTTCTCTCTCCCTGTGTCAAATAAATAAATAAAATCTTAAAAAAAAAAATTTAGTTTGAACAAAGAATTGCGGGATTAAATTGTGAGACTCACTGATATATACCGTTCTTATAGTTTTACAGATGAGATAGTTGCCTGAAGCCAAGATAGGTTACAGGACTGCCCTAGCCTGAAGAACTTGTAATTAAGGGAAGGCTTGAAACTGGTTCTGTTAAAGTCCTAGTATCGCTCTAGTGAGTGTCAGTGTTTTAATACCAGACATAAAATGTTTATATAAATTCTCTTTTATCTTTAACATGCTTTATAAAAATGTGATGGATATTAAAAATGTGGTGTACTCTTCTCACATCTAAAAAACTAGCATTTAATTTTTCACTTCCCTTTCTGCTCTCTTATGTATAAGTAATTTTTACATAATTCTAATCATATTACAGATATATATTTTTGCTTATTTTTTGAACCTGTTTTATGTATGTCTTCGTGTTACCACAGGCTTCTTATTTTACTTATACAATGACCTATTATGTTGCTATAGCATACTTTATTTAATCATGTACATATTGTTGGACATGAGGATGTCTTCCATTTTTGTGCATTTTTTTTTGCATTCCTATACCTATTCTCTCTTTTGGATTTTTTTTTTTTTCAAAATAAATTGTGAGGAGTGGTATTAACATATCAAAAATACAGAAAATTTTTCTTTTTTTTAAAGATTTTATTTATTTATTTGACAGAGAGAGACATAGCGAGAGAGGGAACACAAGCAGGGGGAGTGGGAGAGGGAGAAGCAGGCTTCCCGCGGAGCAGGGAGCCCGATGCGGGGCTTGATCCCAGGACCCTGGGATCATGACCTGAGCCGAAGGCAGTCGCTTAACCAACTGAGCCACCCAGGCGCCCGAGAAAAATCTTTGTGACGGCTGCTACATTGCTTTCTGAAAGGGTTGTGTAGGTATCATTTTACCATAGTTTCTCTCCTATATCAGTATTTTAAAATTTTGTTACTTTCATTAGGTGATACCACACCGGTGTTTTGCTGTGTGTTTTGATCACTAGTAAAGGTTATTATTTTTATCATTATACCTATGTTCAAATTATCATCCTTTGAGTGACTTATTGGTTTATATGTTGTTTTCTTTTATTTTGTGGCTCTCTTAATTTAGTTCTCTTATGTTGTAAAAACTTGTATATTTACAAATATTTCATTTCACTAAAAGTATATTCATAGGTAGCTGCTGATATATATTTATATATAATTATATATATAAAATAATATATGTATATATATTATATATATATTTTATTTATTTATTTGAGAGAGAGAGCAAGAGAGAAAACACAAGCTGGGATGGGAGGGTGAGGGGCAGAGGGAGAGGGAGAAGCAGACTTCCTGCTGAGCAGGGAGCCCACAGTGGGCCTTGATCCCAGGAACTAGAGATCAGGACCTGAGCCGAAGGCAGACACTTAACTGAATGAGCCACCCAGGCACCCCAGCTTCTAATATTTTTAACCAGTGACTTTCATATGTTAACTCAAGTTATCACTACCACTGATGCTTTAAGTAGGCTCTAAAAATTAATATTGAAATGTGTTTTTTTTCCCTGTTAGGAACTTATTTTGAATAAAGTGAGAGTATACTTTTAATAAAAGAGTCATATTTTCTAACAAATACAGAAGATTAATTTTTGGCAGGATAGTTTGGGTAGATAATTAAAGCTGTAAAACTCAAATCTTCTGAACTCTGCCCTACCACTTCTCCTATAAAATACATATATTCACAGTAGCTCTATCCCAGTTTTACTCACAGATTTCCTCTTTTTAAACCAATTCATATCACTGACAATTCTAATCTTACACTTTTATCATTTATAATTCTAGTCCTCAAACTGTCAGAATTAGTGAAAACTCCTTATTCCAGTATTCCCCAAACAAAGAAAGATTTACCTAAATAAAACAGAGAAAAAAAAGCAGAAAATCAAATAGTTCTATGCAAATAATCCTTGAGTTACATGTTTGAGTTGGTAAAATTCAGGATTCTTCATTTGTGAAGGAGTATTCTTATTTGACAAACAATGAATGCATAAACAAGCAAGCATTATCTTTTTCCCCCTTTTTGTTCTCTTAACCCTACAGGGAAAAAAGAAAAAAAAGGATGCCTTGGAAATTTATACTTGTGTGCATATTCTCCCACTGGTGTTTCAGAGCTTCTAGAAACATCAGATCCAGTTGGAGGATGTTCAAAACCATATTCCCTTGCTACTGCAACTGGTATGGTGAACTAATTTTTTTGAGGTGATTGGCCCCTAACCTGAATTTCTCATCAGCTGCCTCCATCAAACAGAGTTAGAGTCTTTTCCATTGCTGTGAGGTTAATAGCATTTTCAGATTCTAATCTAGTCTCTGGAAAATTGTCTTTTAAAAAAATTAATCAATAGTACTCATTTTTACATCAGTATGTCAAACAAGGCAGAGTCTACTGCACCAGGTATTTCTGCCATTAACTGTCCTATCCAGTACATATTCCTACACAACAAAAGTCAATAAACTCACCATGCTTGCAGCATTGCCATTTGTTCATGTTTTTAATTCACTTGTGTATTAAACTAGCCTGGAAAACTTACTGGGCGAAGACATTAAATTCCCCTGAAGCAAATATTTTCAGGAAAAGGGCTTAAATACATTTTCATGTCTGTATCCTGATTTATTCTCCTTACGGATACTGGACAAATGCTTTGTGAAGACAATTTATGTGTACTGCCACGAAATAAATAACCAATTAATGTATTTATTTTCAAAGTGACCTGGAGGCCACATCAATGCAGATCTATTTAAATAAGAAATGGGGAAGAGTTGTTTTGAGGGTTGAATTAGATAATCATATAAAAGAACAAAGTCTAATGTCAGGCAAATAATAAATACTAGATATTAATTATAATGAAAATTATTAATTATGATTACTTCCATTATATCAAAGAACAATTATAAATTATAATTGGGACTCTGGAGAGGGCAATATCAAGCATAACCATTTCTATCATTGGTCCCACCTTGGTAATAACTGAGTGTTTAATGGTAATATAAATGTAAACCAGTAATAGGATCGTTTCTTTTTGCAAAGAAAACCAAGCTGGCCAGAAATAGAGTAACCTGCTAATGTAATTACTCATGGAAGAGATTCTTTATTAAACTGATTATGGAATAGCTTTTTTTTTTTTTTTTTAGAGAGAAAGAGAGAGAGTGTGTGGGGGACAGAATCTTAAGCACGCCCAGTGCAGAGCCCGACTTGATCTCACAACCCTGAGATCATGACCTGAGCCTAAATCAAGATATGGACACTTAACCAACTGAGCCACCCAGGTGCCAAGGAATAGCATTTTTTTTTAAAGTTTTATTTATTTATTTGACGGAGAGATAGACAGAACCAGAGAGCGCAAGTGGAGGTAATGGCAGAGGAAGGGGAGAAGCAGGCTCCGTACTGAGCAGGGAGCCGGACATGGGGCTCGATCTCAGGACCCTGGGATCATGACCTGAGCCAAAGGCAGATGCCTAACCATCTGAGCCACCCAGGTGCCCCAGGAATAGCATTTTTAGTTCAATTAAATTGATGTTCAGCCCCTGTTATAGGTCAGGCACTATCCTATAGTGGTACAAAATGTAACTTTTAGTTCCTGTTTTAAAGAACTGTAATGGAGTATGGGAGACAGGAATGTAAGTTAATTATATTGCAGTGTGGTAAATGAAATAATATGTGAGATACAGAAGAAGACAGAATAATTACTATCAGCAAGATCAGGAAAGGCTTCCTGGAAAAATATCCAGGCTGGACTTTGAAAGATGTAAAAGTTAGGAAGCATTGTTAATGACATAGGGTATAGCTGTGCAAAAGCCTAGAGGCCAGAAGAGGCATGGTACTTGAGGGAAATTTAGGGTGCTGCCCAGCAAATGTGAGATGGAGGTGACTGAAAAGAGATGAAGCCGGAATGCTAAACGGAGGTCAGATTTTGAAAGGGTCTCTAACTATGTTACAGAATTTGAACTTAGTCTCAAGGTCAGTGGGGAACCACTGAAGGGTTTGAAGCATGAGGTAGACTTGATTCGTCATTCCTCTGAAATGTGAGGAAGAGATAGTAGAGAGGCGAAGATGAAGGCAGGAATTTGTAGTTCTTGACTTTATTCACTGCTATAGAAACTTATAAAGCCAAAAGTTATGGAAATCCCTGTTGATCAGTGGATTAATTGATCAGTGGTTTGCAGTAACAGTAATAATTTTTTCCCCTTCTTTGGAGGATTATTATTGAGCTCTCTCCTAGTGAGCTGGTCTCATGCTTTATTTTTATTTCTTGATCCCAGAAGCGGTATTAGAAGGCTACTAAATGTCTATGACAGAGATAATGAGGTCTTAGGTTCAGGCAGGGCAGAGAGTTGAGGAAGGCGACTGAAGATAGAGACTTAGGTGACAAGAGGGATATGGATGTGGGAGCAAGAAATGGGGAGGGAAAATAATATAGAGGAGCAGCAATACGTTAATGAAATCAAATGTCCTAAAAACAAAACACAAATTATCAATTGCTACACAGATATAGGCAAATAATATTTTAATATAGAAATTTGTTGTGACAGTATAAACAGTAAATCTGAATGCCATTCAATGTATAGGTATTGATTTTTTTAAAAGATTTTATTTATTTTAGAAAGAGAGAGTGAGTGAGTGAGTGTGTGAGCAGTGGAGGAGCAGAAGGAGAGAGAGAATCTTAAGCAGACCCTGCGCTGAGCATGGAGCCCGACATGGGGCTCCACATCACAATCCTGAAATCATGACCTGAGCCAAAATCAAGAGTCGGGCACTTAACTGACTGAGCCATCCAGGTGCCCCTAGATATTAATTTTTAAATACAAAGCACCTAAGTAGAACATTCAAAGACATAAGGATGAGGGGATAATTTTCAAAAGGAACCTCTCAGTAAAGAAAATCAGATTGCTTGCTACTTGCCTTATTCAGAATCAAAACTATTTATTAAAAAGAGGTATTTATATTTGTCTAATATCATCACACTTTCTTGGTCTACTTAATATATTAAAATTCAGGTAATACAAGTATGATGCGATAATTTTTTTGGCACCTTCTGACTTCCTGTTGTTCACTCAAATTGTTTAAAACTGATAAATTTCTTTGTCCGGTTAAAATGTGAGGCTTGTTGCTAAATGGTTGAGTTATAGGTCTGTTCCTTAGTAAATAATTGTATTTTATTTTTAAGTGAAAAAATTTATTTTTTTTAAAAGATTTATTTATTTTAGAGAGAGAGAGAGTGCACACACGAGTGCAGGGTGGAGGGGCAGAGAGAGTTTTAAGCAGACGCAGTGCTGAGTGCAGAAACCAACTCTGGGCTGGACCCCATGACCCTGAGATCACGACCTGAGCTGAAACCAAGAGTCAGTTGCTTAGCTGACTGCACCACCCCGGTGCCCCTTAAATGAAAAAGTTCTAATAGAAGGAGCCAGTGTCATGAAGAAAACTAAACTCTTTATGTATAAAAAGTAGATCAATGGCTCCTTTTGATTGGGCTAAAGAACAACTGTTTCTGAAAGGAAGAAGGGCTACCTCCTTGGCCTAAATGGTGTGGTGTTACCTGAAAGCAGATTTGAGGTCTGTGAGGTGAGCAGCATTAGTGAGGCCATTAGAGTGGTGTGAACAACCTCCTATTCTTTGAGGCCTGTTTCTTAAACTGGGAGAATGCAGAGAGGTGACTAACCCAGCAAGGAAGGTAGAAGTGGTTTTGATCTTAGGTTAAAGAGTCCAGGGTGAAGTACAGTGCATTCATTGCATTTGGTAATCTATAGGGATAGACTGAGCTGCTAATTGGATGGCTAACATATAGTGAGGCACGATATTAATTATCAAAGGATTTAAATTTGTTTTAAAAAACTTGATTATATTTGATATTTGTTCAATACGTTTTGAAATAATTTTCAAAAAGGAAATTCGTTCTGATTAAAATATTAATAATCCGTATTTTTAAATCTATAAGGCAGCAGTGCAAAAAAATCAGCAGTTTAACACAGTACCTGGAAAAAAGACTTGCAGGTTAATTGAATGAATGAATGAATGAATGACTGCTTCTTAGATGTAAGCCGATTGAAGTGTTCCCGTTGTTTCCACTATAGCGCTGTGCACTACTCCCACCTAGTGGCGATCTACCTGGAGTGCATGGTAATTAAAAAAAATGAAAACTGGCCCCTCTGGAAGGGAATGACCTCTTGTAGAGTGACCTCTTGCCTACATTAAATTATACCTTTAACTTTATTGAATTTACTGAAGGGAACAACCCTATAAAACCCAATTCTGAATATTCTATGAAAATGTAGTCGAAGATTTTGTTAATGACAACATTCATCAATGGGCCTATTGAAGCTACAGTCATTTATTTAAGAAAATTGTGCCTGGAAATGAAAAAGAAAATCATTTACAGGTAAGAAAAATACAAATTTCTAATAAACATATAGACACATTTTCAACCTCACTAGTAGCAAATAAATGTACATAATATACTACTTCTTCCTATCAAAATAGCAGATTGCAAAAAACAATACTCTATTGGTAAGGAAGAAATGAGGGAGGTACTTCAAACAATTGTTGGTAGGAGAGTAAGTTGGAACAATTAATTTTTTAATTAAATTTTTTAACTTTTTATTTGCAAATAATTTCATGCTTATAGAATGATTGCAAGAATGTGATTAGTACAAAGAACACTTGCATAACTTTTATCCAGATCCATCGATGGATCTGCCTTCCACTCAGGTCATGATCTCGGGGTCCTGGGATTGAGCCCTGCATGGGAGTCCATGCTCAGCGGGAAGCCTGCTTCTCCCTCTCCCACTCCCCCTGCTTGTATTCCCTCTCTGGCTGTGTCTCTCTCTGTCAAACAAATAAATAAAATCTTAAAAAAAATTTGAGAGAAAGAGCACACGTGCACAAGGAGGGGAGGTGGGGGGAGGGGAAAAGTGGAGGGGCAGAGGGAGAAGCAGGCTCCCCGCCCAATCCAGGAACTGGTCGCAGAGCTCCATCCCAGGACCCTGAGATCATGACCCAAGCCCAAGACAGCCGCTTAACCGACTGAGCCACCCAGGTGCCCCTACTACTCCATTTGATTTATAACTATCTTGTGGAACTATTTGAGGCTAAGATACATACATCATGACCCTTTAGACCTGAACACATCAGAGTGTATTTCCTTAGGAATATTCTCTTAAATATTCATGGTACAGTTATTGGTGTTAGTGAATTTAATATTGATGTGATAATTTTTATCTGGTCTACCATTCATTCTATAATTTTCTCAATTGATTCAATAATCTTTATTACCAGTTTCTTTCCCTTCAGTACAGGATAGGTTTCAGTCTCAGATTAGGTATTGCACTAAGTTGTCATGTCTCTTTAGCCTCCTTTAATCTAGAACATTTCCACAGCCCTACTTTGTCTTTATGACCTTGACATCTTTGAAGAATATAGATTATCCTCTCTTCTTTAATAGAACATTTCACATTTTGTGCTTGTCTAATGATTCTCATTATTCTAATCTATACATTCTCGATTGAAACCAGATGTGTACTTCTCAGATGACCACATCTGAAGGCACATGATGTTTAACTGACCCTCACTGGTAATGTTAATTTGTTTACCTGATCAAGGGTGGTCTGATTTCTCCAAAGTGTAGTTATTATTTTTTTCTGTGCTTTTACACTTTAAGATCACATAAATATTCGACTCTTCATAAAAACTCCCCTGAGATTTAGCAACCATTGGTGATTCTGCTCTTTCCAAACTTCACAATGATGGTTGTAAAATGCTCATTTTCAACTTCAGTACTCCCTTTGTGTTTATCATTTGGTCTGCAGCACTCTACTGTAAGTGAAAGCACTTTTTCCCTTATCCTTCATTTGTCTGTATGGATTCATGAATTCCTATTTTTAAAAATGGCTTACCATTCATTACTTATTGTCCCAGATTTGACTGGTGGAAGCCCCTTCAAGATAGATTTTTTTGGGGGGGAGTAACAAAGAATGAAAATTAAGGAAAAATACATATATGTGTTTTTTTGTACTTTTTTTTAAAAATCTACCAATATTTTCTAGAGATCATTTTGTATCAGTTCATAGTAATCTCCCTCACTTTTTTGCACAGCTGCGTAGCACTCTGTTGGGATGATTGTCTTTAACAGAAAACCATATGAAGAATCCTTAAAATGTTTATACCCATTGACCAAGTAATTTCAGTTTTAGGAGTATCTCCTAAAGGAAATTCTCAGAGATGAAGATAAAGGTTTATGCATAAAGATGTGCAATAAAGCATTATTTTAAAAAAAAAAGATTTTATTTAAGTAATCTCTACACCCAACGTGGGGCTTGAACTCACAACCCCGAGATCAAGAGTCACATGTTCTACCAACTGAGCCAGCCAGCCACCCTAATAAATCATTATTTATAATTGTAAAAACTTAGAAATAATATGAATAGCTTACATTAAAGGAATGATTAATAAAATATACTATATTCACATAGCAAAGCATTATGCAGTCATGAAAAAGATTCATGTCTTAATTTAACATCATGTCAACTGAAACAAAGAGAGTTCAAAATTAAATAGTTTGATTTAAATCATGTAGACTGCACAGAAAAGAGATTGGAAGGGAATATCCTGAAGTGGTAAAAAATGGCTGTTTCTGAGGGTAGGATTTTGGATGATTTTTTTCCCCCTCTCTTTTCTATATTTTTTGTACTCTCCAAATTATCTTCAGTGAACACATAATCCTATTATTTTCAGAAAAGTTGAAATCAGTAACTAGTATTATAAGAAGCTTTTCTACCTTAGAAATCAGAATGCTTCTTTACTGGGATCATTATAAAGTCTTTATTATATTGTATTTCTCTTTTTACTATGGGTGGCAAGAACCAAGTTTAAAGATCAGTTACAACTGCTTTTAAAACAAAACCTTACAATTAGCACACTTGAGTTCTCTTTTTCGCCTTTTCTTGATTTTATGTGTCTGTTTTCTTTACCTTATTATGATGTCTTTTGTTGAAAACAATCTCAAATCCTTTAAAAAAGAGGTGGGGTATAAATAAATAGAATATAAGTGGAATTCCTACATAAAAATTGTCTCCAAACTGCTAAAGTAGACATTATGGATACATAATAGATTTTGTTTGAGTATTTAAAATGTTTTATTTCATACCACAGCAACCAATGCTAGACTTCTCTGATGCTCTCAGTGGGTGTGGTTGGGGAGGATTTAGCTAGATTTTTGTTTTACAGACAAATTAAAAAAAAAGGGGGGGGGAAGAGATAAAATCATGATATTGAGTTGACATTATGGAAAACGTACTGAAAAGCAGATTAAAATATTATCTTAAAAATTTATGTAATATTGGGTCCCCTGGCTGGCATGTGGGACCCCTTGGCAGTCAGTAAAGCATGTGACTCTTGATCTCAGGGTTGTGAGTTTGAGCCCCACATTGGGTGCAGAGATTACTTAAAAATATAATCTTAGAAAAAAGAAGTTATGTCATATATGTGGAACAACACATGTCCCCTGTTGGGGTGGAATCTAGTTCTACTCAGTACTTATGTTCTCAGTTGTCCAACCCTGCTAATATTAAATATGTTCTCACTGACCCACTCTGCTTTTCCCTGCCTGGTATTTAGGGGTCCTCTAACCCAAATCTTCGACGTTCTCTCACTTAAGCTAGTTCTTTGTGGCATTGGCCTCCGAGGACATGTAGAACAACTGTCTAATTTCCATGCAGTGTTCTTTATTAAAAATGAAGATAATTGTTAAAGCCAGCTCCTCCTTCCCTGTCCCACTCTTTTTCAGAATAAATTTGAATGAAAGGTAATGGATCCTTTTATTGATTGTAGAGAAATAAGCACCAACTAATAGTGGTAGGGCTTGCAGGACCTTGAGAAATCACTGAGTTTATTCCCCCATATCCACACAATTTCTGACACAAGAGAATGTCACTTATTACTGAAAAAAAAAAGAGAGAGAGAGAGAGAGGAAAAACATTTTTCAATTTAATTTTTAAGGTAATCATTTATTTAAGAACTCTTGCAATAGGACCCCCTTGCCTCCCTTCCAATCTAACCAAACTTTTATGCTTCAGCTTGAGTTTCTTTGTCCTCAGTGGAGGCAGAAAGAAAAAAATTTATATAACTGAATTCATCTGACAACTCTTATTAAGCTTCTTTTAATTTTTTTGTTTTCTAGGTTAAAAAGCATGGTCCTTTAAATTTTTTTCTACAGATGTTATTTTCCAGCCAATTAACCATGTTTGTAGCTTGCCTATGAATCATTTCCAAATTGTTCACATGATTTCTTTGCTACGTATCTAAAACAAGACACTGTACTCTAAGCATCCAGCCAGTGGGGTGAATAAATGAAACTATCTTCTCACACGATCTGTGCTCTTTCTGTTACTCATTTTGCTTCTGGTCTTGGTTTTATGAAAATGCTACTTTATTACAGATTTCTGTTTAAGTGTGCTAATCAACCTAAGATCACTAATGATCATCATCCAGACTAGTAACCATCAACCAGCATCAGGAGATGAGAAACCATATTTGTTTTGCTAATCATTATATTCACAGCACCTGCCACACGGAAGACATTTAATATTTGTGTACTGAAAGGATTGAATTTTATGTAGCATTTCATGATTTGCAATGCAATTTTTAAAAATTGCATTTAATTTAATTTTCCAAGCTATTTCTTAAGGTGGCAGTTACAAACTGTAGGAACTGGAATTCAAGATAATCTCACCAAGAAGTAGTGGAGCCAGTACTTTGCTTACTGTGCTGTTCTGTGTAGAGGTAGCATTCTGCCTTGGAAAGGTGTGTAGTCTCAAGCTGCGGGACCGCCAGGTCACACTGAGTGTCAGTGTGTAAAGGGGTAGGGCCAGTCAGTGGTACTTCAGAATATGGTTTGGAACTTTAAGCAAAATTGTCTTCTGTATGTTGGTTTCTTGGAATAAATGGGTGTCTCTGAGCCTCAGTTTCTTCATCCACAGAATGAGGATAATTATGATACCTATTAACTCCCAGAGCTGATGCCATGAACATAAGGAGACAGAGTTCATGAGTTTGAAAACACTCTGTAGACTGTAAAGTGTGGTGCATGTGAAGGGTGGTAGCACTGGTGTAATTGTACCACTTACTGTGTGGCTAACCCATGGTTTCCTGGAGAAATTCTCCTTTCACTGACAGGAGGTACTCAGTACACCTGGTCAACAAATAGGATCTAAAATATATTTCCAATTGTAAAAATCTTTCTGTGTTTGGCCTTTCTATCTTACAGGCTTTTACTTTCTCTTTTTTCTTTTTCTTTTCAAATATTTATTCATTGATTTTTAAAGATTTTATTGGTTTATTTGAGAGAGAGTGATTGAACATGAGCAGGGAGAGGGGCAGAGGGAAAAGGAGAAGCAGACTCCCTGTTGAGCAGGGAGCCCCCACTCTACTGGTTTCAGGAGTAGAATTCAGTGATTCCTTACTTAATACAACACCCAGTGCTTATCATAACAAGTGCCCTCCTTAATACCGGTCACCCATCTAGCCCATCCCCCCCACCCACATCCCTCCATCAACCCTCAGTTTGTTCTCTATCTTTAAGAGTCTCTTACGGTTTGTTTCCCTCTCTCTCTCTCTTTTTTTTTTTTAATTTTTTGCCCTCTCCCATATGTTCATCTGTTTTGTTTCTTAAATTTCATATATGAGTGAAATCATACGGTATTTGTCTTTCTCTGACTGACTTATTTTGCTTACAATAACACACTCTAACTCCATCCATGTTGTTGCAAATGGCAAGATTTCATTCTTTCTGATGGATGAGTAATATTCCATTATATATATATGGATGAGTAATATTCCATTATATATATATATATATATATATCCCACTTCTTCTTTATTCATTCATCAGTTGATGGACATTTGGGCTCTTCTCATAGTTTGGCTATTATCAATAATGCTACTATAAACATCAGGCTGAATGTACCTCTTTGAATCAGTATTTTTGTATCCTTTGGGTAAATACCTAGTAGTGCAATTGCTGGGTCATAGGGTAGTTCTATTTTTAACTTTTTTTCTTTTTAAGATTTTATTTATTTGACAGAGAGAGATACAGCGAGAGAGGGAACACAAGCAGGAGGAGGAGAAGAGGGAGAAGCAGGCTTCCTGCAGGGGCTCGATCCCAAGACCGTGGGTTCATGACCTGAGCCAAAGGCAGACGCCTAACGACTGAGCCACCCAGGCACCCCTGTTTTTAATTTTTTGTTAACAAAAGCTGCTTTAACATACTGTTCTACAGAGTGGCTGCACCAGTTTGCATTCCCACCAACAATGCAGGAGCGTTCCCCTTTCTCCACATCCTTGCCAACATCTATTGTTTCCTATGTTGTTAATTTTAGCCATTCTGACAGGTGTGAGAGGATATTTCATCGTGGTTTTGATATATATTTCTCTGATGTTAAGAGATGTTGAACATCTTTTCATGTGTCTGTTATAGTTATAGGCTGTTCCTTTCATCACCCAAACACACAAAAAACTCCTTACTCTCACCCCACCATCCCAATCCATTAAAATGAGAAGACAGAGAGCTTGCATTACTTTAGGTGAGGTAACTGTGAAACCATTGATTTTGAGATATAAATACTATATTTAGTAGGTATTCACTCATACTGGTGCATTCAGTATTGTTTGTTTCCAAGTATATTTCAAGGTCCATTATAATCTATAAATTCCTAAACAGTTTAGGTCTTTTTTTCTATATGGACAACTCAGAATAGCTACAGCACTGTGGAAATTAATTCTGAGGTTCATTAACGGGTGACAAGAAAACTTGTGGAGTTTTGTGTAGGCCTTAATTATTCTTGGCAGGAAAATCCAACCTATTGAGTTTGGAAGCATCTTTACAAGTACTACTTGGTATTGTAATATATGCTGATGACTTCTGCTTCTGTGTTTTATGTATTTTAGCTATCTTTTTAATGTTTGCATTGGTACCTTTGGGCAATTTAAACCTGAACTATATGAATTGGTAAGTACAAAAAGACACAAAAATGAGAAATTAAAAAAATATATATAAACAAATGAACTCCCTTCCAAACAAAACCGAAAGAAATTTTTTAAATGGCCTTTTGTAGGCTAATCTGAAGAGTCAATGTTTCCTTTCACCTGGGTTGTTTGTGTGTTTGTTTTAACATTAGAGGATTTTTTTTTTTAATGATTTGAAATCACTGGCTAGCAAGCCACTATTTCTGATTGAATCATGTTTTTCAGTTGTGTTGGTGTAGCAAAGACATTTGAGAACAAATGATTTAAGGTAAATATGATGGTACTATTTTATGAAATGCAGTCTATTTTCCAGGATATGAAAGGGGAAAAAAAAGTGGAAATTATATGTGAATAGAAATGTAGCTTTAGATAGAACATAGTTCATTTAAAAGAAATGTAACTAAAGAAAATTTAGGGGGCACCTGGGTGCCTCAGTCATTAAACATCTGCCTTTGGCTCAGGTCATGATCCCAGGGTCCTGGGATCGAGCCCCACGTCGGGCTCCCTGCCTGGCGGAGAGCCTACTTCTCCCTCTCCCTCTGCCTGCTGCTCTGCCTACTTGTGCTCCCTCTCTCTCTCTGTCAAATAAATAAATAAAATCTTTAAAAAAATAAAGAAAACTTTGACTTAAAAAGTAATATTTTCAGTAAAAATGTCTATTCAAACTTCTATACTTCTGAGTATTTTGGATACTTTCGTTGAAGATCAGGATAAACTTTTCCTCTATATTTTCTTTAAAAAGAACTTGTTTAAGTAGAAAAGCAGTGGTTGAAATACTATTGTAAGGGAATATTTATTTATTTATTTTACTATTATGTTATGTTAATCACCATACATTACATCATTAGTTTTGATGTAGTGTTCTATGATTCATTGTTTGCGTATAACACCCAGTGGAATATTTATAAAAACCTATAAAGATCTTTGGAAATATTTTGTTATTAAAAATGAGAAAATGTTAATATGTATGAGATTAGCATTATTTAGCCTGGTAAATAGTAAGGTAGTACCTTTAAAAGGTGATACAGAATATGCATATTTATGTATTCTGTATGTATTTTAATAGAATACATTGAAGTATAAAAAAACTAAGTAAACCCTCAGTGATTCTACAAATAAAGAAATTAAATGATTTATTAAACCTTAAAAAATACTACCTACTTTGGAAATAAATTGTACAACTTCAACTTAAATGTGCTAACTCAAGCACTGTGGATGGCCCTTTGCAGTATCTTTGATGAACAGAATCTTTAATTGATGTTCAGCAAAGCAAGATATTGTTCAATTTTTGGCTCACAGCACTTAGGAAATCAGTCTGCAAAAGTGTTGGCTGTGAACCAAAACTTCATTGAACTGTCAGTTCATGTATGAGAGGCCCTTATGTTTGCCCTTTAATGCCCTGGGGTTTAAAGAAGGACAGAGACAGCCTTAGTTTAATCATCAGGCCTACAGCAGGGCCACAGATCAGAAGAGCAGATCTTTTCCTCCTGCTCTAACATTCACAATTTCTTCTGAGGTGTATAGGTTCCCAGAGGTGTTTTCTTCAGTATAAGTTGGTTAGGGTCTCATCGAGTACTTTCTGTCCTTTTCTTTTAGGATGTTGTTCAACCTAGAAGAAAATGCTTCTGCTCAGCGGCTAATCTGCTTCCCCTCATTACCTTCCTGTCACGCAAAAAGAAAAAAAAATTTTTTTCATAAGATTCTTTGACCAAACTTTGCTCATGATGATGGAATCTTCAGTAACAGTTGCTTCGCCACAGGGTGAGTGCCGGCTTTCTCATAAACCACATTTCTTCTGAGAGTCATGATTCCCACAAATAGTCACATATATAGACAAATTAACCATGTTTTCAGTTTTCACTGAAGTTCTGTTACCTGATGAATGAGTTTTTCACTATTGGAACACTCGCTAATGGTGGATTTACCAATGCCTAAGATCTCAACCTGTGTGGGGCTGTTGCATTTTGTATTCTATTCTTTAATTAATTCTAAACTTCTATTTTCAGACAACATTTGCCTCCCAAGAATTTATATTTTTATTCTATTATATTTGCTAGCAGTTAAACTTTTTCTGATGGCCAACTTACACAAAAAAGCAAAGCTAAAATAAATAGACCAATCACTTATAAGCATTATTGTACTTGCCATCCTTAAGTCTAGAGCAACAAAATCAGACACTCAGTGTGATAGCTAGGCTTATCCACATAGCTCACTCTTGCTTGCCTGAGATCAGACGCCTGCCTCTGACAAATCATGGATGACTCCACATCCTAGATCTATAGGATTGCTTGTAAATTGTTTAATCCATCATGAAGGATTATCTTTGGTTGGCCCAGTTCCAGGTATTAAATGTTCCGCAGAACAATGAAATTGTATTTTAAACTTTTCATAAAGTTTCATTCAATTATTGATTTAAATGGGTAATTACTGACATTAAATTCCAATGTGTAGTGAGGGAAATACTGAGTTGTAGGTACCTGCGTATGCAATTAAACCTGACTTTTTCTTAACTTTTATGTTTTGCATAATGGAAGCTCCTAGAAGATTAAAACAAAACAAGATCTTTGTGTAATTAAGTAAGGTATTTTTTTCAACCTGCATTTTCCCCATAGAAACATGATAAATAATCACTCTGTGTCGATGATTTGTGACCTGGATATGAACACCCTTAAAAATGCATTTTCCAGATCTGTAACTGGCAACTGGTAATATATGGTTTTGTGATAATCTTTTGAATGGTCATCATTTAACTCCTATCAATTTATCTTATTTTCTAAATATCCTCTTACCAACATTGTTTATATACTAAGTCATTAAATTTTTTTGAGTGAGTATAGAATACAACTTTGATATTAGCCTTAAATGAAATATAGTTTTTTTTTCAAACTTTGACTTAAACTTTTTATTGATGGTATTAAAAAATTATTTTCTCATTTGGACTAAGTGCTAAATACCCCTTGGTGGGTGGGTTTCTAGTTATATTTTAAAAACTACTATGGAAGGCATTATAAGATATTTAAGGTAGTAGGGTATACATTTAATTTTACAAAATTTAAATACCTACCCATATTTAGTGACTAATTTAATGGGTGGGGTTTAGGTAGAACTTGACTCAAGAGTTTTTTGCTTGAATAGCACTGATACATTCCTTTTATTTGATTTTTAAATAGTATATACTTTTTGCAATGAAATACTCCAATATAAATATAAATATTTTCCAACATCTAAATTGAATTAAGTCATTATAGTTCAATAAATCCTCAAATGTGAAAAGGGTAATTCATTTAAAAATGATTGCTGCTTTCTCTGCTTTTTGTGTTTAAAGCTAAAAGAGGTAAGCTTAAATTCTCTGCATAAAAGTGCCTTTTTTGGTATGTCTCATACAATTATCTCCATCTCAGATGCTTTTAATGTCTATAGAAAATGTATAGATACCTCTAAATGTTGGAATTTGAGTTACTTAGAAAGTCTATGCCTGTTCTTAGTTTATAACCATCGCTTGCACTATGCTTAAAGGCACATGATAACATTTGTTTTTCTTCATAAAACCTAACTTATAAAAAGGCATGGCAACTTAATTTCAGTAGTGATCATTTAGGACTATGGCTTCTGAATATAAATCAGAAAACAACATGGTTAGTCTCCTGAAGTTATAGTATATCACCATTCATCTGTGAATGAGAAGGTTTGGGAAATTTTGTTTCCTCCATAGACCTAGCCTAACATTTTCTGTTTATCATCTTCTTTGTTATGTATTTGTTTGTGTGCTTTTGAGGGAACGAAATTCTTGAGGCCAAATAAAACAATGCATATAATAGTATTTTTAAATTTAACAATAATAATAATTGTTCTAAAAAAATAAGCAGTTTATAGGTATTAAATTACTGGTGCTTTACAACAATCCAAGGAAGTAGATAGATACTATTATCTCCAATTCACACATCCGAATCCTGGGTCTCAGAGATTAGATAAGCTGCCTAAAGTTTCACAGCTGCTAAATGGTAGAGCTGGGATTCAAACCCAGACTATTTGGCTCATTGCTTGGGTTCTTAAACACTGGGCTTTATACATACATATATTGTATGTGTATTTACAATACAGCTCATTTAACAGGAGGCCAAACAGTGTGAATCTCCAAATAACTTCAGTTATGTTGAATCCAATTAGCTTTCAAGAAAATAAGGAGATTAGTTTGAATTGGTGATTTAGTGAAAGACAACCCCTTTTCTGGCTATATCCTGAAGTTGAACACTGAGCCTAATTGTATGAATATGGTTAAGACTTAAGAGTCAGAAAATGTTTGGAATATACTTTGTCACTAGTTGAAGTTATATATTGGGAAGCTATTTAACTCTTCATATTCTGTTTCCTCATCTGAAAAATGGGAATGAGAGTTCTCATGTATTTCTGATAGATTTCTTGTGAAGATCGAGTGAGATAGCACTGGTAAAAGGTCTCTACAAACTTTATTGTACCCTACATCATCATCATCGTCAACACAATCAGAAATTATAATAAATCAACAATACAAAATCTGAAGATAATTGTGGCCAGGGATAGAGATGGGCATAGAGGTGGCATGTAATTGTCCAAAGGCAGAGTTGGTA
Organism: Phoca vitulina; assembly: GCF_004348235.1. Lineage (NCBI taxonomy): Eukaryota > Metazoa > Chordata > Mammalia > Carnivora > Phocidae > Phoca > Phoca vitulina. The sequence continues at coordinate 61,763,334 of NW_022589712.1, read as the reverse complement.
ATTGCCTCTGACATTACCTAGTACTTGCTCTTCTCTATCCTCAAATGCTTTGGACTCTTATGCCACTCTCTGATTGACCAACACTACTCTTACTTTTATTTATTTTATTTTATTATTATTTTTTAAAAACTACTCTTACTTTTGTTCCCCCATTTTCTAAAGCTTGCTAGTCGGCTTCACTGATGGCTTATAGGGACTACAAACTCAACATGTCTAAAGCTGAAGTCACGGTTCACAACTAGTAAGTTGCAGAGGTGAGAGCTGAACCCAGAGAGTTTAGTTTCAGGGTACTTGTTCTCACCAACATAGTATACTACATTTTTGGTGTGTTTTGAAGAAAATAACTCTGGAGGCAGTATAGGGAATAGATTGAATAGGAAAGAAGTGAGAGACAAGGAGAATCACTTTCTAGCAGTCCAAAAGGGAGATACTGAGGGTCTGAACCAGGTTAGTAGTTGGATCCTCCAAGGTCAGATTGGAGAATTTACAGGAACTCTATGTAACTGACTCATTTTTGGTGGTCTCTGGACTGAGGGGGTGTCCAAATAACCCTCTTATGGAGATTATAAATTCAAATGATTAAAGGAAGAGCAGTTAAGTAATTAATTTAGTCATTGGACCATATGCAAGACACTAGTGGAGATTGTGGTAAATTGTAGAACACGTCTAGTTTAAAGAAGGCAGTTGCCTTGAGGCTTCAGTGGACTTCTGCCATTTAAAAATGTGCGCTATGCTATCTTATATTGTATTCTGTTTCCAAAAAGGAGTCTTAAATTTGGCTTCTCATATAAAAATCCATTCACTTTGAAATGATGGTAACTAAAAACAACAGACAAACCTGTACAATGTAGTCAAAACTTACCTTCCACCTGGATTAAGCCTATAGCTGTCAGTTTACAATCTCTGCAGTGATTCTGGATTTGGTAACTCAGAGGATATTAATGCCTACAGAGGATGCAGGAATAAAAGCAGGCTGGAGGATAGGTAAAGATGTATTAGGAGTTCTGGGTGTATTTTTGTGAATATCTTGGATGGTGGACCAGAGAAATGATAGGAAGCAGATAGTGTCATGAAGGAGAGGCCAGAGTAATGGTTTAAAGAGCATCAGTATAAGAAGGAAGAAATTCCTAAGGGAGGTAGTCAATACAACTAACATCATTATAATGTTATTTTATTGAAGGCTTAACTCTTCTTGCAAAACACTTTAATAATTTTACATTTAAGTTTCCTACCAGGCACTTTGCATACATTATCTCATTTAGTCCTAAAAACAATCTTCTGAAAAAGAAAAGAAAAAATCAATCTTCTGAGGCAGGTTTTTTATTTTATACCTATTTTACAGATGAGGATGAACAAATGGCAGAACAAAGATTTAAATCCAAGTTTTTCTGTTATCAATGTTTGTATTCCTCCAGAAATATCAGAGCTTAGAGAAGAGCATCTAGAAATGTGCCATGCTAGATTTCTACCCATTTTAAAAAATTCCACTTTTTATTTAGAGATAATTGTAGATTCCCCTGCAATTTTAAGAAATAATACACAGATGGGGCGCCTGGGTGGCTCAGTCGTTAAGCGTCTGCCTTCGGCTCAGGTCATGATCCCAGGGTCCTGGGATCGAGTCCCACATCGGGCTCCCTGCTCAGCAGAAAGCCTGCTTCTCCCTTTCCCAGTCCCCTGCTTGTGTTCCTGCTCTCGCTATCTCTCTCTCTGTCAAATAAATAAATAAAATCTTTAAAAAAAAAAAAAAAAAAAAGAAATAATACACAGAGATCCTGTGTATGCTTTACTCACTATGCCCCAGTGGTAACATCATGCAAAATTATAGTATTACATCTTAACCAGGATATTGACTTTGATACAGTGAAGATATAGAATAAGTCCTATACATGTTTTAGATGTACACCTAAATATTTGCATCTTTTTGGTGTGGATATAAATGGTATTATTTTAAAAAATCTTGTCCATATGTTCATTATTAGTGTATAGAAATAGAATTGATTTTTATATGTTTAACTTGTATCCTATGACCTTGCTGAGCTCACTTACTCATTTTAGCAGGTTTTCTTTTTTTTTTTTTTAAATATTTTATTTATTTTTTGACAGAGAGTCAGCGAGAGAGGAAACACAAGCAGGGGGAGTGGGAGAGGGAGAAGTAGCCTTCCTGCTGAGCAAGGAGCCTGATGTGGGGCTCGATCCCAGGACCCTGGGATCATGACCTCAGCCGAAGGCAGACACTTAACGACTGAGCCACCCAGGCGCCCCTAGCAGATTTTCTTTTGGTAGATTCCTTGAGATTTTTTATGTAGACAATCATGATTTTGGCACTTAAGAACAGTTTTCTTTCTTCCTTAATGATCTGGAAGCCTTCATTTCCTTTTCTTGCCATATTGTATTGGATAAAATTTGTAGCATGTGCTGAGTAAGAGTTGTGAGAGTAGACATCCTTGCCTCACTCCCGATGCCAAGCGGGAAGCATTCAGACTTGTACCATTAAGTATAATGTTAGCTATAGTTTTTGTTTTCTTTTTTATATAGATGCTCTTCATCAAGGTGAGTAAATTCTCCTCTGTTCCTATTTTTCTGAGTGGTAGTTTTTTTTTTTTAATCATGAATAGGTGTTGAATATCTTCAAATGCTTTTCCTGCATCGATTGATATGATCTTGTGATTCTTTTTTTAATGTTGTGAATAATAGTGATTGAATTTTGAGTATTGAACCAATTTTGAGTCCCTGGAATAAACCCCACTTGATATTGGTGTATAATTCTTTTAATATATTGCTGAATTCTATTTGCTAAAATTTTGTGAAGGATTTTTGCATCTGTATTCATGAGAAATTTTGGTCTGCAGTTTTGGTACTGTCCTTCTCTGTTTGGTATCAAGGTAACACTGACTTCATAAAATGAATTGGGAGATGTTACCTCCTCTATTTTCTTGAAGAGATTGTATAGCACTGGTATTAATTCTTTAAACATTTAGTAGAATTCTCATGTGAAACCATTCGGTCCTGGAAAATTTTTTTCAAGTGAAGGAAATTGTGAATTCAATTTCTTTAATAGTTATAGAGCTACTTATATTACCTATTTCTATTTGGGTAAGTTTTGATCATTTGTGTCTTTCAAAGAAATGGTCCATCTTGTCAAAGTTTATGTTTATAAAGTTGTTTGTAATACTATTATCCTTTTTTTTTTTTTTTTTAAGATTTTATTTATTTGACAGAGAGAGACACAGTGAGAGAGGGAACACATGCAGGGGGAGTGGGAGAGGGAGAAGCAGGCTTCCCACTGAGCAGGAGCCCAATGCGATGCGGGGCTCGATCCCAGGACCCTGGGATAATGACCCGAGCTGAAGGCAGACGCTTAACGACTGAGCCACCCAGGCACCCACTATTATCCTTTTGATGTCTTCAGAGTCTGTAGTAATTTACCTTGTTTCATTATAGATGTTGACAATTTATGTCTTTTCTCTTTTTTCTTTGTCTTTTAGAGGTTTGCCAATTTTATCTCTTCAAAGAACCAGCTCTTTGTTTCACTGATTTTCTATGTTGTTTTTGTTTTCAGTTTTATTGATTTCTGCTCTTATTTTTATTATTTTCTTCTCTCTGCTGGCTTTGAGTTTATTTTGCTCTTTTTTAAGTTCTAGAAGCAGGAGCTTAGATTATTGAGGCTTTTCATCTTTTCTAATAAATGCATCGTAAATTTGTTACAAATATATAATTGTTATAAATTTTCCTCTTACTGCTATTTTGGCTGTGTCCCACAAATTTTCATATATTGTATTTTCATTTTCATTCAGATCAATAATATATTTTTATTTTCCTTCAGATTCCCTCTTTGAACCACAGATTTTTTTAGAAGTGTGTTCGTTAGTTTTTAAATGCTTGTAAATTTTTTTATTATGTTTTAGTTATTGATTTCTAGTTTGGTTCCATTATAATTGCAGAATGCACTTTGAATGTTTTCAATTTCTCTTGGTTATGATATATAATTCTTTTTATATGTTTCTAGATTCAGTTTGCTAATATTTCATCGAGCATTTCTGCATCCATATTTATAAAATATATTGGCAGGTAGTTTTTTTTTTCCTTCCACCTGATAACACTTATTACCCATACTCATGGTAGCAGATTTCAGTCCTTGAGAGCGCTAATTGGCCTTGTAAATTTACATCATCTTGTGTGCTTTGCTTGATTAATGGCCCCTCCCCTAGAAGGACTAATATTCTAAAGCCTGGGACTATGTCAGTTTTTGGTATCACAGTAATACTGGCCTAATGAAACCAGTTTGGAAGTGCTCCTTCTTTTTATATTCCTTGGGATAGTTTATGAAGAATTGTTATTAATTTTTCTTTAAATGTATGGTAGAATTCAAAATAAAGCCACCTGGTCCTGGGATTTTTCTTTGAGATTAGGTTTTTGACTACTAACTGAATCTGTTTATTTGTTTTAGGTCTGTTCAGATTATATATTACTTCTTGGGTCAATTTCAGTACTTTTGTCTTTTTGGGGATTTGAACATTTCACCTAAGCTGTCTAATTTATTGGAATACAATTGCTCTAGTATTCCTCATATTACATTTCTGTAAGGTCAGTATTAATGTTGTCTCTTTCATTTCTAATTCTAGTAATTTGAGTCGTCTACTTTTTTGGTCAATTTAGTTAAAGTTTTGTTTTTTAAAAAGAACCAGCTTTTGGTTTCATTGATTTTTTAAAATTGTTTTCCTATTGTTTATTTCACTAATTTCTACTCTAATCTTTATTATTTCCTTTTTTTCTGCTTATTTTAGGTATATTTTGTCTTTTTTCCCCCCTAGTATCTCTAGGTAGAAGTTTAGGTTTTTGATTTGAGATTTTTCTTCTTTTTTATTAGCAACACGCTCTAACCACCTAAGAGAACTGACTCCCGTTTTCTTCTTTTTTAATGTGGGCATTTATAGCTATACATTTATCTCTAAGCACTGCTTTAGCTCCATTCCATAAGTTTTGTTATGTTTTATCTTGATTTTCATTCATCTAAAAATATTTTCTTACTTCCCTTTTGATCTCTTCTTTCATCCAGTGGTTATTTAGGAGTGTGTTAATTTCCACTTATTTGTGAGTCTTCCAAATTTCTTTCTGTTACTGATTTCTAATTTTGTTCCATGGTGGTTGGAGAACATACTTTGTATGATTTCTGTCCTTTTAAATTTATTAAGTGTCATTTTGTGGGTGAGTATATGGTCTGTCCTGGAAAATGTTCCATGTGTACTTGATAAGAAATATACTCTGCCGTATTAATTTCTTGTGGCTGCTGTAACAAATTACCATAAATTTGGTGGCTTAAAACAATAGAAATTTATATTCCCCTACAGTTCTGGAGGCCAGAAGTCTGAGATTAGTTTCGCCAGGCTGAAATCAAGGTAGTGGCAGCTTTGTGCTTCCTGTAGGGATGCTAGGGAGAATGTGCTCTGACTCTCCAGCCTTCCATGGCTGTTGGCATTCCTTGGTTTCTGGCTGCATCACTTCAGCTTCTGTCACTGTGGCCACGTCCAGACTGGGAAATTCCTATCATTCTATCTTTCACTTCACTGACTCTTTCCTTTGTCCCTTACGTTCTGAATCCATCTGAGGTTTCTTATTTCAGTTCTAAAATTTCCATTTAAAAAAATATCTTGTATATCTTTGCTGAAATGTTTTATTTGTTTTAAGCATGTTTGTAATTGCTTGTTGAAGCATTTTTGTCAAGTCTGCTTTAAAATCTTCATCATTTAATTTTAACATCTTTGTTTTCTCAGTGTTGGCATCTATTGGTTGACTTTCATTCAGTTTGACATCCTCCTGGTTCTTGGAGCCATAGTTTTTCCTTGTGGTGTTGGCTGCAGTAGGGTGATTATTATCTAAACATTTTGTCTTGCTTGATTGCCCCTATCTTGGTCATTTTCCTAGGAGAGCAGGTTTCTTTGGGGGCTTTTTGATCTGCATCTGTTTGTGTTTCCAAGTTTCTAGCTTCTTCATCTCCAAGTCTGGTATATATGAGGCAGAAAGAAAATTCAGGAGACTCACTACTATACTGTTGCTCAGGTCCCAAGGTCCCTAGGAGTCTGCCTTCTTCTCATTACCATTGTCTTATGTTATATCTATCTATCTATCTATCTATCTATCTGGGATTTTCAGTTGTGCATAAGAGGAAGAATAAGGAAAAAAATGCATCTACTGAATCTTGCCAGAAGTGGAAGTACTATATACCTATTTGAAAGTTAAATTATTTGCTTTTTTCTGTGTATAAAGGAAAATTTCAAATATATGCACAAAGAGAAGACAACATAATGAATTTCATGTATCTATCACACAGCTTCAACAATGATCAGTAGGGTCTTTTTTCTTTCAGTTTCTTTCATCTCAAGACATTTTGGGGGAGGTTAGGATAAATAAATCAAATTTTACTCAACTCTAATATAAATCTTATATGATAGTCTTTCACTCTTCATTAAATTTTTAATTATTGCTTTGCATAAAATTCATTGAGATTCTTCCTTGAGACGTATATATATATTATTAATTGAAGCTGATTACACACACATATAATATTCTAAGCCACTGAAGTGCTATCATATATGTTTAGTGGACATGACATGATGAGACTTCTGGTAACTTCAAATAAATGCAGTTAATTAAATGTTTAATTTTTAAAATGCAGAAATGAACATTTTGTCATTGTTTAAATGAGTCAGAACATTGGTTTGGGGAAGATTTAATGCAGAATTAGGAACTTGAATTTGTGATTTATCTAACAATCCGTTTGTATTAGACCTTAAAACACAGTTGTAAAGTTTAAAAATTTGCCTGACTAGCAAAATTTGGAGGCAACCCTGATCTGTACTAAGTAATACTTTTGGTAAGTTGCTAATTTATATAAGATACATAATTTCGTCTTAAGAATCTGAAATGCAAAAGCTGATTTAGCAAAAACCCATCATGCTAAGCATAATAACCATAAAACATGGCTCTCTTCAGCTACTGATCTCACTGAAGAGACTTTATGTAGACTCAAAATCCTGCACTGTTAAAGAGAAAATACTAAGCGGTTTAATCCAAAAATAAGACAAGAAAAAAATGTAGTAAATAGTTTAACAACATAACCCCTATGGATAAGTGTAGCTTTAGTAATAGTCATGGGTTAATGACAGCCCATCCAAATTGACTCCAAAATCTTCACAAGTATCTGAACAGTATTTATCCCAACAATACTGCAGGTTCTATGTGTTTGCCAATTGTGAAGCGAGCATTTTAGAAGAGTTAACACACATTACACAGTTCTCTGCCCTGAAGGTTTTTGGTCTAAAAATACTAATATGGAACAATTGCATGTTTTTCTTTCCTTAAAGGTACATATTTTAGAAGATTAAAGGTGCAGCATTTTTTTTTTTCTTTTTGGAAGTCTGTAGATTAAAAGCTAAAAAAAAGGGGGGGTTTATAGAATTCTGTTAGTATAAGGCTCTTGGAATAGCTTTTCTCTTCCTTCCTGTTATTCTGCATAACTCTTCTATCACTTCATTAGTAGCTTTTAGGTTTTGGAATTATTTCTTTAGGTTAGTTATTCCTGCTTCAGGTTCCTCATAGTTCTCTCTTAATGTCTGTATTCTATAGTTCTGGCTTATTGTATAAGAAGAGAAGTTCATAAAAGGCTTTAGGTCACATCTAGGTTTTAAATTTGAGATAGGATGATATGAACTGAATGAGAGGTGGAACTGTGGTTACTGGGATGGGTGGAAGGGATGGATAATGCAATGGAAGGGAGAAGAGAGGGAGGTTGGAAAGGTAAGAGAGAGGGTTAACTGGGAAGAAAGATGCTTGAAAAAATGGATCTGAATCAACATCTGCATGTATGAATTTTGGCTTTCAATAATCTTTCTTCATCTCCAAAGCACACATAAACCCCTAAAATGAAAATCCTTTTTTTTTTTTTTTTTTTTTTTTTTGTTAATTTCTCACTGTCAACTGTAGTTCTCTCCCAGCTGGATACCTGATTTGGAAGTAATACCTATTAATATAGGTTAAATGTGAGTTAAAGTCAACCTCCTAGAGTCTCAGTCTTTAGGATCAATGCCAGAGTCATTCTGAGGTGTCTGTCTTTCTCCTTGCCAAGGTTTCTGCTCTCACTCTCACCTCCCATCTGAGCAGAGATTCTCTGAGTTTTTTGTTCCCTCTCGCTATTCCCAACTGTAGGATCCAGAGTAGAGCAGAGAGACAGTGCCTATAGCTATTTAAGTAGTGGCCAAATCTAGCTTTTGACCTGATTAAGGAAGTATATTAATCTACTTTATAAGAGAAGGAAGCCATATTTCCTTTAACCTCTATAATTAATAGCTAAATCGGTTTTGCCTTTCATCCTTTCTATTCTTGATTTTCTGTTGAATCTCCAGTGGAACAAAGCTTGCTATGTTTTTGCGGGACTTTAAAATTAAGCTTAAAGGGAAAAATTTTAAAAGAAATATTGTGAGGAAAGTTATTCATCTTTACTTTTAGAAGCCTCAGATGACTTGACTGTTTCAACAGGATTTTCTTTCAATATTATCCTATTCACAAAGGCTAAAAGAATCTTCTCTAGTATTACAAACTGATTGAACCATGTGTAACCAGGGGACAGATATATGCCATGGCAAGCATTTATCGAATGGAACAATGCTTAGTGGCACTGGGGAAGCAAATATGAATATGTCCCATATCCATAGCCTTAAAGAACTCACAGCATAGTCAGGAAAGAAAGTGGTGAAAAAGTAAGTGCCAGAATGATGGAGGGGAGTAACGTGAAGTAGGACTTGAATGGAAGGACCTATTGCTTCTTTCTGATGTATACTGTAGGAAGTCAGGGCATGGTTCACAGTGTACATTATATTAGGGCTGGATAATAAAGAACATAGGAGATAATAATTCTACTAGAGGCACCCTAGAGGACCAGTGAGGGCAGTGGTTGCTGATATAGCCTGGAGGATCTGTTGGGCATCCTCTTGGAGGTTTTACAGCACCTGGAACTGGTGTCTCATACACACTTTACATCTCTAAGGGTTATTTTGGGTCCTGAGAGCCAACCCACTGTTTAGGTTTCAGTTGAAAATCCCTTGAACTAAAGATACTCCCATTGAACTGTTCTCCCCACCTGAGATCATTCTAATGCAATTATGCCACACAAGGGAACTCTAGAGAACATGAGTTGAAGGTCACTTTTCTTTGTTGCCTGCTTCTGGACAATTCTGAACTGAACTGGGAGGGCAAGCCTGCAAAAAGCATCATGCCTGGAGTGATATAATGCAAATGTAGCAATGATCTGAGGTGATATATGTCCTTATATTGAAAAAGTGCTTTCAAATACAGGTAAATATAAGCAATAACATTTAAATGAGTAAAGTCTCTTTTTCCTCTTAGTAAGCCCACCTAGCATAATGCTTAACAGGTAGTATTCCTCAAGAAATATTATGGAGTGACTTGTTTGGATATTCTGCTTTTGGCTGATAGTATGAAAGTTTCTATTCTTAAATAAATCTAAAAGGCTATTTTGATTTAAAAGTAAGAAGAATTAAGTTTCTAGCTTTAAAAACCTTAGACATCCACTTTAACCAAGTGATCAAGTTAGGATAACTAGTTATAATACATGTCAGTAACATGAGCCCTGGATTTGATGCACTGAATAGAACATGATATTCCTCCTGTGGTCATATCATAAAAGGCAAGACTAAGGAACAATTATATATTGGAGGGGGGGGGAAACAGCTAAATGCAATGTGGGTTTCTGGATAAGATTCTAGGACAGAAAAAGGACATTAGTGGAAAAACTGGTAAAATTTGAATAAGTTCTGTTGTTTAGTTAGTATTATACAGATGTCAATGTCCTGGATTTGGAAATTGTACTATGGCTATGTAAGATGTTAACATTAGGGGAAACTGGGTGAGGGTATATGGAAGTTTTTGTACTATTTTTGTGACTTTTTATTAAAGTCCAAAATTAATTATAATTAGTTAAAAAAAACTTATACCTGTGTAAATTCCATCCAAAGACATACTGGAAATGTAGCTTTATTATTATTATTATTACTAATTTTTTACAATTTGATAGTTTTATTAAATTTGTCCAACTACAGAAATAGGACACATTATGTTTGTATTTTTTTTTTTTTTTTGGCGGTGTGTGGGGGGGTGTCTAAATAGTCTTTACTTTTTTTAGAGTTTTTATTTAAATTCCAGTTAGTTAACATACAGTGTAATATTAGTTTCAGATGTACAAAGTAATGACTCAACACTTCCATACAACACTGGTGCTTATCACAAGTGCACTCCTTAATCCCCATCACCTATTTCACGCATCCCTCCACACACCTCCCTTCTGGTAACCCTGTTTGTTCTGTTTCTTGGTTTGCCTCTCTCTCTTTTTTTCCTCCTCTTTGCTCATTTGTTTTGTTTCTCAAATTCCACATATGAGTGAAATCATATGGTATTTGTCTTTCTTTGACTGAGTTATTTCACTTAACATTATACTTCTAGATCCATCCATCTTTTTGCAAATGTCAAGATTTCATTTTTTTAATGGCTGAGTAATATTCCATTGTGTATATATATATATATATATACATATATATATATATGTATATATATGTACCACATCTTTAACCATCCGTCAGTTGATGGATGCTTGGGCTGTTTCTATAATTTGGCTATTGTACATAATGCTGCTATTAACATTGGGGTGCATGTATCACTTTGAATTAGTGTATCACTTTGAATTAGTATTTCTGTATTCTTTGCATAAATACTTGGTAGTGAAATTGCTGGATTGTAAGGTAGCTCTATTTTTAACTTTTTGAGGAACCTCCATACTGTTTTCCAGAGTGGCCGTACCAGTTTGCATTTCCACCAACACTGCAAGAGGGTTCCCCTTCCTCCACATCCTTGCCAACACCTGTTACTTCTTGTGCTGTTGATTTTAGCCATTCTGACAGGTTTGAGGTGATAGCTCATTGCAGTTTTGATTTGTATTTCCTTGATGATCAGTGATGTTGAGCATCTTTTTATGTGTCTGCTGGCGATCTATATGTCATCTAGGGAAAAATGTCTATTCCTGTCTTCTACCCCATTTTTAATTGGATTATTCATTTTTTGGGCATTGAGTTTTATAAGTTTTTTTTAATATATTTTAGATACTAACCCTTTATCAGATATGTCGTTTGTAAATACCTTCTCCCATTCTGTAGGTTATCTTTTAGTTTTGTTGATTGTTTTTTTCACTGTGCGGAGATTTTTATTTTGACCAAGTCCCAATAGTTTATTTTTGCTTTTGTTTTCCTTGCCTCAAGAGACACATGTAGAAAGAAGTTGCTATGGCCAATGTCAAAGAGGTTACTGCTTCTGTTCTCTAGGATTTTTATGGTTTCAGGTCTCACATTTAGGTCTTTAATCCATTTTATCTTTGTGTGTGGTGTAAGAAAGTGGTTTAGTTTTATTCTTTTTCATGTTGCTGTCAAGTTCTCACAACACCATTTGTTGGAAAAACTGTCTTTTTCCCATTGGATATTTTTTCCTGCTTTGTTGAAGATTAATTGACCCTAGTGGTGGGTTCATTTCTGGGTTTTTTGTTCTGTTCTTTTGATCTAGGTGTCTGCTTTTGTGCCAATACTCTACTCTTTTGATTACTACAGCTTTGTAATATAGCTTGAAGTATGGAATTGTGATGTGTCCATCTTTGCTTTTCTTATTCAGGAGTGCTTTGGTTATTCAGTGTCTTTTGTGGTTTCTCATAAATTTTAGGATTGTTTGTTCAAGCTCTGTGAAAAATGCTGGTGATATTTTGATAGGGATTGCATTAAAGGTATAGATTGCTTTGGGTAACATAGACATTTTAACAATATTTGTTCTTCTAATCCATATCATGGAATGTCTTTCCATTTCTTTGTGTCATCTTCAGTTTCTTTCATCAGTGTTTTATAGTTTTGAGAGTACAGCTCTTTCACTTCTTTGGTTAGGTTTATTCCCAGGTATCTTACTGGTTTTGGTGCAACTGTAAATGAGATTGATTCCTTAATTTCTCTTTCTGTTGCTTCATTATTGGTATATAGAAATGCAACAGATTTTTGTATGTTGATTTTGTATCCTGTGAGTTGGCTGAATTAATTTATCAATTCTGGCAATTTTTAAAAAGATTTTATTTATTTATTTATTTGAGAGAGAGAGTGGGGGGAGGAGCAGGGGGAAAGGGACAAGCAGACGCCTTGCTGACTGCAGAGCCCAATGCAGAGATCCATCCCACAACCCTGAGATAATGACCTGAGCTGAAATCAAGAGACAGAGGCTTAACAGACTGAGCCACCCAGGTACCCCAGTTCTAGCAATTTTTTGGTGGAGTCTTTCATGTTTTCTATATATAGTATCATATCAGCTGAAAATAGTGAAAGTTTTAGTTCTTCCTGCCGATTTGGATACCTATTATTTCTTTTTGTTGTTGATTGCTGTGGCTAGGACCTCCAGTACTATGTTTAACATAACAGTAGTGAGAGTGGACATCCCTGTCTTATTCCTGATCATAAAGGAAAAGCTCTCAGTTTTTCCCCATTGAGGATGATATTTTCATATATGGTTTTTTCATATATGGCCTTTATTATGTTGAGCTATGTTCCTTCTAAACCTACTTTGCTGGTGGTTTTTATCATGAATGGATGCTATACTTTGTCAAATGCTTCATCTTCCTCTGTTGAAATGATCATATGGTTCTTATCCTTTTTTTTCTTAATGTGGTTATCACATTGATTGATTTATGGATATTGAATCACACTTGCAACCCAGGAATAAATCCCACTTGACCATGGTGAATGATTTTTCTAATGTATTGTTGGATTCAGTTTGCTAGCATTTTATTGGGAATTTTTACATCCACATTCATCAGGGATATTGGCCTATAATAATAATAATAATAATAATAATAATAATAATAATTCTCTTCTTCTTCTTCTTCTTTTTTTGGTGGAGTCTTTATCTCATTTTGATATCATGGTGATGCTGGCCTATAGAGTGATTTTGGAAATTTTCCTTCCTTTTTTTATTTTTTTGGAATAGTTTGAGAAGAATAGGTATTAACTCTTCTTTATTTTATTTTTTTTTTTAAGATTTTATTTATTTATTTGAGACAGAATGAGAGAGAGAGAGAGCACATGAGAGGGGGGAGGGTCAGAGAGAGAAGCAGGCTCCCTGCTGAGCAGGGAGCCTGATGCGGGACTCGATCCCGGGACTCCAGGATCATGACCTGAGCCGAAGGCAGTCGCTTAACCAACTGAGCCACCCAGGCGCCCTTAACTGTTCTTTAAATGTTTGGTAGAATTCACCCGTGAAGCCATCTGGCCCTGGACTTCTGTTTGTTGGGAGTTTTTTGATTACTGATTCAATTTCTTTCTTGGTTATTGGTCTTTTCAAGTTTTCTATTTCTTCCTATTTCATTGCTGGTAATTTATGTTTCTAGGAATTATCTATTTCTTCCAGGTTGTCCAATTTGTTGCCATATAGGTTTCATAATATTCTCTTATAATTCTTTATTTCTGTGGTGTTGGTTGTTATTTCTCTTCTTTCATTTGTGATTTTATTTATTTCGGTCTTTTATTTTTTTTCTTTTTGGTAAGTCTGGCTAGAAGTTTATCAGTTTCATTAATTTTTTTTCAAAGAACCAGCTCCTGGTTTCATTGATCTGTTTTATTGTTTTGGTTTTTTTTTTTTTTTTAGTTTCTATATTGTTTATATCTGCTCTAATCTTTATATTTCCTTCTTTCTGCTGGATTTAGGCTTCGTTTGTTGTTTTTTTTCTAATCCCTTTAAGTGTAAGAGAGATTTATTATTTATAGTATTACTAACAGTGCCAGTGTTTGTCATTTTAAGCTTAATAATAATACTGATGTTTTAGCTTATGAATATTGATACTATTAAATTTGAAAGAAGTTTTCAAATGTTATTCATGTATATTCAAAAATATTTTTTTTGGAATGGGTTTTGGTTGGAGTTCTGATTCTTTAAGCTATACTTTGTGAATGTTGTCCTAAGTATTGATACTATGTTTGTAGTGGACTATAGTAAAAATAGTATTAAATGTTTTGGTTTATGAACAAACCAAGTACTTTTTGAGGAATTAAACACCTAAAAGTGGCTATCAGTCCTTGAAAATGCTATATTACTAATTTTCTTGCCTCTTTAAAAATTGTTTACCCTCCTTTTTTCGCCACCAAACTCAGTATTTCTGAATTTCCTACTGCCCTCTAGGGGTGGAATAGAGAAAACTGGAGTCCTGAACCTCTGAATATGTAGATCAGAGGAAAAAATTAAAAGAATTTTTGAAATTTCTGAATTTGGTGGAGATAAATATGAATTGCTCAGATACATGTTTTTACCCAATATTACAGTCTAAATATTTATCTAGAATTACCAGCATGTTGTTCTGAGATCCAGGGTTTGTTTCAGGGTGTGGAAGCCACAATACCCTTGTGCCTGGTGGAGTACTTGGGGCATAGTAGATACTCTATTTACCAAGGAGATGCTATCAGTGGAAGGTTTTGTCGGTCTCTCCTCTGTGATCTTTCCTCCTTTATCATACACAGCCTCTTAGATGCCTCAAACTCTTTGTTCCCCTTTCTACTAATAAAACTTGCTCTGTTAGCTCCTTTTCAGAAATAAATGATAATGAAGAATGAAAAATATTACTTCATCTATTTCTACTTTGGAGGAAAAATTAACACACCTGTCCTAGTAATAATGTATTTATCTTCAATCAATTGTGCATTTCTTCATCTCTGCGCTCTTCTCTGGAGTTCCAGATATTAGAGTTAGTGGCATAATATTTGCACAGAATATTTTCATTTGTTAATTTAAAAGACCTCAGTTGTTCTTTTGCCCCCCCTTTTTTAACATCTCACTTTTATTAGTGTTAGTGAGAATTTAATTTCTAGAAATAGAGGCTAAAATGAAATTTAAGGAATATATCAATAAGGTGGATATTTTAATTCTTGACTGAAAAGTTTTCTGAAATATATTAATTTATGAATACACAGAAGAAATGCACATGGGTTATAGAGTTTGGAATTGATGACTTTTTTTAGACTAGAAGTTAACTGAGGCTAACTAGACTTGCTAATTAGTTGACTATGTTATTTTTCAGTAGAGAATTGCAATATTATTTCAAACTTATTAATATTATTATCATTATTGTTTTCCTATGAGCATTACAAAACCCACCCCAATGGGGAGCTGGATGGTTTCAATAGCTAATGACTGAACTTTTCACCTCAGGCTTTGGTTTGTATTAAGCTGTGATTTTAAGTGATTGACAGCCATTTTATAGTAACCTGCAATGAATTGGGGGTCAAAATCATCCAAATGATGGAGAGAAAATGCCCCCATTAGAAAAAAATAAAGACAGACATAAACTAACCAGTGTAGTTGAAACTAATTGGCCTCCTTATTGGCAAAGGATTGAACAGGCACAGGGACTGAATTAATCTCTTGAATTTGGTGGCAGATACTTGCAGGTTGAAATTGTGAATTGGCAGGTTAACATAAGGGGAGGCTATATCCCCCTCACATGTGATACTTCTGTTCTGTGAATTTCCATTTTGTGGAGCTGTCAATCTGAGGCTTTTGTGAGATTAAACTTTCTTTAGAAACAGCACCACCAAAAAAAAAAAAAAAAAAAAAGAATGACCCCCACCTCCTAAACTACCACATAAATCAGCTTGATTAGTAATCTCCATTAAGAGACATTGAGTTTTGAATAGGCTGGGTATTGTAGGTCCCGAATGAAGGACTTGGCAGGGCCAAATAGGGAAGTTTGAACAACATCTGCCCTACCCCTTCCTCGCACTTCTCCAAGTTTTAAGCCTATTCACAAATGGCCTAAATTATAAAAGTGCAAATTGTAGTTCCCCACAAGCACTTCTTCAAATAACATCAAGAGGTGAATATATATAGTATTAGTATTTATTAAAGGCATAGAAATCCCACAACATATTTTAAGAAGAAAGCTAACAGTAACAGACCTTTATATATGAGATTATTAATACTAGCTTTCTATTAGCATTCTTCTTTTTCTTAACAAGTGAAGTTTGATCTTGAATTTTTATTCAAAGCTCTGTGAACCAAAGCCACAGATGGGGTATTGCTGTGTCATTTCCATGGCCTTACACAGAATGTATGCAGCTGTCCCATACTCCCTTAATAGACCTTCAGCTTTTCAATACATCTTCCACTGATGGCGTTTCTGTGGATAAACATCATTTCAGAATGAAACGTGCCAGATGTCCTGCAGTGCACTTAGGTACAACAAGACACTTTTAAAAAAATCGCGCCTATATTATTTACTCATTTAGAGGGATGTGACTTCTGGGATATACATTGGAAATCCAAAATTTGCTGAATGAGAGAGGAAATATTATAAACAGGTTCCAGCTCACTTGTACCTTACAATTCCCCCACACACAATTTTTTTTTTCAGACCATAAAGAAATCAGTATTTTATATCCAGGTTTCTCATAATTTCTCCCTCTAGGAGGCATAACTCAATCAAAATCTCTGGTTACTACTGAATAGAAATAGTCCTTTTTTATTGAGGTTAAAAATTGCTAGATCAGGGATTTGGAATATAGATATTTTTATTTTTCCTTTAGTATAACTAATTTTAAGAATCATTCCTCCCAAATATACTTGAGTTTTATATCCCCATCACAAAGCAAATATTATTTTCATTTTTTTTTTCTGCTAAGGGATTAGAACGGGTGATCTAAATGAAAATAAAACACTGGTGAGAAGTGGTTATCCAGGATCATTCCAATACCAGCACTTGATTCTATCATATCAAGTACAACTATATCACATGCTCAAATGCTTGATTGACTTTTTACTTGTGTCATTTAATTTTTTTTTGCATATATACCACTGTCTTTGAAGACTGTAAAATCCTTGACTGTAAGGATCATATCTCCAAATGAGAGATACATAGTATTAGTATTTATTAAAGGCCAACCAAAGTATTTTATATGAAGAAGAAAGGTAATGGTGACAGACTTTTATATATGAGCCCATTAATACTAGCTTTCTTTTAGCATTCTGAGCACAATGGGAGGGAGATCTTAGTCAATGCCTGTTGATTTGATGACTACATTTCTGTCAAACTGGAATAAGGCGATAATGTGTTACATTTGACTATGAGATATTTTGGCTTCACCTAAAAGTGCTTATAGGTTATGGAATAGAATGTGAAAGAGTATAGATTTTGCTTAACTTAATTTTGATGTTGCAAATTGTTGTACCTTTATTATTCTTTAAAGTTATTTGCATGCATTGTCTCATTTTTTTTAAAGTGGTTTTTTAGAGGCAGACTAAATGATAGCTGACGAAGCTGAGACACAGACCTTTAGATAGTCCACTGTTAAAGGAGATTGCGCTAGGCAATATTTTGAAGTTTCTCATGAGTCTTAGGAATTATTTAAAAAAGGAATGTCCTTCAATATTACATAAACTAATTATTGATGAAGTAGTTATCCTAAGCAAAAAATTAAAAAAAAAAAAAAAAGAGGAAAATGTCACTCCGGGAACACTGGCAATTATTTAAAATCCCACTATGTATTTAATTCAAAAGGTGTGTTTCTTGAGGCTGTATTCTTTCCTATGTGTGCATTTTAAGAAAACTATGAGACTTTTAATGATTTTTAAATCATGGAATAGGGGCACCTGGGTGGCTTAGTCGGTTTTCTGCCTTCAGCTCAGGTCATGATCCCAGGTTTCTGGGATTGAGCCCCGAATTGGGCTCCCTGTTCAGTGGGGAGTCTGCTTCTCCCTCTCCCTCTGCATGCGTACATCCTCTCTCTCTCTTTCAAGTAAATAAATAAATCTTAAAAAAAATAAAATCATTGAATAATTTTGTATATTTTCAATTCACAGTCTCCTCCTAACAGCAATACTCTTCCTAACACAAAATATATTGCTTTTACAAAATGGAGACATGTTTATAGTTTACCTTGCTAGCAAGTTTTAAAGAAAATATAGATCAATGCTTTAGTTCTGTCTCTGATGGCTCTGTGGTTAATTTTTCTGTTCCATGGTGTGTAGCTGTCTCTTTTGGTGCTGCTGTATGTTTGCAGCCATGCTGTCAACATCCACCAGAGAGCAGAACAGCTCCAACACCCACATCTTTCATGCTAGAAATAGATGGAGACAGTAACACAGTCAGATCCGTGGCCAAACAACGCGGATTGCAGTTCATTTCAAAGGTCAGCGCATATTTAAGCTTGCTTCATTACTGCCACCTTTATGCCTGAGATTTTCATTTAAAAAAAAAATCAGTTTACCTAGGTTCCTTTAGAGACAGAAAAATGAAAGTGCTGAGTCCTATTTTCATTTGGGGATATCAAGCTTTTTATCAAATTATAGAGGTGGCGTTTCAGAATATTTCATATCTGATCAAGAGGAAAATCCAAAAATAATTTTCTTTTTATTCAGGAGTCTTTCAGGCAGGAGGACTGCTTTATTTTTTACTTAATATTGTGCTCAAGTCAATCATTTTGAATTCAGAGAGAAAATAAACATTTAAAAGCAATCTATAATAAAAATTTTTGGAGTTCAATATTTTTATTTACATTTCCTAATGAAAACACAATTCATACTCTTTTGATATGTTTTTATCTATCACCTAGTAAAATAAGTTTACACACATTAATTTTTTTATATTAAAGATAGTGAACAAGTGAGTAATCATAAAACATTTACTTTTTAGTTAAAAAGAAGTAAATTGTTTGCCTTTTAAGAATTAAGCAAGGATGACTTATATTTAATCAAATTTGGGCTCTTCCGAATTACTTTAAATATCCAATATACATAGGAAGAATAGGATATGGCATATATATTAGGAATCTTAATATGGCCAGTGCACATTTAAGGATTCCAAATGGGTTTTGTTACATCTCTTTTTTTTAAATACTAATATTTCAATTAAAACAATTTTGGGAAGGAGTTTTATATACTTATTCTCGTTGAAAAAAAATAGAGCTCTAGAAAATAAAAGAAAACCATTCTGAGATATGACATTTAAGCCACAGAGAAAATAGACTTCCAAATAGTGTTTTTACAAAGCCCTTTGACATCAAAATGTGAAAAAAAAATGTCATAAACCATTGTGGTAATTGTTTGGAATTGAACTGACTATAAGTGCAAAAAATGATTAACATACGTAGTGAAAAGTTTTTCAAACTTAGATGTTATGACCATTTTAGATCATAGAAATTTATATTTGTCTTGTGACACATTGTAGGAACTTAATTATGGAAATATCTTAAAAAGAGTTTAAAAGGAGTGCCTTAAGACTGAAGACTTTCTAAAAGAAATACATACTCAGATTATATAGCTGTAAATATATATGTATTTTATACATATTTCATATATGTATAAAATATATATATAATTTGGTGGTAATTTTAACTAGGTTATTTTAATTTTGGCATTCATATATTTCTGTAATGAATATTTAAAATACATTATAACTGTGACTGAAAGAGGAAAACATATCTATATTTTAAGTATAATAATTTTAGACTTATAAATAGGCCTTATAAAAACATTTTGACTCTTTGATTTCTTTATAAGTATCATTAATATTTATAACTTATTTTAAAATAATTAAGAAATAAATATAGCTAAAAATCCAGTCATCTGTTGTATTCAGACATGGATCACTTATCTCAATACTGTAGGTTGGAATTGTTGCTTTTTCATCTGTTTTCAGGAGTAATGTCCTATAGAAAGTGTATGAATGGGATCCAGGAAATACAATAATGGGCCTTAGGATAAAAATGAGAAATGTAAAAAGTAAGAAAACTGGGAAAAATAGGACCTCAAGTCCCTTAGGCCATCCACATGCATCTTGCAATCTGAAAGATCGGATGAACTGGTTTTTCTTCTGTTTCTGAAGATGGTGATGGTTTTACTTTTTAGAAACTATAATGTGACTTAAGTATAGGTTCTTCTTTCTTAAATGCTATTTAAAACAACAAAAAAGAATAGTAGGTATCTATTAGAGAATATATTCATATTGTAGAGGAAGGAAGATAGTTATTGATTGACCCATTATTTGCCCAGCAGTACATGATTTCATTTAACTTCAGCATCGCCTGGGAGCTGAGTGGTGCTAGGCCCATTTTGCAGATAAGAAACTTAAACATTTAATTTAGTGATTAACTCTTACCCAGCCAGGGCTCGGTCCCAGGTCATCTGACTCAAAATTCCATTTTTCCTCTTTGCTGTATTGCAAGTTCTGTACTGAGACACAATCCTTTCCTTGAAGGTTAATTTAGAGATTCTTGGATTTGGATTGCTGCAGATAAAATTTAGGAAGGGCCACGGTTAGCTGTGAGGTGTTTCTTATTTTTTCAGTTTGTACTTAATTCTGTAGTCAATTATCTGCATTAAAAAACAAACACCCCCGCCCCCAACTTAGACTGATTTGCTAATTATCAGGTATTTATCTCAACACCATCATTACTAATACAGAATACTTAAACTTATTTTAGCATACATTTCTGGTAAATTGGTTGTAAAAATGTGGGCTTTTACATATGAAAAAATAACACAGGCCATTTTTTGGATAAATAAGGACAGACAATTGTATGTAATATTTAAGACTGATTTTTAAATATGTCATGACAATTTTAAGGGTAGAAATACAATTTAGATGGGCTTTTTTTTTTTTTTTAACTTGAGTTTAAAAAGTTTAGTGTATGCAGATGATATGGAATTACCTTGTTACTTTTTCAAAGACTCTAGACTCAAATACCAGGGGCTAAGAAAGTCAGATAAGTCAGTTTTTCCATTCTTCATCATGGCTTCTACCTCCCTGCTCCCCAAATTTATCATGGCCCTGATTTGAAATGATGAATTCAAAAACAGTATTTCAAAAAGTCTTCTTTCATACAAATGAAAAATGTTTCTAGTGATGGTTTACAGGTAGAAGGGATCTTTTTAGCCTTTTCTTAGAATTTGAGTTAGGTTTACATGGAGAGGTAAGTGACCTTTGGCCTTCCTTTAGAATTCAACTTACTATTTTTTGAAAGCCTAATAGCGCTTTATACAAACTCTATATTTGCTTCAGTACAGCAACCAAATGATACTTTAACTGCTGCTGTGGACAGCTTCTTTTCATTATATGCATTTGCTTATTAATATGAAGGTGCTTAACAGCACAGTAGGAAAATTTAAACTAAGGCCATTTATGTGATTGTGTTAAAATATGTATTTTTTTTTCCCTAAATGATCTGCAAACCTGCTATTCTTCTATCCTCAGAAGTTTAAAAATAAACCTCTTAGGCTTCAAGCGGAATAATTACCTAATACATAAATAAAGATGAATGGAGTTTTTTCTTACAATATGTCCATTGTCTTTCACTGAGTTCTAAGGATGTTAGTATTAAAGTTCTTACAACTAAACCACTCTTTAAACTCCATGATAGGAACCTGGAGCCCTCTGTGGAAAGCTCTTAAGGAATCTGACACAACTGAGAGATTTTTTCAAAACTTGTGGTTTTTTTTGTTGGAAGTTGTGCATATTAAAGAGCTTGTACTTTACAATGTAAATATTAGAAGGCATATTTTGAAAGAGCTAGTATGTTTTTAAAGAAATTTATTTATATGTTCTGAGTGGACTGTTTCTGAATTTTTAAGTAGATGCAAAAGCAGGATCTGACCTATCATTATTAGGTCAGAGAAGAGCAGCCTTTTGCAAAGATTTAGATGAAAAATTTGGTAACATCAAATTCTTCTCGTATTCTTAAAATGTAAGCTGAAAATGAAGGGCCAGTGTTCGAGGCTTCAGGAGTTTTACTCAATAAACCACTAGGAAAAGAAAATAAGATATTTTTAAAGAGAAACATGTGAATGTGTTGGCTCTATTTTAGACTTTAATTTGTTTTTAGTGATTTAGACCTCATATTTCTGTAGAATTGGTATTGGTTGTTTCAGTGTTTCTTTCTCAGTTATTATTTTGGTTTAAAATAAAAAGTGCATACTATGTTAAAATTACAAATACTGCACAGTTTATATATCTTGTCTTTTAGTATTCATTTCGAAGTGGATTGTTTTTAGCTAGGTATCCTCATGTTGCTGTTTGTATATTTAGAGTTATAGATGATGTACTTTAATTCATTTCCTTAACATAGCCCCTGATATTTTAATATAGGAGCTTGTATATGTTCCAAATTTATTTTATGATGGCAGCTTCACACTTTATAGTACATTATTAATCTGCTAGACTAAAAATGTAAGCCAGTCTATGAGGCTTCAAAGATGTTCTAAAAAAACCCAAAATACTGTTAGCTAGAAGCATGATTTTAGTAGGAAAATTTTCTGAATTGTTTGTAGTTCATATAAATATATTTTGAGAGAAGTTCTTATACTAAAGTTCAAGGTCCTGATATTTACATAGTTCCTTTACATAGTGCACCACGTTGATTTGTAAGGAAATGAAAGGAATTTAAATTAAAATTTTAGACCATGAATGTAAAATTGCTGGATATTTGCACATAGTACAGGTTTGGGGGGAGATTTTTTTTTTAAAGTTATCCATATGGCAGCAGAACTTTTAATAAACAATAGTTCTAACACAGAATCTTTATGGAAACAGAAAATGGGATTTATGAGGTGACATTTTGGTATATAAAGAAAAATGAAATAAGATTAGCTTTATTTTCCTATTTCCCCCCAGCCTTGCAAAGGTTTAGTGGCTGAATTACCACTTATAATTTGTTTTTTCATTCCATGCATGCATTTCATTAACCTATTCCTGGCTCTGCAGCCAGCCTGAAGAGAAAAATTCAGCAGAAGGATTTCTGAGCAGATTGGCCACAACACACTGTAGGACATATTTCAGTATCCAAGGACAATTTGATAACTTTTACGGTGCTTTATATTAATAATGTGAAAAGTTTCATTTTGTTTATGTGGTTTCTTAGAGAATTAATGTTATTTACATTTATTTAATAATATTTAAGAAAAATTTCATGAGATCTCTCCAGACACTCAAAATTTAATGAATAGCTCCCGGAAATGATTCTGACTTCTTCAGACGTAGGATTAAATAGATTACTATTGAAGTCCAGTTCTGGGATTTTGCCACTTACTCAAAGAACTACTGGAATAGTAGCAAAAGTTTTTGTAATATAATTGATTTGTCTCTGAAACAGTTACAAGTCTCATGCAATAAAGACTGGGAGATATTGCAAACAGATGCAATTCAATTGTATAATTATTTGAATATAATCAAATGCCTCTTTTCATTTTTTTCTTTTCTTTTTTTCTTTTGATTTTAGAGAAAGCTCAATTATGTATGTTAATGCAATGGCACAATTGGGCATACATTACTAAAATCGGTGTTGAAATGCATAAAATTATTTTTCAATTCACAGTTACCTTTAAAATTGTATTTTGCTTGGACTTCAATTTTATACATTTGTATTTCCTAACAGAATGCTCAGAATGGCTCAGAATGCCCCAGGTGAAAGGATGAGATGAATCTCAGACTTAAAAATTACAGTGACTCTGAAAAGAAAAATTTTAAAGTTAGAAGGCACTTCCGTTCAACTTTCTGTCCAATAATTCCTTAATCCTCTCTAAAAATTCTGCATTCTCTGGTACTATTTTATAGCTTATTGTCTGTTTTAGCTAATGATAGTACCCTTACTACCTCTCTGCAAAAGGCAGCTTCCTCTTATGTTCTTGCTTATTTTGAGCTCAAACCTGCCCTACAATAATTTCTGTTTGCTGGTTGTCTTTTGTGGTAAAAAGCTACCAGATGCCACTCATTCTCTACATAAAAGACCATTAAAATTCACTATTGCTCCATTTCTCTGCTCTATCTTATAGCAAAACTGAAAAGAGTCAGTTCAGTGTGACAGATATTTATGGAGCATCTGGTACTATCTTAGGCTCTTAGAATATAAACAAACAAACAAACAAAACAAAACAAAGATCCCTGCTTTAAAGAATATTCTATTCTAGTTGGGATACAAAAACACAGGAAATGTACTAAATGACTTGAAGAAACCATTGGCTCTACTTGATTTCCTTCCCCCCCCCTTTTTTTTCTTCCATCCCCATCAGGCTTTTGTCCCTGCCATTTTTCTGAGCCACTCCGAGTTAGAAAACTAGTGTCTCATTCTCCTTTCTTTCTTCTTCATTCTCAACCTTCATTGTCTTTTATTTTTCTCAGCTGTATCTGACACAACAGATCTCTTCTTCCCTGCCTTTTGAAATAATTTTATTATTTTCAAGACACTGCTGGCTGTTAACTCTTGTTCCTGATTCACTGGGCACCCTTTTAATTCTCCTTTGCCAGCCTCTCTTATTCTTCCAGGTCTATACGTGTCCCAGGGCTCTGTCCCCAGGGCTCATTCTTCCATCTTTTTCCCCCCTCTACTTATACTTACTTCCTGAGTGATCTCACAGTTCCATGGCTCTAATGCCTTCTATATGCTGATGTCTTTCAAGTATTCTATAATTCAAAGGATCTAAGATCCTATTGATTATAAGATGCATCATTATTTTATAGACTACTAAGAAAGAAAAAAATGTTGTCAATTCTCGTTGTAAGACAACATTGATTGTAAGACACACCTCAATTTCAAAGATATTAAAATATGAAAAAATATATTATAGAGTCAGTGAAATGGCGTATGTCCTGACCTCACCTCTGAGATCCATATCCAACTGTATACATGGGATCTCCACTGGGTTGTCTGATAAGTGTCTTAAGGTAGCATTTCTTTCTTTCTTTCTTTTTTTTTTTAAAGATTTATTTGTTTTTTGGGGGAGGGGCCTGAGGGAGAGAGATAGAGTCTTAAGCAGACTCGGCTCTGAGTGCAGAGCCCAACATGGGGCTTGATCTCATGACCCAGATATCATGACCTGAGCTGAAACTAAGAGCTGGATGCTTAACCAACTGAACCACCCAGGAACCCATTAAGGTAGCATTTCTTAAACAGAGTTCTTGATTTTCACTCATTTCCAAACTTGCTTTTCTAGTGTCCACTTCAATAAATGGCACCCCTATTCATCCAGTTGCTTTGCTCAAAACCCCAAACATAATCTTTGAACCTGGATTTTTAACCTTGGCACAAACCCTATAATCACCTTCAAATAAATCCCCAAATATGATCACCTTTTACTACCTCCACTATCACTCTTGTCCAAGACATCTTTATCTTCTGCCTATATTATTGAAATAGCCTCCTAACTGGCCTCCAGAGTTTTTACTCCTATGAAGTTGTATTTCACATACAGCCAGAGTGAATATTTAAAAGCAAACATCAAATCACACCACTCCCAACTCAAAACCCTCCAGAGGCTTCTCTTTATACTCAGAAGAACATTCTAACCTTTCCCTTGGCTTTGCATGTCCATTGACCTCCCTCTCTCTCTTACTTTATTTCCTGTCACTCTTTGCTGGGTTCAGACGTTTCCAGCTACTCAGTTGTTTTGCTGTTCCTCCAAGGCACCACACTAGTTTCCCCGCTGTTCCCAGAACATTAGAACATTGTATAATTTGAAGCCCTGCTGTATATTTATAGTTTTAGCACACACACACACACATATATATATACCTCTAATGCAGTGTAACTTTTAGCTTTGTTCTTTGTAAAGGGAATTATACTTCATGTGTTCTTATGTGATCTGTTCTTTTCATTTAATATATGATGTGATATCCATCCATATTGATATTATAATTGTACTTTGTTTTCTCTGCTGTAGACTATTTCATTGCATGGATAAACCAAATTCATTTTTCTTTATTTTTTTTTAAGATTTTATTTATTTGCCAGAGAGAGAGAGAGAGTGAGAGAGAGTGCCCAAGCAGGGGGAGCGGCAGCAGAGGGAGAAGCAGGCTCCCCGCTGAGCAAGGAGCCTGATGTGGGACTCGATCCCAGGACCCTGGGATCATGACCTGAGCCAAAGGCAGATCTTAACTGACTGAGCCACCCAGGCGTCCCCAAATTCATTTTTCATACATTTAACTATCAGTGGATTTTTTTGGGGGGGGCATATATTAACAGTTGCTGCTACAAACATTCACATGTATGTTTCAAGATGCAGTTCTTGAAATATTTCACTGGAAGTAGATTTTGGATCATAAGGAATGTATGTCTTTAACTTTACGAGGCAGTACCAATAATTTTTCAGAGTAGTTGTACCCTCCAGCATCATATGAAACTACCTATAAATCTACAACCTCATGAAAGTATGCTATTGTTAGACTACTAATTTTTTCCCAATTTGATGTGCATAAAATCATATTGCATTATTTTAATTTACATTTAGGGATAATTTTCATATGTACATATGAGATAACATATATATTCGAATAACACAATTAGTATTTGTTTTTCTGTTACATTCATATTTATGCCTTTGCCAGTTTTTCTATGGGATTTTAAAATTATTTTAAATTTATTCAAAGGAGATTTTTCCCTTCATACTAGTATTTTGTTGGTTAAATATTCCACAAGTATTTCCCATTAATTGTTGCTTAACATTCTCTCTTTACAGTAATTTTTGATGAGTAGTAGTTCTTGATTTTACCATTGAGGATTATTGTTTCTTTTATGAATTATACTTTTTGCATGTTGTATAAGAAATTATTCCCTACTCTGAAATTTTATAAATGTTCTCCTATATTTTATTTGAAATGGTTTAAAATTTTGTCTTCTTCATTTAAGTATTTAATCCATCTGGAATTGATTTTTGTGTTTAGTGATGGGTAACAATTCTTTTTTTTTTTTTCATTTCATATGTAAAACCAACTATTCCAGTACGATTTATTCAAGTGATGATCTTGTGAAGCCAGATCCATCCCAAATCACACTTCCTTATATGTTCTGGGCTCTTTATTCTTATCCATTATTGATTAACTTGTCTGTTTCTATGCCAATACATTGTATTAGCTATAGGTTTAAAGTAATTCTACGTAACTGGCAAAACAATTTTCCTGAACTTGTTCTTCTTTTTTCTGGAATATTTAGGTTATTCTTGGCTCTTTGATATTCTGTATAACTTTTAGAATCAGATTGTCAAATTCAATGAAAAAATCTATATAAACTTTGATTGGAATTTTATTGAATCTGTGGGTCAATTTTTGAGAAGCTTGGCCATGACCAGCTTCCAGTTAAATCCCTGGGTACCGAGTCTCTAATAAGGTTCTCTAGCAGACAACATTTAACAAATTCTGTTACAATTCATTGCTTTGGGAATTAAGCATGCCCTATGTGACTCCACTGGGAGAGGACTCTTGGAAGCTTATATATTTGACTTTCTCTGGACTTCCCTTTGCTGATTTTGCTTTGTGTCTTTTTAATGTAATAAATCCTAGCCATGAGTATGACTATGTGTTGAGTCCTGTGAGTCCTTCAAGCTAATTTTACAGACTCCCAAAACACATGTTGTATTTTTCAATTACATGTACTTTCAATGTTTCTATGACTTTGTTTAGTGTGTCTTGAGAAGTCAGTACAGCTAGATTGTTTTTTTTTAAGATTTTATTTATTTATTTGAGATAGAGACAAAGATAGTGACAGAGAGCACGAGCGAGATGAGGAGGAGAGGGAGAAACAGACTCCCACCCTGAGCAGGGAGCCTGACATGGGACTCGATCCCAGGACCCTGGGATCATGACCTGAGCCGAAAGCAGATGCTTAACCAACTGAGCCACCCAGGTGCCCCTTATTTTTGTTTTTGATCCTATCTGAATATTGTTGTCTTTTATCCAGAGAGTTTACTAATTATTATTAATAATGACTGATATATTACAATTCATTTTTACCATTTTATTTTATGTTGTCTATTTATTCTGCTTTTTTTCTACATTTCTTTTTGTTTTTCTCTCTTTTTTTCCCTTCCTTTTGAATAATTAAACTTTTTTTTGTCGTTCAGAATTTCCCCCTTGACTAGTTTGGCAATCATAAATTCTCTTTCTATTCTTTTAATGATTTCCCTAATAATAAGGATAGAGATATTTAATTTAAGTCTAAATTTAAACAGTATGTTTGCCTTCTTTATGTAATACCCAAAGAAAAATTTACTATCGTTACCCCTCCTGTTATAGGCATTTTAATTTCAATATTTTTTGATAATGAAAATTAGGTATCTTTATTATTGTTTCTGGTAGTCCTTAATTTTCTATTTGTCTATATTTGAATTTTCTTTGCTTGTCATTCCTTCTTGCATCTCAGATCTTTTATCTGCACTTATTTTTCTTCTGTCCCATGAATATCCTTTATAATTTCCTTTAGTGTGAGTCAGTAGATGGTAAATTCTCACATCTTAATTTCTCTAAAATTGTTTTTCTTTCGCTTTTTTTTATTTTAAAATAATTTTTTTCTGGGCATATAATTCTAAGTTGAAGTTATTTTGTCTAAGCACTTTGAAAATATTATTTGCTGTTTTCTGGCTTCCATTATGCTGAGGAGAAGTAAGCTGATATCCTTTAAAATTTATCTTTTCTCTTTGGCTGCTTTTAAGATCTTCTCTTTACCTTTGGTGTTCTATGCTTTCACTATATCTGTCTAGGTAATAATTTCTTTTTATTTATTTTTCTTAAAATTCAGTAGGCAGATTAAAATAATACAGTCCTTATTTTGAATAGTTTTAGATTTATGGAAAAGTTATAAAGGTAGTATAGAGAGTTACTAGATACCCTACACTCAGTTTTCCTTATTGTTAACATTCATTACATTAGTATGGTACATTTGTCAAACTAATAAACTAATAGTGATGCATTAACTAAACTTCATACTTTATTTCAATTTTTTTTTTTTTTTAATCTAATGTCCTTTTTTTCTGTTCTGGGATCCCATCTCGGATAGGTACCACATTACATTTAATTGTTATGTGTCAGGCTTCTCTAGACTGTGACAGTTTCTCTGACATTTCTTTGTTTTTGATGACCTTGACAGTTTTGAATAGTACTGGTTTGGTATTTTATAGACTATCCCTCCATTGGAATTTGTCAGATGTTTTTCTCATGATTAAACTGAGGTCATGGGTTTTTGAGACTATGATCATAAAAGTAAGTATAAAGATCCTTCTTATCATACATGTTAAGGGTATATGCTCTCAATATGACTTATCATTGCTAATACTAACATCTGTTACCTGGCTGAGGCAGTGTTTGTCAGATTTCTCCATTTTAAAGTTACTCCTTTACCTCCTTCTCTACATTGTACCCTTCGGAAGGAAGTTTCTTTTTTCCTGGGAACAATAGGCAATAGTAGCTCTTTGTGTTCACCATTTTTTACCATAAGAAGTAAAACAATAATTAAATGATGGGTTTCCTGACTTTTTTCCCTCACTGTCTCCTTAACACCCTAATATTTACCCCAAGAATATTTAAGGAAGTCTTTGAGTTCTTTATTTGCACATGTTCATGTGGTTCTGGTTAATGGAACTTGGCATTGGTTTCAGCCCATATAATTCTGTTTATGAATTGAGCAAAGCATGGATCTGAGCAAGACATGAATCCCAGGCTCTGGGGCTTAGAGAAAGCAGTTATGCAGGCTTTGTAATTGCAGGATAAAATGGGGCCCTCTTTATTCAATTCTGAGGACTTGACTAGTTAGGATTTTAGGATAAAGAAAGAAGTTATAGGCTCAGTCAATTTAGGGAATAGACTTGTACTTGGGCTTGGGTTCTGCAGAAGAAATCTCGTTCCACTGGACTTTTCAGAAAATTCTTGGATTACAGCAACTAAATTTTCAATTATCTAATATGATATTGGGTCATTTAAGTGAGCATGTATCTACAAGATTCCTTGATGGGAAGATTTTGTAGAGGTAAAAGGGAGGCAGGTTAGCTGGTCCATTGACTTCTAGCACAGACTGGGAACATTTGTTACATGCTATATATCAGCTGTTATGCCAGGCTCTTTGTGTTTGTTATTTTATTTTATACTTGAGAAAACTCTGTGAAGTTAGCATTTAAAAAATCTCTCTTCATAGATAAACAAACAAGACTCATATTAAGTAATTTATGTGAAGTCACCAATCTTTTGACTCTAAAAACTTGCTCTGTTTATAATGCATACCAACCCCTTATTCCATAGCTTATATCTAGAATCAGTTCTAGAGGAAATGGGTGCCAGGTGGGTCACCAAGGCAGAAGTTTGGTCAGAAGAGGAACTGGGACTAGTTAATGTAGTTCTCTGGGTGTTTGGTTGGAGTGCTTCAAATTCCTCCATCTCAATTCAGTATTGGCCTCTAGTCTCTAAAGACTGGAACAAAGCCAAACCCATTGGTAAAGATCAGGTAGATTCTGTCAGACTTAGAGCCTGGCAGAAGCAACAGTATCAAAAGCATATCTAAATATGGAGAGGATTCCCAATAAATGGCTGATCAAAGTGAGAAAGAATTAATATGGGAAGAGGTTTGAGGAGAAAGCATTTGGGTGTGTCTAACAAATGTTTATCAAATGACTCCTTTGCATATGACACCTTGCTCAGGACAAGTGAAACAAAGATGGGAATGGTAACTTCTCTGCCCTCAGAGAATTTATATTACACAAATTACCTTATTATGGTGGAATGGGGGATGGTGGATGGTTACCAAATGGAGGAACATGTGATCTATGGAATCATAGAGCAATTACATGACTGGAACATCAGTGGAAGTTTTAACAAAAGAGAGGGCATATAAACAAGCTATTGAAAGAGAAGTAAAACTTTTTCAGGCACCATAGTAGGTGACAAATTTCATGAGAAAACATTATGAAGAACAGCAGAAATGTGAACAGCCCAAGGAGATAAATGAGAAAAATGAGTGAATTCTACTTGGGGAAATGACACAGACAGGATAAGAAAATACGACGGTTTTTACCCACTGGGTACTCATTCTGCCTTCTTATGATTACAAAAATAAACATATTTTACTCTGGAGAACCACCACTCCCCTGTCAGTCCTGATGGTTTCAATGTAACTGCTACCTTTCTTTTCACAAAGTCAAGGGTGAGCATATGATCCAGGTCTAGCCAATTAGCATATTCTTCTCCTGACCACAGTTTTTTTTTTTTTTTTTTTTCCAAAGATGGACATGTGACCTGTCAGTCCAATGAGATTCAACTCTGGGGTTTTGATTGGAATTATTGGGAAAAATCAGAATTCTTTCTGCTGAAGTTACTAGTCTGTGAGGATGTGTTCTCAGAGCAGCCAGAAACCACCATAAATGGAAAGTCTGCCTGAAAATGAAGCATCCAGAGAGGAAATCAGAGCCAATAGTCACAGCCAGTGTCTTGAAGTTGCCCTGAATTTTCAGTTATGTGAGCGAATTACCATGTCCCTCCACTGTTTTTTCGTTTTTTGTTTTATTGTGTGTGTGGGTGTGTGTGTGTGTGTTGTTTTGCTTGAGTTTATCTGAATTGGGTGTAAATGGTTCACAATGAAAAGGATCTCTTGGCTAATATATAAGGTCTGGAGACCCCATTTTGGAAATTGTGAGCAAAGTAGAGTAAGTGGTTGAATTAATGGAAACAGTTGGGCCATGTTGAAACTGGTGAGAATGGTGAGAAATAAGACTGGAGAAGTATGATAATGCAAGCTGGCACAGAGTCAAGGAGAGGATTGATACATTAACAAATAGGAATCATTCCAGTGTTTTTTGAGCAGGCAGTGAATATTATAATTCTTCCTTCCTTTCTTTCTTTCTTTCTTTCTTTCAATTTTATTTATTTATTTGACATATGACAGAGAGAGACAGAGAACACAAGCAGGGGGAGTGGAAGGCAGAGGGAGAAGCAGGCTCCCCGCTGAGCAGAGCCCAATGCGGGGTTCGATCCCAGGACCCTGAGATCATGACCTGAGCTGAAGGCAGACACTTAACTGACTGAGCCACCCAGGCACCCCTCCTTATTTCTTTCTTAAAAGTAATTTTGTAGTTTTCTACTTTCTACACTGTACTCTGGCATTGATTGTATTTATAGCAATGCTGGTTTTGTTTTTCATGGGTGTCTTCTATTGTAGATTGTAAATTGATCAAGACACCAGATCTCAGTTATTGTGCCTCTCTAAAAAAGATAAGGAGAATTTGCTAGAGGTGATACACAGCAAGCACAGTCTCATTAGGTACCTCTCACTTGTATTCCATCTTTTCCTCTTCTGAATCCATATACCACTGAATTAGTATTTCTCTCATGGCAATAAACCCATTGTGACTTGGGCTATTGTTATGTGGGCACTTGTCTTGAAACTACCTAACCCCTCTCCCCCTATACCAGATTGTAACCTCCTTGGTGGGCAAGTACTAAATATTGTGCATATTTTAGAAGAAAATTTTCACAGTGTCAGTCCATTCTCTTGAATACAATAGGTAGTCAAATGCTTGCAAAGAAAAATTTCCTTTAAATAGAACAACTATTACATTTCTATTAAAGCAGGTATTAGTATCTAGGCCTAGAGAATGGTTACTTGTTAGAAAATTTGGTTATTCTTTGAACAATTAAAGAAAGAAATAACTCCCAGAAGAGACTGTTTTGACATTTTGAACGTGCACATATATTTATCCTAAGAACAGGAGATGCTCTTGTCTCCACAGGTCACAGAAAAGCCTTGGATGTTTCTGGGAGTATAATTCTCACTTTTTATGTCTCCTGTTCTCTTGTTATGCTACACTCAATTTTCTTTTTCAAAAAATTATTACCTATGTGCAGATACTTCCCTCTGCAAGAGGTGGAACTTAATTCTGCCCCCTTTGCCTCATACACTCTTTCCTCTTGAGAGTGAACTAGACTTAGTGACTCATTTCCTAAGAATAGAGCAAGGAAAGGGAAGACAGTTAACTTTACAGTGGAGAATCCTGGCAAGCACCATCTTAACCAAATGATGAAAATTAACATCAACAATGATGTCCATGTGGATAACATGTACCCCTGATGTGATGTGATGAGAAGGGCACTTCACTTCTCTTGTTTCCTTTCCAAACATCTGTAATCCCAATCTAAACATAAGAGAAACCACAGAAATGTCCTGTAGGAAACATTTTAGGATGTTTGTCTGGTACTGCTTTAGACTGTGAAAGTCATGAAAAACAAGGAGAGACTAAGAAACTATTACAGACCAGAAGAGACTGGGGAGACATAACAACTAAATACAATGTGGTCCCCTACTTTGGATCCTGGAGCAGAAATAAGACATTTATGGAAAATATGGTGAAAGGCAATTGAAGCCTAGAGTTTGGCTAGTAGTAATGCACCAGTGTTAGCTTTTTTTTGACAAGTGTATCATACTAATATAAGATGTTAACTAATATAAGATGGGGAAAACTGGGTGAAGAGTATATAGGAACTCACTGTACTGTTTGCAACATTTTCATACATTTAAAATTATTCCAAAATCAAAAGTTTATTTAAATATTGTTATGAAGTATTTCAGTAATTCAAAAAGTTAAGAATGTAATTGACACTATGTACCCATAACCCAACTTAAGAAAGAAAAATGACAAATATAAAGTCTTCTATGTGTGTCTCCACAATCCTGATATCCTTTTCTTGATTCTATTCTAAAATTTGTCTATTCTGAATTTGTCTTAATCATGTTTGTGCATATCTTTATTTTTTCTATATACACATGAATCTATAGACTATATTTAATATTGTGTTATATATTTTAAACTTGAACTAGTGATACCATATCCTGTGTATATTCTTTTAGGTTTGCCTCGTTCACCCAGTAATATGGTTTTGAATTTCATCTATGAGGTTAAAGAAGCTTACTCCAGTTATTCATTCAACAACTGTGTATTGTGCTTCAATTAATGCCAGGCAGAGTACTAGGTGCTAGGGATTCAGCAGTGAATCAAATATTCTGGCATTGTGCTCAAAGATGGTTATATAGAAAGTGTTATTGATAAGGCCGCAGTCAGATTAGGGAGCTATCATACTATGAGACTGTGATGTGGGTATTTGTTTCTAACGTCACTGTTGGCTATGAATGCTCCCTGTGTTAGAGACTATATCATGATGGTCTGTAGACATGTTTTGTTTGGTCAACTCAGTGCCTTTTAAAATTCTGCATTAGTTCTTAATAGCATTTAAAAATTAAGAGATTTCTCATAGTAATTTGGATTTTCAGCTTTTCCTGAGAAATCTGGCCCCATGGGGCTGATTCCCGCATGGTTACCCCTGGGAGGAGCGGAGGAGCTGCTGCTCTCCAGGTCTTCACGGCCCACTTTGCTCTTTACGTAACTGTCCTCCTTATCACATAGCTTGGGAGGCTTGTGATGTTTGATCTGTACAATAGGTATCAGTGTGTTCCTCATTATCCACATACAGTCTCTTAAATGTTGTCACCGATGGTGTCAATAAACACAGGAGAGTGAAAAGATGCATGTGTAACTGCACAATGCTTGAGATTTTCAAACTTGTATGTGCTTTGGCAATCCTTTTTTTCTCCCCAGAAGAGGGATATCCTTTCTTATCATCACACAATCCTTTTTTTTTCTCCAAGTTGGTGGAGTTTTCTAAATTTCATGCTTTTACAGCAGTTTATTCCACTGTTTCTTGAGGGCCTAGTATGTGCAGAACATGGTTCTAACTGCTAAAGTGATTTAGAGAAATACATAGCTAGTACTTGCCTTCAAGTAACTTACCAATAACCCCTGGTAAAACACATCAACATTTAACTTTGTAATTCAACATACTTATCAAATACCTGCTGTGAGCTAGGAATATGGAAAGGAACTTATAGATGCAAAGAGAACAGTATGGGTAGATAAAAGTCTTGACCTCAGGTACTTTATTATTATCTAGGGCAATGGTCCTCAGAGTTGCATGTGTGGACATGGAGATTCCCGAGTCCATACACACAAGATCTGATTTAGGGATTTTGGAAAGGTCTGGGCATCTCCATTTCTAACAATTACTTCAGACAGAGGCAGTTCACTGTGAAGCTAACAGGGCTTAATTGACAGGGCTTCTCACTTCACTGGCTCTGTGAATTCCGGAAGTTGCTAGAAGTTGTAGAGTATTCTGGGTAGAGTTGGGGAGCCAGGTTTTTACCAGGAACCATTTCTACACAAGCACTGTGGGTCAATTTCCTAAAGTGACCCTCAGTTTTCAAGGCTTCAGTAATTTGTTGTGATTTCTTATGCTAAATATTCATATTTGTTTCTAACTTTGATTCATAATCTTGTATTTGTTTCTCTAAAATGAGTTCACCAAACTGTATAAGCTTCAGCTGCTAGCCTCAGGGGATTCTGATATCTGTTGTCCCTGAACCAATTTTTGACAAATGCTGATTCAGGGTCTATGGAATAGAGCAGGAGATAGAATATCAATAACCACATGTAATGCCTATGATATATCATAAGGATTGTCCTTATAGAGTCAAAGATAATACTAGAGGTAAACATGGAAGTAAAATTTAATTTTGACTGGGAATTTTCGCTTTATGCCTATCAAGTATGTGACCACTTGATGCCAGTCTGCCATACAGTGGCAGTTTGGATAATTTCACTCATTTGCTAAATAATAGTCCTTCCACAGGGATTTGTTAGAGGCCTGTCTAATTGTGGGTATCTATTTTTTTTAATTATTTGAATATTGTTAAATTGGTGGGAATGTTCTTTTATAGTCCACCTCCCAATTATTCTGCCTTTGTTCTCCTTGCCATCTGTAGCTTTTCAAAGTTGAGTTCACTGTTTTCCATACTCCATGCTCCCCTACCACCTGCAGGGTCAGTCTCTCCCTCTTTCAGAGGCGGTCCTCACTGAGGCAGAAAGTATTTGCACAGTCTCAGCTCACCGTTCTACAGTACAAATTAGTCTTTCAATTAGACCCATAGCCAGGAATTGGTGGTCACCTAGGATTGTTTAATTCTACATCTTTGCCATTTTTCAAGCTTTTGCCAAAGCAGATCTGGGGTCCAGGAGGTATATTTGCATGTACTCTACTTACATTCCTCTCGTTGCTCTTAACCCCCAGAAAAATCTCGCCCTGAGCTTGGCACACCAGAGTCTATGATTTGGCCTAGTCCAAACTGAACTTCCTAGAGTTAGTTCCTACTGATTGTCAGCTTATGACAAGTGATGAACAAGATTTGCTAATAGTCAGGCTGTGGATGGTGTGAGTTATTTTCTAAACTAGTATAGAAACATTTGGCTATGCACCCTCTTGTTTTTATTTGCCGATAATAACTATAGTGCAACTCTGAAAAGAAATGGGTCTCATCAGGATTGTGCTAAAAACTGAGCTAAAGGAGTAATTCCTCATTCTCTTGAAGATAAATAGGTACCATGGCTTGTAGTTATTGTTGTATAATAACCTATTACAACTAGCAAAGATTGGGGTAAGAATGAATGAATGATTGGATGAATTGAGTGTCCTGATAACTACATATTATCTAGCATTTTTAAGCACCATTTGCATGCTGGGCACTTTAATGAATGCTGTACATATGTTCTCTTAATCTATTATGTAGGTGTTAGCAAAGTCATGTGACAAAACTGAGATTGATGAGAGTGTATATCTTGCCTAAAGCCATAGCAATAAAGAGAGCTGAAATTTGAACTCAGATTTTAGGGACTCCAAATTCGTTGTCATTTAAAAATCAGTGGTTATTTGTCTTATGTCATTTAAGATATACTCCTCATAGGTCTATATGGTTTATATCTATTCACAATTTCTACACAAATTTCCAGATGGGTAAAGAATTAGAATCAATCAGCACCCTGTGTAACCCAGGAAAAAGGATCCTCAGTAGTGGATGCCTTCTAGAAGCGCAGGAGATTAGGTGGGTATTTGAGACAACCCAGGGTGAAGGCAACAGGATTTCATCATAGATGTTCTGTAAATCTTTAAGAGTGTGTCCTATTGACCAGGAAGAAGGAAGTTTAGTGCAAGTCCTAGTAGACACATGGAGACATTATTTCTATTAAATATGCTGACTCTAAGCTATCAAGACCATATTTGGACACATCCTAATTTATGTCGTAAGATAAAATAACAGAGTGACCAGTGGTACCATTTCCTAGGGTTGTTATAAGGTATTTTGTTAGTTAACTATCTAAATGGTGGCCCTGTAACTGCAATTTCTGCATTTGGTAAAAGAATTGCCATCACATCACTTGACTTACCTGCTAAAATGTCCACCTCATGAGATATTGGGGCTACCACAATATAAATGCCCAAGGAACTATAAACTCTGTCTCCTCATCGATACTCTTAATGAGTTGTCGGCTGTGATGATTGTGGCATGGCCGTGCCAGGGGAAAGCAACAGATTCATTTCTGGCGAAATGGAGATGTCATCCAAGACTAAAGAGATCTTTGGAAACCATGCCACTGGCTGTACTTTTAAAGCTGTGTAACCTGGGAGTATAGATCCCCAGAGCGTGGCAGTGCTGGGTCTATCCAGCAGCTGTGGCTGTGGAGCCCGATCATACTTCGTGCTCAGTAACTCCTCCTCTTACCTCACA
Organism: Phoca vitulina; assembly: GCF_004348235.1. Lineage (NCBI taxonomy): Eukaryota > Metazoa > Chordata > Mammalia > Carnivora > Phocidae > Phoca > Phoca vitulina. The sequence continues at coordinate 61,725,856 of NW_022589712.1, read as the reverse complement.
GACTCCTGCTGGGCCATAACTGGCAATGGGTCTGCCTTTTACTCCAGTCACCCTTTGAAAGAAGGTATTTTATTTTTCTTTGTACAGCATAAGATAACTCCACTAAATAGCAGTTGTCTTTAAGCCTGCCAAGACAGATAATGTTTGGCTTATTTCTGTAGCCCTTTGTCCTGGGAAAAAAATAGTGAAATCTCAGGAAAGGTTACTGAGGTATGCTGTATGTTTCTTAACAGTACTGCTGCCTCTGAAGAAATAAAATGAATCCTATCCAAGGCCAAATGTCCTTTGAGAATGTGGATATGTATCATTCCTTTCTAGACTGCTGGATAACTATGTTTCAATTTTTTATTTTCTGTTTGGAATTTGAAAAGGCAATATTTACCTGTCAAAGGCTTTGAAATCTCTTGGTTTCAAACCAGAAAGGATTTGTGGGTGCCCTGGGGGATAGGGATTTCAACTTCCTTTATTCAGGGCCCTGCACAGTGCCTGGTAGGCTTAGTGGGGTGTGAATCATACTGGAAGGCACCTAGTGTGTTTCATGGTCACTTCCGTATGCCAGTAGACACTTCCTTTTGATACTGAATGAGATTTGCATCAAGGCATATGCACATTTATATTTACCCTTCTTTCAGGGACAGTGCAGCTCCAAGTGCCCTCTGCATGTGTGATTAAATATTAATTAGGCTTCTAATATGAGCAAGTGAGTTCACAGGCCCAAGTGTCACATGAATAATTTATGAGGTACCCGAAGGCTCAGCCTGGAAAGCTGATTGGCCACCTTGGATTTGTATAATTACAAAGTTTCATTATTAACAGTGGAAGTGGTGGAGAGATTTGCCTAGCTTGAGGGACTTTGAAAGCATAAGCTGTCTCATTAGGGTAAAAGGGAATAAGGCAAAATATGCAAACTTGTTAGCAGAAAAGAATGGGGGGGGTGAGATTTAAACTTAGCCTTCAAACATAACTATGTCTGTGTGCATTTTAAAAATATATAGTAAAATTGGTATTCTGATTGATAAGCATATTTGCTTTAAATTTTTAGTCTATGGAGCAATGCTTCTTTTGTTTTAAATCGAAGGCCAAAATCTTTAATATTTTACTAAAAAAGCCACAGGTAGCCTAATGGGCTCTGTGGAGTGAGGTTTGGAGGTAAAAGAATGAAGACAGTCCAGGGCTCTTGCTGGAATGTGTGTTGTGCATGCAATTAAATCTCAAGGTCAAACAATTTACAGACAATTACTTTTCTAACATCTCCAGAAATGCCTGCTTACACGTCTTTAATTTTAAATGATACTGATATTCCAATTCTCCCCAAAGGTTAATGCTGACTAAATCCAGCTGTGACCTGACACGATGCGACAGCACAGTGCCTAATTATCCTCTGGATAGTCATTTACTTGAAACCATTAAAGGAATAGGCTGAGAGGAAGATTTAGGACCCTGAAAAAATGTTAGCCTGACTTATTTCTTCTTGAAGATGGGATGGGCTGAAAAATAAAAATAAAATCCTGCTAAATGTTAGCCATTTGCTTTGATGGCAGAAAATTGTTCATCCCACTCTGTTTTTTTACAGGTTAAATTGCTAACTAGTTCATTTTATCCATTGCCTACGGCTGGCGCTAAATGTCAGTGACAAATTTTGTACTTGTCTTGAAGAATGAATTAAGTTATGCACAAAAGCTATAGTGCTCTTTTAAGATGAGTGAATTGCAGAAGGAAAAAAGTTGTTCTTTTGAAAAAGGATTATTTTGATTAAAGGCCTTTTCTATTGTAGCTGAAGACAGGTAGTAGTTTAAGATAATTCCGACAGTTACCTCCCACAGAGGTTGCAGTCCTTTACCAGAAATTTCTTTAAGAGCACTTGTGTCAGATTATATACTATGATTATTATCATAAGACTATTAGCGACAGTGAAAGAAATTACTAAAAAAATAAAAATAAAAAAAACTCCAAGTTTTTATTAACTAGAATAAAAATAATGGTTTTCTGTTGTGGGATCAGCATTCCATCACTGTTAAAAAACCTTTCACAGTGAGTTGCAATGGAAATGAAAGAGGGACACCCATGCTTGCCAAAATGTTCCAAAAACCAAACCCTAGATGCTTCAGTGCCGTATAATAGGAAAAAATGACAGTAGCTGGTAGAGACTTTCATCCCTCTTGTTTTTAGTTATGTGGCACTTGAGTTCTGACATCATCTCTCAATAAAACTAGCTATTAGAAGTTATTGATATTCCATTGTAGACTGGTTTATTATCACTAACTTATGTAAAAGGAGATTTGCATCAGCGCTTTTTCTGGTTTTCATTTTTCTTTACAAGGAATACTTTTGCTTATTTAATACACAGTTTATAGTAGTAATTTGTCATAGTCCTGAATTATTCTAGCTAAATTTTAGCACTCTTAATAAACAAAATGAGTAAAATAAGAATGCAATTTTTAAATACAGTGTTAGTTTGAACAAAGCAAAGTTTTGGATGCTTGAAATGGATATTTCACTTCTGGTTCAAATTGGTGGGCATTTGTTTGGGTGGAGATAAGATTTACTAGAATGAACTCCAAGAATGTGACTATGATTAGTTTATTTCTATTCTGTTAGTCTAAAATGTTTACTTGATGGAGCAAAGATATATTGATAGTGTCTTGGTGAAGTAGTAAGAATACAAAGTTTTTTAGTTAGAATTGTCCTTTCATCATTAAGGGACAAGTATAACCACGCTTTGTTGTAACATACCATTTTAGTGTACTGTGAAATGATTGTAGAGAACTCGATTTTAAAGGAAACTGTAGTGAGTAGTTTTAAAACCTTAGTTAAATAATTACTTACTTGGGATCAGCTGTTTTAAATTGCATTTAAATTAATGAAATGAGTTGTCAAATCCACTCTTACTAAAGTGATAGATAAATATAGGTGTTTGAACTTCTTTTAAGACCCAGTATTGAGCCTTGGCAAGGAATGGCTTGACCGAGTGGTTTTCTCCTTTACCTCCCAACCCCCCACCCATTCTGTAACCACTGTGATCCTGTTCTGTCATTATGAATGGTGTGAATGGCTTCTCAGTTGGAGTTGTCATTATCTTCATCCTTCCCAGCAAGAGTTTCAGTCTGATGATGTAGAACAAGATTCTGAGGAAAGAGCCCAGGCCTCAATATTAGGGAAAAGAAGTTTCTCGGAATGTCATTTAGGATACTTTTTCTTATCTTAAAGAATAACTATGTGTCTGTGTCTGCATCTATATGTGTTGTGGGGTTGTGTGTGTGGTGATTGGGAGGAAAGTGCTAGCTGAAATGGAACAATTTTATCCAAAAAACCTGATTCTTTTATACCTTCCTGGGTTTGGGCTCATACCATCTCTTTGACTAATTTGGTAGTTGCCAGATGTTCTATCACCAGGGAGTGTATGTCTGTGTTTTCAGGACTGAAGTCTCAGGAACTTGGGCACTACCTAATGGAGGTCAGGTGGCACATTTACCTCTTTGGAGTAGAGTGTACTAACATAATAGTGCTGATTTCTCCTGGCTTCCTTCTCTCCTTTTTAAAAATTTTATTGTTCATATGATTATCATGTTAACCTTATAGCCTTAAATAAAATGTTATTTAGTTTTTAATAAATAACCCCTAAAGAGCTATGCACCTGTAAAGTACTTTAAAGTCTTCCCTCCCTTACATTAACTGCTTGTCATGGGTTTTCATACATTTAAAATTTTATTAAAAAATAATAACAAAGATAAAATCAGAGAGCTCAGTTCTTTTCTGCTGAGTTCAGTGTTGGGTGTTTGCTAGGTGGGTTTTGTTTTCAAATTGTTCCCACTGTGACTTGTTGGCATTAATGAGGCTATTTGGTAGGGTTGGAGGGAGGAGCAGGGAGCATTCTTTTCCCCACTGAAAATCATCTCTGTTATCTCCATATATGTGGCTGAGAACATAGACCTACTACTACTGGGAAGTATTCAATATTGCAGGAGGTATGTAGTGAAGCCTAGAATGTATTTTGGCATTTTGCTTCCACATGCATCTTCTTGTATAATCAATCCCACTGTGTTTAGAGGTGAATACTTATTATGCCTTTTTTTCTTTTCATGAAAACAGTGGGATTGGTTGGGAAACTAGAAACTTGAAGAGTAAAGTCTTCTGCCAAAATGTAGACTGAGAGCCAAAGCAGTTCAATTTGTGTATGATTTGGAAATAGAATAGCAAACTATCTTTTTGTGCTTTAGCTGTGAATTCTGTCCAGTTACTGTTGTCATCAGTCAACATTTCTACAAAGAGTGATTTTTTTAGTGACAGTTTGAGCTTAAACATTTGGAAAAATTTCAGTACAATATTAACAAATGTCCATTTGAAAAATAATTTTACCATCTCTACTTATTTGGCAGGGACTATAAATTGTAAATTCACCTCCAATATGATTTTTAGTTCACATGACTCTTTCTCTTGAAAATATAAAGTGCATCAGTGCAATTCAAGTTGCTGAATAATTTTGTTTCCATTTTATTTCATGCTGATATTGCTGTCTTGTATCTAACATTCTATGTAGTCACATGTGCAGCAATTACAAGTTCAATAGAAGGAATAGAGTATTGCCAGAGGATTGAGTATCTATCCGTAGGACATTTTGTATTTGATTTTCTCTTTGTTTTAAGGTCCTTATTTTATATAACTTGTTGTCTCCTTCAACCTCATGTACTTTTCTGAGAGAGATCTCTCTCTCCTTTATTGCTCAGACCGTTTTTCAATGATTTCATTTTGATCTTATATTGCTCAATATTACACTAAACATTCTCTCTTGAGAACTATGTACTGCATTTTCACTTGTTAAATCTTAAATCCTGTTTTTATCCCTGTTACTTATTTTTAAGCCTACTAAGTTTAAATTGTCCCCTTCCCCTCTCCCCAAGGGTTTTCAGATCACAAAGCTTTTCATGAGTAACTTAGGGCACATAGAGGATGAGTCCAAAATATCGAAAAATGACTTCACTTGTATAACCATAATATAGACCTTCATACAAAATCCACAAATTATCACTGGCCTTCCGCTGACTTGGACATTCTAATTGTCACATGTCATGGTTGTGGTATACTATTATTCATAATGAAATAATCAAGTAATAGTAATACTTTTTCTTACCTAAAGTTTGGCTAGCTGATTTTCTTCTTCCTAGTTCAGAAGGCCCCAGCACAAAAATGGGGAAATCACAGCCAAGTTTGTCCAACTTAGATTTCCTCTCAGTCCAATTTCCTCTCTTGTTTTTCCTTGAGTATGTCATTCCCTGTTTTGGCAGAAGCTGGGTCTTATTAAGTCAGAGTCAGGCAGTTTGTCAGGGGATACTAACTGAGAGACAAGAAATAAGTATAGATCTTATATGTCCACTTAACATTTATTTTATTCTTGCTCTGTGGGAAATTGGAAATGACTTGGAATATAGATGTATTGCTTCAAGCAGACCCAATAGATGAAACATATTGTTTTATAGAATAAACGAGTTACTAGTTATTTGTTTTATAATACTACTGATAATAGCAATTGCAGCTATATTTTTTGAGCACTTACTGTATGTTAAGCATGTATTAAGGATTTCATAAGACATTCTAATTTAATCTCCACATTTGCTACTCTGCAAGATAGTTATAATCTCTATTTTATAGATGAGAAAACTGCCATTCACTGCTATGCAATATGTATAGTGAATCTATTACATCACAGTCCCTATTTTCTTGCATTCATTTCAGTTTCATCTGTGTTTAAATAGAAATACTCTATAACTAAAAAAACAAGTGTAAATTATTTGGAGTGAAATTTATACGTGTATTTTTCTTAGGAGAGTCAAGTTATGGCTCTGGCTTTTAGCTTTCATCTCTACCTCCTTGGAATATTTTGCTATGCACATTGGAACAGGCATCTGTCTATCAGACTATTTGTGATCTTCAAACCAAGTAAGGTCACCAAAGACCTGTAGAAGTATAATTTAGTGTCATGATTTTATTTGGCACAGGTGACTTAGAAATAGCCAGTATGTTAAAAAAAAATTTTTTAAGGAAATAATGCTTTAGTAAGTACAAGAGAAAATTCAGATTAACTTCATTTTAGATGTTGTCTGTTAAACCCTTCCTGGGATCTGATTTATGCTGACATTGTGGGCACTATATAAACAGTATGTTACAGTGCTCCTTCTCTCCTTGCTCCCCCACTTCCCTCTCCATCCCAGTAAATCCTTTGAAGGTTTTATTATTCAGGGGTGGGAAGATTGGAGTGAAAGCTACAGAATGATTTAACACTGTGGGAACTTAATCAATAAGAGTATTGCCCAGAGCTCCCAGGATAGGGTGTTGTTTTCCATCCAGATGATAATGAGGCTGAGTAGCAGCAACCTCTGGAGGAGGAGTGCTGGGGCAGCGATTCTTTGGTGGTGCTTTTGCTGGTTGCTAATTAATAGTTTTGAGGCCAGTGGGGCACCTTTTGGCCTCTCTGACATTTGCAAGCTTTTCTGTGGCTTGTCCCACATGTCTTTCCACCATCAGGGGTCACTCTCACTGGATTGGAGTCTGACAAGTCTAATTGGCTCAAATCTATGCAGATTTAAACATCTAGCCCACATGCCAAAAATCTGATGTTTTCTCATGCTGCTTCTGAGTTCCTGGCATTATGGGATCGGTGCATGCCTGAATTATTATGTACCAGCTTATCCTTCTGTTAGCATGTTAAAGAGCAATTAGCTGGATGTGGTGTAAGAAATAGGGGAAAGAACTTCAATGCAGTTCAGTTGTAAATGCCTTTTATACTTAAAAAAACTGTCAGACCATTGAGCATTACTGGTTAGAAAGAGGATTGAATCGTATAGTCAAATTTTTTAAAGGGTGAATAATTTCCCGAGCATTGGTTAAAACAAAAAGATCCTTGCTGGGCAAACATACAACGATGGTATAATGTAAATCACCCAAACATTCTTGATTTACTTACGTTGTCCCATTTCCTTTCCTCAATTTTACACTTCTCTCACATTCTCAACTTTTATTATTTAAAAAAAAAAATCACCTTCCTTATAACTCGTTAGCGGCTAACTGGCTAGATGTATTTTCTTGTGGATTATAGTTTTTAATCACCGCCAGTTTATAGGATTCTGAATTAATAGCAGGATGCTGGGCTAGAAGCACTCACACTCAACCTAAGTCATTTGGATAAGATAATAAATTCTTGTTTTCTTGGTGACAATTTATTTTAATTGACTATTAAGACATACATGGAATAATATCATAGCTATGCTGATATATTGCTTCACATTTTATAAAATATTTTGTTTAATCTTCATAATAATCTTGAGAAGATAGTAGGTCATGATAAGTTAATATCCTTAAATTTATAAATAAGTATGTTGATTTACAGAAAAATTGGGTGACTTGCCCAATGTGCCTCTGCCACTGAGAGGCAGAGATGATTTTGATCCCAGGCTACTTTTTCATAACAAAATGTATGTATGGAAATACTTTGTTCAGTAGATTGTTTTAGAAATATAGACCATAGAATGTGTACTATTTTTTTTAATGTGTTGGCTTAGTCTTAGAACTATCCAATGAGTTTATGAAAGATAGCAAAAAGTGACAACTAATTTTACCTTTGTGTCATTAAAAATTTCTTTAGCATCAAAATGCTCTAGCGACTAAGCTTTCATTTAATTTCTGTTTTCTGAGAACTTGTGTCATCTTTGATAACTTACTGGATGACATAAGCTTTGCCTTATTACTACATATAGTTAATCCTTAAAAGTGTTACTTTTTATAAAAATCTGTAGAAAAATCTGTTTAATACTAATAATAATTTAAAATATCAGTTTAATGCTACTTTTAGCTTTTGTCTCAGACATTTGAGAAATCTGAGAATATCTTCTAGTTTTTTCTTCTTTTTTTTAGATCATAAAATGCTGTCTTTTTTTTTTTCTTGACAACTCTTCAGTATTTCAAAATTGCTCGTGTATTAAACCCCTTTTTCTGTCTCCTCACAATTTATTCCTATTGTAGTTACAATTTTGGAAAGAAATATTACAAGATAAAAAGAAATGTGTGTGCATGCATGTGTGTTTGTGTAGTATAGTGTAGCGTGGTGATTTCACAATAATTTAGAATTTTCTAGTTTTCAGTAGAATTGATAACATGGAGTGTGGTGAACTACATTTGTTTCTTGCTTTTGGTTTCTATTTTATAGTATTAGACACTCTTAAAGTCATAGACTCACGTTCAGAGATTCAACTTGTAGAGAATGTGGATATCATTAGTTCAGCTCCTTATTATACATTATGAGGAAAATTTTATATATTTGTTTTTCTGTTTATTAAAGCAAATAATTTGGGACCCATTGATATAAGAAGAAACAGGATGATAAGCACTTTAATATGTCATCTGTGGAAATAATTTATTATGACATTCTCTGACATTTCCATTAGCAAATAAACATTAATTTTAACAAATTTTAGCATTTGGCTAAGCAGTTTTAATGAACAGTACTCTAATCTTACACTATTCCAGATAAGAATGAGACCACATCTGGTTCTTAAAGGGGAAAGGAACTAATACTTTTAAAATAACCACTATTTGTTAGGTTGGGTGACCAGAGATCCTAGTTTGCATGGGACAGTCTGGTTGACAGTGTTCTGGCCTAATTATTAATAGTTCTTCCCTTTACCCTCAAACCATATGAAATATATGAATTGACCCTATGCCTTCTGTCTCCTTTGTCTGAACATTCCTAATGGAATTAAGTCAGCAGAAAATGTGGCTTTCTAGTTTAGATTTGCTATTAACTAATTGTGTAATTTAAATCAAATTATTTACCACTTTGTAAACCAGGTTTCTCCTTAGCAAAATAGGGATGACCTACCTTTCCCATATAATAATAATGATTTGCCAGAACTTCTATGGCTAGTTCTCTTAGAACTTATTCAGAGGGGCCTAAATGTTATCAGACAAATTATTTTAAGGTGATGTCAAACATTTGAAGGTTTATAATGGCTGTGCTTACACAGAACTTTGGTTCAAATCTTGGCTCAGCATTTGACCAAATACGATTTATTGGAAAATTTCGTCTGGGCTGTGGTATTTGTTGTTTTTGTTGTTATTGTTTGTTTGTTTGTTTTGGGGGGCGTTTTGTTTTTCATCTGAAAATAAAAGGAAAACAGCTAATACTGCACACCTTTCTGGCACAGACTTTGTAAATGATAGGTACTCAATAGGTATTAGTTCTTCCTTCTCATAGTTTTATGAAAATAATTGGACTAATAAGCTTAGAATCATACATACGTGGCTTACCACTGTTGTTATATAATAATGATAAAATATTGTGTTCCATTTGATATGCTCACTCATTTAAATCACTGTAGTAATATCTCCTTGATCATTATGGTTAATCAAGGATAAAGGGTTAGTATTGCATATAGATCTTATATTGGTCAAGGGAATTGAGTAGATCTAAGGAAAAATATTAGCTAGTTGAACCTAAAGGGATATGGCTTTGGTGGACTTTAATTCTAGAGGAAAGGATGAGAGTAGGAGTCAGGCCAACTGTCCAGAAATTAAGGAGAAAGAACCTAGGCAGAAGACCAAGCTAAGATGGAATAGAGTGTGATTTGGGGAGTGGATGTATCCATTGGCTTTTTAGGTCTAGTTTGGAGTAAAGATCACTCTTATGTTGCAATGTAGGAGGAGGTTGAGAGGAGTGGTAAACAGAGTTAGGGAAATTTCAGTATGGGCTTCAAGCTAGATGTTATGGGGAGGCCCAAGGCTTTGGTTGAAATCATTGGCAAATCTGCCTGTTATAAGGTAAGAAAGATGTGGATGAAATCAAGAACTGTTGTCCTGGTTGGCTTCTTTTGGGCAAATTTGTTATTAATGGTATTTCCACACAAAACACTAATTAAGAATTGAGTATATGAGATTTTCTTTTGTACCTGGGTGCAAATGAGTAGATAATCAGAATCATGTGCTAATAGGGGGCTAGAGCTCTATTTCAGGCAAGTTTTATTCACCAGTTTCCTCTGGACTCTTAACTAAAGATAATGAATGGTTAAGCAATTATTAAAAATTTTTATACTTATTTTCCCCTTAAAATTCTACTAAAGTACATGCTTGAAATGTATCTCAAATGCCTATTTATTGTATGTTAAATTTTGTCCTTTTTTTTTTTTTTTTTTTTTACTGAGAAGGATCAATCTCTCAAGCCCACAATCAATTGTGACTACATCTATGAAACTAACAGTGAATGTAAATTTTCAAAATTGAAAGTCATTATAAAACAATGTAGGCCACTGTAAATCATAGCTAAAAACAGTCATAATGGAAATCTTTTATCTATGTCTGATCCACTAACATGTCATTATTCTGAGAACTAATAACTTTTTCTTGGAGATAGGGTCCCAAATTCAATTTTATAGCTCACAGTCCTAGTAAATAGAAAAAGTCTGACAAATCTGCCTTTATAAATTCTGGTGATTTCATGTTTTTACCGTATGTATTGAACTAGAATAAATGGGAAGTAAGGTTTGATGATTTTTTACTTGGCCAAGAAGCTCTACTACATTTGTACATGAAGTTTTGTTATTAATATTTTTATATTATTTCAGAGGTATTAACTAGCATTAATTATTTCAGTAAAACCCAAAAATACTTGGGAGAAATATTTGTTCCTCTCTCAAATCATAATTCAGCCTCAACTATTTAAATAGACCATCAATCCTCTTTCTACTCATTGAGCAGCTGGGGTACAATAATCGACTCCCACCATACTGTTATTAGGAGAAAGGAGTGCTCACTTCTTGGCATCGATGCTTCCTAGTTCCAAAGGAGAAACTTACTAAGTAAAGCACAGTGCTCTGAGGAAAGACAAACTTAAAGGACCAGTCTGCTTCTGAAAACTGAGAAACTGACTTCTTTTGAAGAGGTTCAGATTGCAGTGTTGATATTAGGACCTAACATTGTTTAGTAATATTTCAAAAACTGCTTAATCAGTTTTTATTTTTATCAAATTTATTATTTAAAAGTTAAATAATACTTTTCATCAATCAGAGATTTTTAAGCTGTGCACAAAAAAATCCCACTGGCTAACTTAAAGTAGAAAAGGAATTTGTTAAAAGGATATTGGGTATTATCTAATTATTAAAAGGATATTAAAAGGAATCTCTGGAAAAAACCTAGAGATTCAAGTTTGTGTCATAGATTACACAGAAACAAATCTCAAAGTTATTTTGCAGAATGAATGATTTATTGGATGCAGATATGGAACTTTGCGCCCCTCGCAGTGCCCACCCTGGAACTTGGGTGCTGCTACTAGAATCACTGTCTCTGGAATCTGGATATATTTGCTGCTGCTACTGCCCCTGTCCTCACTAGAATAGATTCTGGGTGTTCATTGTCATAGGGTAGTACTGCTACTTGGCTATGCTGAACATTTTACCATCCCAGAGACTAACTCAGAGATTTCAATACTGAAAACTCTACAAAAATGCATTGGGTTGTCTAGTAGGGTTGTGATCTTCTGTTCACTGAAAATGTTCAAGTAGAAATAAGGTGAACACTTATTAAGGTTATTTTAAGGGGACTCCTTCATTGCATAGGGTTTGAAGTTGGTCTTGTTAAATCATAGTTTAAATTTGGGAAAAGTTTATGATATATTTATTCTCCCATTTATCAAGTTTCTTATTTTCTTTTCTCTCTATTGATCTACAAGGGCATCCACTGGAAGAGCACTCGGTGAATGTCCCTTTCCTGATGCTATTACAGACAAATAAAGGTTGGATATAGATTTGTGTATAAGAAGGTTTGTTCTATCAGTTTTATACTTCAAACAATAACTTCTTCTTATTTAATAAACCCAGAAATAAAGACAAAGGATTATTGATGTTCTGGACTTCCAGTTTAACATGTTGGATTGAATATAAATATCTTTGCTCTTCGTGAAACCCAGTTAAAATCATAGAAGATTAACAAGTATATAAATATATATGGACAAAAAGAATGGGAGAAGAGAAGAAAGTAGATGAGAGATGTTCCCAATTTTGGAAGATAGAAAGTAGATGTAAAAGTGATACCTAACTAACTCATACAACTCAGTAACAACAAACAAACAAATAAGAAACCTAATTTAAAAAATGGGCAAAGGGCAGGTTTCATGATATTGTACAAAGCTCTAGTAATTAAAACAGTATGATACTGGCACAAAAGTAAATGCACAAATCAATGGAAGAGAGTAGACAGCCCAGAAATAAACCCACACCTATATGGTCAATTAGTCTATTACAAAGGAGGCAGGAATATACAATGGAGAAGACGGTCTTTTCAATAAATGATATTGGGAAAACTGGACAACTCCATGGAAAGGAATAAAACTGGACCACTTTCTTACACCATACACAAAAATAAGCTTAAAATGGAATAAAGGCATAAATGTGAGTTGTGTAACCATAAAACTCCTAAAAGAATATGTAGGCAGTAATTTCTTGGTTGCCCTTAGTAGCATATTTGTGTATATGTCTCTTCAGTCAAGGAAAACAAAAACAAAAATGAATTATGGGGACTACACCAAATTAAAAAGCTTTTGCACAGCAAAGGAAATTATCAACAACACAAAAAGGCAACCCAGTGAGTGGGAGAAGATATTTGCAAATGATTTATCTGATAAGGGGTTAATATCCAGAATATATAAAGAACTTACACAGCTCGACACTACAAACCAAACAATCTGATTAAAAATGGGCAGAGAATCTGAATAAGCATTTTTCCAAAGAAGACATACAGATGGTCAACAAACACATGAAAAGATGCTCATCAGGGAAATGCAAATCAAAACCATGAGATATCTCCTCATACTTGTCAGAATGGCTAGTACCAAGAAGTCAGGAAATAACAGGTGTTGGAGAGGATGTGGAGAAAAGGGAACCCTCATGCACTGTTGGTGGGAATGTAAATTTGTGCAACTACTGTGAAAAATAATATAAAAGTTCCTCAAAAAATAAAAAATAGAAATACCATAAGATTCAGTGATTCCACTACCGGGTATTTACCTAAAGAAAATGAAAACAATAATTCAAAAAGATATATGCAAACCTATGCTAATTACAGTATTATTTATAATAGCCAACATATGGAAACAACCCAAGTGTTTATCCGTAGATGAATTGATAAAGAATATGTGTATACAATGGATATATATACAATGGAACAAAGATGTATATACAGTGGAACATTACTCAGCCATAAAAAATGAGATCTTGTCATTTGCAATATGGATGGACCTAGAGGGTATTATGCTAAGTGATATAAGTCAGAGAAGGCAAATACCATATGACTTCACTTACATGTTGAAGCTAAAAAATCAGAAATGAACAAGCAAAGAAATAACCCAGCAAAAAACAGTCTTAATATAACATTGTATGTTAATTATATTTCAATAAAAAATGGGCAAAGGATTTGAATAGACATTTTTCCAAAGAAGACATACAAATGGCCAATAGGTACATGAAAAAATGCTCATATCACTAATCATCAGGGAAATGCAAATCAAACCTACAGTGAAATATCACCTCACAGATGTTAGAATGACTATTGTCAAAAAGGCAAGAGACACTAAGTATGGGTGAGACTGTAGAGAAAAGGGAACCCTTGTGAATTGTTGGTAGGAATGTAAATTGGCACACTCACAGTGGAAAACAATATGGAGATTCCTTAAAAAAAAATAGAACCACCATATGATCCAGCAATTCCACCTCTGGGTGTATATCCAAAGGAAATTAAAACACTATTTTGAAGAGATATCTGCATATTTATGTTCATTGTAGTATTATTCACAATAGCCAAGATATGGAAATAACTTAAGTGCCCATCAACAGATAAATGGATAAAGAAAATGTGGTATAATATATACAGCGGAGTATTATTTAGCCATAAAAAGAACAAAATCCTGCCATTTGTGACAGTGTGGATGGACCTTGAAGGCATTATGCTAAATGAAATAAATCAGGCAGAGAAAGACAGATCCTGTACATTCTCACTTTCATGTGGAATCTAAAAAAATCTGAACCTGTAGAAATAGAATGTATAATGGTGATTACCAGGGGCTGGGAGTTGGAGGAAATGGGGAGATGTTGGTCAAAGGGTACAAACTCCCAGCTATAAGATGAATAAGTTCTGGGGATCTAATGTACTATAGTTAACAGTACATTTTATATACCTGAAAGTTGTTAAGAAAGTAGATCTTTTTTAAAAGATTTATTTATTTCAGGGGGGGAAGGCAGAGGGAGAGAGACTGGAAGCAGACTCCCCACTGAGCTCAGAGCCTGATGTGGGGCTCGATCTCCAGATTTGGAGATCATGACCGGAGCTGAAACCAAGATGGTGCCCAACCGATTGGTGCCCAACCGATTGAGCCATCTAGGTACCCCAAGAGAGTAGATCTTAAATGTTATTATCAGGTAATTTTGAAGTCTGTGGTGTGATGTTGGAATAAAAACAGAAGGAATTATTTTTAAATGGTAAATGGTAAATGGTAATTGAGATCTAAGGAAAATGGAAACAAGTGACACAAATCTTGAAAAAGAAAACTTTTATTTTAATATTCGGCTCAGAGATTGAGAAAGACCATAAAGGATAAGGAGAAAGAAAATCATATCTTGTTAGTAGTTCACTGACTATTCATGAAGAAAAATCAGCTCACGTTTCAGAAGATGAAATACTCTTCAAATTTGTATATGCTGTGCCAAGTCTTCATGCTTCTAGGAATTTGAAAAAATATTCTAGATATTTTAGCAAAGCTTTTGAAATAGTGCTGCTTCTGTTGAACATTCATTCATCTGTTTGTACATTCATCCAATAATTATATGTTCTATAATATAATCAGAGGCTGGGAATCAGCAGTAAACAAGATAAGCACTATATCTTCATGAAGTTTACAATCTTGAAATGACTAAATTTAGTCTTCTTATATAGCATGTGCTTCTTAGAGGGAAATAGGAATATGCCTCATAATGTGGTAGGTGTTTTATATTTAATTCTCATAGAAACTTCATGAGGCTTCATTTTTCATTTGTATTCATAGCAGCTATTGTTTTGGATCAGTGTAAGGATTAAATAAGTTAATGGACATCCTTGGTTTAGTGCCTGCCATTAAATAATCATTCAACAATTGTTAGATATACTTAGTCTTTTTTTTTATTCTTGTGATTATGTTGTATGCTTTAGGACTGTACCTGTACAGATGAAGGAAGTGAAATTTAAGGAGGTTGGGTAACATGCTCAGTGTCTTTTGGCTATTAAGTGGTGGAATCAAAGTTTGAATACAAATCTGTCTTACTCAAAACTGCATGCTTATAAAAATTCTTCCAGAGCATTATATAAAATCTACCTTTTCAGGTTGGCTTACTATTGGATAGTGTTTATGAAATAATCTCCATAGAAAAATATCAGATTTCCAAATAAGTGATTTGTAAGTGAGCTATTGGAATATAATCTGTTTGTAAATAGTGGTTTATTTAGCTGTTGAGGAATCAAATGGATACCTAATGATTTGGAAAATTTTAGTGTCATATTTCTTAAAACTACTAAAGGGATTAAAACATAGTTGATGCTCTGATCTTCCAATTTTGTAATGTTCAAGTAATGTGTGAAGGACCTCTTTACACCATAGGAAGAATTTTATGTAGGAAGACCAGGTTCCTTTTTAAAAACCATTTCTGATACGGTCTGAATGTTTGTATCCTCTTAAAATTCGTATATTGAAATCTTAACCTCCCCCCCCACAAGATGATGGTATTAGGAGGTTGGGGCCTTTGGGAGGTGATCAGGTCATAACGGTGGAACTCTCATGATTAGTGCTTTTATATAAGAGACCTCAGAGAGCTAGCTTGTCCCTTTCACCATGTGAAGATACATGAGAAGTTGGCCATCTGCAACCCTGAAGTAGGTCTTCACCCTGAAGGTCTGCTGGTACCCTGATAATTGGACTTTCTGCCTCCAGAACTGTAAGTAAGAAATTTCTGCTGTTTATAAGCCATCCAATCTATGGTATTTTTTTTTTTTTTTTTATAGCACCTGAAATAGACTGAGACCATTTCTAAAGGTAGGTTTCACTGAAATTCAGAGCAGACTCATGGGTCCTCATGGCACTTTATGACCAAGATGTGGTGACTGGAATTTCTGAAGCTGGAAGGCAGACAGGCAAGGTGGGGTAGTGGAGTTAGGGAGAATGAGACTGTGACCCTACTCAGGAATGGAAAAAAATTCAGAGCAGAGGAAGGTAAAAACATTTCTGTGACTGTCATGTGAGAGACAAAAATGAATCCGATTGGTTGTAAGTCATTCATGTCTCTTTCTTTGACTTAATTAATTATTAGGAAAGAATCACTCATGTTAAGTTCACCTAATGTGAGATGGTGAGAGACTTTTGGATGACTTTATGGGTAGATTCTATGTGAGCCACAGATGTGGTAGAAAGGTATTGAGGGAAAACCCCAGACTTTACTCAGCTCTACCAGTAACCGGGTATGAGAAAAGGTATTTAATTTTATTGAGGTTTATTTTACTCATTTACAAAGTAGAGATATAACCTAATTTTCCTTTTACTTGTGGAAGTCTTGTGAGGATGAATCAAAGTAAGGCACATGAAAATCCCTTGAAAAGTCAAGCACCATATAAATGAGCCATATTGCTAGTGGTAGGGGACCCTTAACACCCTCCACAGCACCACCCAGAAAGTCAAATGCCTAAATACCTTGATTTCTTGTATACTTTTCCTTTAAGAAAACCATCTTTCTTTGGCTCTGAATTTTCTTTGGCTTTGAGGAAAGTAGCAAAAAAAAAAGCTGTGGATGTGAAGTACCAGCAAGAGTGCATACTGTGTCAGTACTGTGTGTTAAAGTGATATATTTTCAAGATAACAATGATAGGATAGGGGCTTATATATTTATTGAAAGTCTGATATATAAGTAGATACTATAATAAATAATTTATACAGATTAACACATTTAATTCTCACAGGAATCCTATGAGACAGGTGCTATTATTATCCCTTTTTACCTGTGGAGAGACAGACATTGAAAGATTAAGCTTTCCAGGTCGCAAAGCTATTAAGGTACACAATCTGGTTTAGAACTCAGGCATTCTGTCTTTAGAGACTGCACTACGAACCACTGCATCATTCAAGCTTTGGTATTGAGCCTATGAACTCTTGTCACTGATTTGGGTAAGCTCCTTGATACATGCGCAGATCTTTGTAGATAAACTTTTTAATAATTTTTATTTTGGGATATTTTTAGATGTATAGAAGAGTTGGAAAGATAGTACAGCATTCCTATATACCCTTGACCTAGTTGCTCCCAATATTAACATTTTAATATCATAATTATGGTTCATTTAACAAAACCAAGAGATTAATATTGGTACCCTACTGTCAGTTAAACTACACACTTTATTTTGATTTCACTAGTTTTTCTCTATGTTCTTTTTTTAATTCCAGGATTCCATCCAGGATATCACATTGCATTTCATTGCATGTTTCCATAATCTCCTTTGCTTGGTGACAGTTTCTTAATTTTTCTTTGTTTTTCATGACCTTGACAGTTTTGAAGAGTACTTGCCAGGTATTATGTAGAATGTCTTTCAGTTTGAGTCTGTCTGGTATTTTTCTCTTGGTTAGATTGGGTTTATGTTTATGGGGAGGGGATGAATACCACAGAGGTTAAATGCCTTTCTTATCTCATTGTATCAGAGGGTACTTGATATCAACATGACTTATTGCTAGTGATGTTAACCTTGACCACTTGGTTCAGTTAGTCTTTGCCCAGGTTTCTCTACTGTAAAGTTCCTATTTTTTTTTTTTTTCTTTTCTATACTCTGTTCTTTGAAAGTAAGTCACTAAATCCAGCTTATACTCAAGTGGAGAGGGAAATTAAGCTCCAGCTCCTGGGGGTAATGTGTGTCTGTCTGTCTGTCTGTCTATCTATCTATCTAGACATATAATTTGGATTTCTTTAGAATGGAATATTGGTCTCTTCTCTCTCCTTTATTTTTTTAGATTTAAGTATTTTTATCGGTAGGAACTCTTATATACTTATTTTATATTTTGAATTATGAGCCAATACTATGTTATTTTGTTGTTTATAGTTTTATTTATTTATTTAAAAGTCTATTTATTTTAGAGAGAGAGAGCATGAGTGGGAGGGGCAGAGGGAGAGGGAGAAAGAATCTTCAAGCATACTCCCTGATGAGTGTGGAGCCTGACACAGGGCTCGATCTCTCAACCCTGAGATCATAACCTGAGCCAAAACCAAAGTGGGATGCTTAACCAACTATGCCACCCTGGCACCCCTATTGTTTATAATTAAAAAAAAAAAACTTTCTTCCTGACTTTAAAACATGTTTCAGACTATTTCATAGCTTGCCATCTAAAATCTATTTTGAGTGTAAATAGACTCTGGTCATTTCTTAGTATTAGGTGAACTTCATTTTCTTAGCACAAATAAAATAAGTCAATGAGCTTTATCTTATTGTATTCTATCTTATCTAATCTTGGTAAAGCACAGAACATAAATTTACCCTCTTAACAGTTTTTAAGTGTACATTACAGTAGTATTAACTGTATGTGCAATGTTGTATAACACATCTCTAGAACTCTTTTCACCTTGCATGACTGCAATTCTACACCCACAACATCCTGTCTCCCCCTTCCCCTAGCCTCTGAAAACCACCATTCTACTTTTTGTTTCTGTGAATTTGATTATTCTAGATACCTCATACACATGGAATAATGTGGTATTTGTCTTTTTGTGACTGATCTTTTTGTGACTGACCTATAACGTAATATATTCAAGGTTCATTCATGTTGTAGCGTATGCCATGATTTCCTTCTTTTCAAAGACTGGATAATATTCCATTGTGTGTGTGTGTGTATATATATATATATATGTGTGTGTGTGTGTGTGTATGTGTGTGTATGTATATGTATGTGTGTGTGTGTGTATGCTACATTTTCTTTATCCATTCACCAGTTGATGGATGTTTAGGTTGCTTCCATCTCTTGGCTATTGTGAATAATGCTGCAATGAAGATGGATGTACAAATATCTCTTTGAGATCCTGTTTTCAATATATACCCAGAGGATGGATTGCTGGGTCATATGGTAATTGTATTCTAATTTTTTTGGGGAAAACCTCCATATTACTTTTCACAGTAACACATTTTACAATTCTGCCAACAGTATGCCAGTTTTCCAGTTTTTGCACATCCTCACCAACACTTTATTTTCTATTTTTTTAATAGTGGCTATCCTAACAGGTGTGAGATGCTATCTCACTGTGATTTTTATTTGCATTTCCCTGATTATTAGTGATGCTGAACATCTTTTTCATATGCTTCTTTGGCCCTTTGTATATCTTCTTTGGAGAAATGTGTCTTCAAGTCCATTGTCCATTTTTAAATTGGGTTTTTGTTGTTACTGAGTCGTAGGAGTTCTTTATATATTCTAGATATTAACCTCTTATCTGATATATGGTTTGCAAATATTTTTTCTCATTGTATAGGTTTTCTTTTTACTCTGTTGATTGTTTCTTTTGCTGTGCAAGAATTTTACATTTGATGTAGTCCCATTTGTCTGTTTTTGCTTTTGTTACCTATACTTTTGGTATTGCATCCAAGAAATCATTGTACATTCTAATGTCATGAAACTTTCTTCCTATGTTTTCTTGTAGGAGTTTTATAGTTTCAGGTTTTATATTTAGATCTTCAATCCATTTTGAGTTAATTTTTGTATTAAAGTATAAGATAAGAGTTCATCTTAATTCTTTTACATGTGGATATCCAGTTTTTCCAGGGTCACTTGTTGGAGAGATTATCCTTTACCTACTGTGTATTCTTTTTTTTTTTTTTTTTAAAGATTTTATTTATTTATTTGACAGAGAGAGACACAGCGAGAGAGGGAACACAAGCAGGGGGAGTGGGAGAGGGAGAAGCAGGCTTCCCAAGGAGCAGGGAGCCCAATGCGGGGCTTGATCCCAGGACCCCGGGATCATGACCTGAGCCGAAGGCAGACGCTAACAACTGAGCCACCCAGGCGCCCCCCTACTGTGTATTCTTGACACCTTTGTTGAAGATCATTTGAGCATATATGTGAGGGTTTTCTGGGATTTCTATTCTGATGCCATACTGTTTTGATAACTGTATGGTAACTGTGAAATTAGGAAGTGTGAGGCCTCCAGCTTTGCTTTTCTTTCTCTTTGGCTATTTGAGGACCTTAGAGATTCCATATAAATTTAATGTTTTTTGGGGGTACCTGGCTGGCTCAGTTGGTGAAATATGTGACTCTTGATCTTGGGGTTGTACATTTGAACTCCACATTGAGTGTAGAGATTACTTAAAAAAGGAAAATCTTACAAAAAAATTTTTGAGGATTTTTTTCCCCCATTTCTGCAAAAAAAAATGCTATTGGGATTTTGATAGGGATTTCATTGACTCTGTAGATAACTTTGGGTAGTATGGACATTTTAATAATATTAAGTCTTCCAATTTATGAACACAAATGTCCTTCCATTTATTTGCATTATCTTTAATTTCTTTCAGCAGTATTTTGTAGTTTTCAGTATACAAGTCTTTTACCTCTTGGGTTAAGTTTATTCCTAAGTTTATTCTTTTGGATGTTACTTTGAATGGGATTGTTTTCTTCATTTTCTTCTCAGATTGTTCCTTATTAGTGTATAGAAAGGCAACTTATGTTTGAGTGTTGGTTTTGTATCCTGAAACTTTGCTGAATTCATTTATTAGTTCTAATTCTCTGTGTGTATAGGTATGTATGTAATTGTTAGGGTTTTTTACATATACCAAATACTATCTGTGAAGAGAGATAACTTTTTTTTTCAGTTTGGATGTATGTTAATTTCTTTTCTTACTTAAATGTTCTGGTGAGGACTGCTGTTTTGAATAGAAGTGGCAACAGTGAGCATTCTTCTCTTGTTCCTGGTATTAAAGGAAAAACTTTCAGTTTTTCACTGTTGAATATGATGTTTGCTATGGGCTTTACATACATGGCCTTTCTATATTTTGGTAGTTTTCTTTTATTTGTTGAGTGTTTTCTTTTTTTTATTATGAAAGAGTGTTGAATTTTGTCCAATGCTTTTTCTGCATCGATTGAGATGATCAAGATGATAATTTCTCATCAACTGAGATGATTTTTGATCTTTGGTCTGTTAATGTGTTGTATTACATTTATTGATTTGCATATGTTGAACCATCCTTGCATCCCAAGAATAAATCCTACTGGGTCATAGTGTATAATCCTTTTAATGTGCTATTGAATTCAGTTTGCTAGTATTTTGTTGAGGATTTTTGGATTAATATCCACATCAGGCATTTTTCCCCCTTTTTCTCTTTCCTTCCCTCCCTTTCTTTCCTCCCTCCCTCCCTCCTTCCTTCCTTCCTTCCTTCCTTCCTTCTTTCCTTCTTTTCCCTGTAATATCTTCAGCTTTGGTGTCAGAGTAATGCTGGTCTGATACAGTGAGTTTGGAAGTGTTTCTTCCTTTTCAATTTTTTTGAAGAGTTTGAGAATGATTGACATTAATTCTTCTTTAAATGTTTGGTAGAATTCTGCAGTAAAGACACCTGGTCCTGGACTTTTCTTTGTTGGGAGGTTTTTGATTACTCATTCAGTCACCTTATGGTTAAGGTCTGTTCAGATTTTCTCTTTCTTCATGATATAATCTTGACAGGTTGTATGTTCCTAGGCATTTATCCATTTTTACTAAATTTTTCAATTTGTTGACATAAAAATGTTCATAGTAGTCTTTTATACTCCCTTTTATTTCTGTGGAATCATTTTAATATCTCCCTTTTCATTCATGATTTTATTTATGTGAGTCTTCTCTCCTTTTTCCCCCCCATACTTAACCTAGCTAAAGGTTTAGTTGATCTTTTCAAAACCCTAGCTCTTAGTTTTGTTGATCTTTTTTTTTTATTATGTTATGTTAATCACCATACATTACATCATTAGTTTTTGATGTAGTGTTCCAAGATTCATTGTTTGCATATAACACCCAGTGCTCCCTGCAGAATGTGCCCTCTTTAATACCCATCACCAGGCTAACCCATCCCCCCTCCCCCCTCCCCTCTAGAACCCTCAGTTTGTTTCTCAGAGTCCATAGTCTCTCATGGTTCGTCTCCCCCTCTGATATCCCCCCTTCATTCTTCCCCTCCTGCTATCTTCTTCTTCTTCTTTTTTTTTTTTAACATATACTGTATTATTTGTTTCAGAGGTACAGGTCTGTGATTCAACAATCTTACACAATTCACAGTGCTCACCATAGCACAGACCCTCCCCAGTGTCTATCACCCAGCCACCCCATCCCTCCCACCCCCCACCACTCCAGCAACCCTCAGTTTGTTTCCTGAGATTAAGAATTCCTCATATCAATGAGGTCATATGATACATGTCTTTCTCTGTTTGACTTATTTCGCTCAGCATAATACCCTCCAGTTCTATCCACGTCATTGCAAATGGCAAGGTTTCATTCCTTTTGATGGCTGCATAATATTCCATTGTATATATATATACCACATCTTCTTTATCCATTCATCTGTCGATGGACATCTTGGCTCTTTCCACAGTTTGGCTATTGTGGACATTGCTGCTATAAACACTGGGGTGCACGTACCCCTTCAGATCCCTACATTTGTATCTTTGGGGTAAATACCCAGTAGTGCAATTGCTGGATCATATGGTAGCTCTATTTTCAACTTGTTGAGGAACCTCCATACTGTTTTCCAGAGTGGCTGCACCAGCTTGCATTCCCACCAACAGTGTAGGAGGGTTCCCCTTTCTCCCCATCCCCACCAACATCTGTCGTTTCCTGACTTGTTAATTTTAGCCATTCTGACTGGTGTGAGGTTATATCTCATTGAGGTTTTGATTTGGATTTCCCTGATGCCGAGCAATGTTGGGCACTTTTTCATGTGCCTGTTGGCCATTTGGATGTCTTCTTTGGAAAAATGTCTATTCATGTCTTCTGCCCATTTCTTGATTGGATTATTTGTTCTTTGGGTGTTGAGTTTGATGAGTTCTTTATAGATTTTGGATACTAGCCCTTTATCTGATATGTCATTTGCAAATATCTTCTCCTATTCTGTTGCTTGTCTTTTGGTTTTGTTGACTGTTTCTTTTGCTGTGCAAAAGCTTTTTATCTTGATGAAGTCCCAATAGTTCATTTTTGCCCTTGCTTCCCTTGCCATTGGCGATGTTTCTAGGAAGAAGTTTCTGCAGCTGAGGTCAAAGAGGGTGCTGCCTGTGTTCTCCTTTAGGATTTTGATGGACTCCTGTCTCACATTGAGGTCTTTCAACCATTTGGAGTCTATTTTTGTGTGTGGTGTAAGGAAATGGTCCAGTTTCATTCTTCTGCATGTGGCTGTCCAATTTTCCCAACACCATTTGTTGAAGAGACTTTTTTTCCACTGGACATTCTTTCCTGCTTTGTTGAAAATTAGTTGACCATAGAGTTGAGGGTCCATTTCTGGGCTCTCTATTCTGTTCCATTGATCTATGTTTCTGTTTTTGTGCCAGTACCATACTATCTTGATGATGACAGCTTTGTAATAGACCTGGAAGTCTGGAATTGTGAGGCCACCAGCTTTGCTTTTCTTTTTCAACATTCCTCTGGCTATTTGGGGTCTTTTCTGGTTCCATACAAATTTTAGGATTGTTTGTTCCATTTCTTTGAAAAAAGTTGATGGTATTTTGATAGGGATTGCATTGAATGTGTAGATTGCTCTAGGTAGCATTGACATCTTCACAATATTTGTTCTTCCAATCCATGAGCGTGGAACGTTTTTCCATTTCTTTGTGTCTTCCTCAATTTCTTTCATGAGTATTTCAAAGCAATAGAATACACATTCTTCTCTAGCGCTCATGGAACATTCTCCAGAATAGATCACATCCTAGGTCACAAATCAGGTCTCAACCAGTACCAAAAGACTGGGATCATTCCCTGCATATTTTCAGACCACAATGCTTTGAAACTTGAACTCAATCACAAGAGGAAACTTGGAAAGAACTCAAATACATGGAGGCTAAAGAGCATCCTACTAAAGAATGAATGGGTCAACCAGGAAATTAAAGAAGAATTAAAAAAATTCATGGAAACAAATGAAAATGAAAACACAACTGTTCAAAATCTTTGGGATGTAGCAAAGGCAGTCCTAAGAGGAAAATATGTAGCAATACAAGCCTTTCTCAAGAAACAAGAAAGGTCTCAAATACACAACCCAACCCTACACCTAAAGGAGCTTGAGAAAAAAACAGCAAATAAAGCCTAAACCCAGCAGGAGAAGAGAAATAATAAAGATCAGAGCAGAAATCAATGAAATAGAAACCAAAGAACAGTAGAACAGATCAACGAAACTAGGAGCTGGTTCTTTGAAAGAATTAACAAGATTGATAAACCCCTGACCAGACTTATCAAAAAGAAAAGAGAAATGACCCAAATCAACAAAATCATGAATGAAAGAGGAGAGATCACAACCAACACCAAAGAAATACAAATATTTATAAGAACATATTATGAGCAACTATATGCCAGCAAATTAGATAATCTGGAAGAAATGGATGCATATCTAGAGATGTATCAACTACCAAAACTGAACCAGGAAGAAATAGAAAACCTGAACAGGGCGCCTGGGTGGCTCAGTCGTTAAGCGTCTGCCTTCGGCTCAGGTCATGATCCCAGGGTCCTGGGATCGAGCCCCGCATCGGGCTCCCTGCTCGGCGGGAGGCCTGCTTCTCCCTCTCCCACTCCCCCTGCTTGTGTTCCTGCTCTCGCTGTGTCTCTCTCTGTCAAATGAATAAATAAAATCTTTAAAAAAAAAAAAAAAAAAAAAGAAAACCTGAACAGACCTATGACCACTAGGGAAATAGAAGCAGTTCCATCAAAAATCTCCCAACAAACAAGATCCCAGGGCCAGATGGCTTCCCAGGGGAATTCTACCAAACATTTAAAGAAGAATTAATACCTATTCTTCTAAAACTGTTCCAAAAAATAGAAATGGAAGGAAAACTTCCAAACTCGTTTTATGAGGCCACCATTACCTTGATCCCCAAACCAGACAAAGACCCCATCAAAAAGGAGAATCACAGACCAATATCCCTGATGAACATGGATGCAAAAATTCTCACCAAAATACTAGCCAATAGGATCCAACAGTACATTAAAAGGATTATTCACCATGACCAAGTGGGATTTATCCCTGGGCTGCAAGTTTGGTTCAACATCTGCAAATCAATCAGTGTGATACAATACATTAATAAAAGAAAGAACAAGAACCATATGATCCTCTCAATAGATGCAGAAAAAGCATTTGACAAAGTACAGCATCCTTTCTTGATCAAAACTCTTCAGAGTATAGGGATAGAGGGTACATACCTCAATATCCTAAAAGCCATCTATGAAAAACCCACAGTGAATATCATTCTCAATGGGGAAAAACTGAGAGCTTTCCCCCTAAGGTCAGGAACACGGCAGGGATGTCCACTATCACCACTGCTATTCAACATAGTATTAGAAGTCCTAGCCTCAGCAATCAGACAACAAAGAGAAATAAAAGGCATCCAAATTGGCAAAGAAGAAGTCAAACTCTCACTCTTTGCAGATGATATGATACTTTATGTGGAAAACCCCAAAGACTCCACCCCAAAACTGCTAGAACTCATACAGGAATTCAGTCAAGTGGCAGGATATAAAATCAATGCACAGAAATCAGTGGCATACCTATACACCAACAACAAGACAGAAGAAAGAGAAATTAAGGAGTCGATCCCATTTACAATTGCACCCAAAACCATAAGATACCTAGGAATAAATCTAACCAAAGAGGCAAAGTATCTGTACTCAGAAAACTATAAAATACTCTTGTTGATCCTTTTTTATTGTTTTTCTATTCTTGGTTTTATTTATTTCTATTGTAATCTTTATTATTTTCTTTCTTTTGCTAACTTTGGATTTAGTTTGTTCTTTTTCTAGTTCCTTGATATATAAGTTTAGGTTGTTGATTTGAGATCATTCTTCTTTTAATTATACCTTATATATTGTCTTTTAAATTCTATACCAGGATTGATTGCTTTATGCACCATTGTTATAATAGTACAGTATTTTGCACTTGTTTATATATTTACCTTTACCGGTGAGCTTTATATTTCCATGTGCTTTCATGTTGCTTTCTAGTGCCCATTCAGCACAACTTGTAGGTTCCTTTAGCATTTCATGTAAGGCAGGTCAAGTGAGATGAACTCCCTCACATTTATTTATCTGGGAAAGTATTTCTTTTTATTATTCAAGGACAGTTTTGCTCGGTATAGTATTCTTGGTTGGCAGTTAATTTCTTTCAGCACTTTGAAAATATCCCACTCCCTTCTGACCTGTAAGGTTTCTGCTGAGAAATCTGCTGATGATATTATGGCAGCTCCCTTTTACATGACAAGTTCCTTTTCTCTTACTCCTTGCAAGAGTCTGTCTTGCCTTTGACTTTTGACAATTTGATTATAGTGTGTCTTGATGTGGGTCTCTCTGGGCCTATCCTGGTTGTAGTCTTTTGAGCTTCTTGAATTTTAATGTCCATCTTTTTTTCTTAGATTTGGAAAGTTTTCAGTTATTATTTCTTCAAATGAACTCTATGTCTTTTTCTCTCTTTCTTCTCCTGGAATTTTCATAATGCATATATTGATCTGTTTTATGGTGTCCCATAAATACCTTATGCTTTCCTCATTTTTCTTTGTTACTTCCTTTTTCAAATGATTTGTCTTTGAGTTTGTTCAGTCTTTCTTCTGCTTCATCAAGTCTTCTGTTGAACTACTGTAGTGAATTTTTCTATCCAGTTATTTTATTCTTTACCTCCAGAATTTTTTTTTTTCCGTAGTTGCTTTCTTTTTGTTGATATTTTCATTTTGTTCATGCATTATTTTCCTGATTTTCGTTTAGTTGTCTGTGTTTTCTTGTAGATCACCAAGCTTCTTCAAGGCAATTATTTTGAATTCTTTGTCAAGTAATTCATAGATATCTCTTTATCTATGGTTGGATCTGGGAATTTATTTTGTTCCTTTAATTCAGCCATGTTTCCCTATTTCTTTGTGTAAGTTGTGATTTGTTGCCAAGGTTTATGCATCTTTACAAACAGCCATCTCCCCCAGTTTGTATCGACTGGCTTTGTGCAGAGAAAGACCTCCACCAATCAGGCCAACTACAGACTACTGGGGCCTCTGAAACCTTTTGGGGGGGATGTCACTTTTTTGGTATTGTGTGTGTAGTTTCCAAATAAGAAACATCTGACAGTTTTCTCCCTTTGCTCATCATCTCTTGTTCCTTCTCGTGTCTATTTGTGGTATTGCAGGTTCTCTGGTGCTACAGCCACTAGTGCCCTACTCTCCCTTGTCTTAGCAAGCCCACAGGCATCCAAATCATGCCTGCCCCCTACCAGCTCCCCAAAACAGACAAGACAGATAACAATCCCTTGGCAGCAATCTGAGAAGTTGGAATTCAGGATGCACAGTTGAATCTTTTTCCTCCAGACCAGGGGGAAGTCACATGTTTGGCACCTTTTGTTTGTGCTGAGCTGTAATGATGTTAGCTGCAGAATTGCAGGCCCTCTGATGGAGCAGCAAGTCACTCCCCTCCACTTTTTCACTGTCAGCAGCCCCCAAGCATCTAAGCAAGTGGAAACCAGTCCTTCAGGCAGCCCTCCAAAAAGCTGGATCACTGAATGTAGGTTCCACCTTTCCCTTGAAGGGGAAGCTGTGAGCCAGTCTGAGCTATGCCAGCTTGGGGCAAGGGCCATCACATATAAAGTGAAATGGCTCTTCTGCCAGTTATAATGTGTCCCTTCTCAGCTTTGTGCTCACCTGGGGTACTGCAGCTTCTTAATTTGTTTCTGAAATTCTCATGAAAGTATTTTCATTCATATATTGTTAATTCAGTATCTTTATGGGAAAGGCTGGTGCTTTCTGTTTTGCCATCTTGCTGATGTCACTCCAGTCATAATGAGCTTTGTATCTTAAAGTTTATGATGGGTTTCTACCAAATATTTGATGCAAAGAAACTTTCTTAAAGTTATTATTTATACTGAAATAAGGGGAACTAATTCTTTTATAATGCAGAGTTTTTATTTAATAATAATGGCTATTTAGTTTTATACAGATGGAAAATCTAGTTAGAGAGAATTTCTTTAAACTTGATTATTCTAGTGGTATTTGACTTTGAACTTTAATAAGATGAACACTTTAGAGTTATCTATGGAAGATTATCAGTTTTAAGATTTATAGCTTTTAGATAACAGAATGAAAAAAGAAATAAGATCATAGTCCAAATGTAAAGGAGCTGTTCCTCAGCCAGATGGAAAAAAGATCTTGATTTAGGATATGAAGACTACTAATTGCTAGAGTTTAACCACTACTGGGATATGTTCAAGAGAATGAGGGATTTTATACTAGCGATAGGAAAAAGAAAAAAAGATTATAGAAAATCCAAAGATGTAAGATATCTTAGAATATGCACTTATTCTTTAAAAAGTGAATATTTAAATATTTAGTCTATTGCTGGAAAAGTTTACAGTGATTGAGAAACAGACTAGATGATTTCACCAATATATTTTACCTTCTATTTGCATCCTGTTATGCACATAAGCCCAGTTATAAGGTCAGTATTTTATAACTTTTGTCAAAGGTTATTGAAGGATCTGCAGAGAAGAGAGTAAAGTATTATGGATACAAGATTATTTTGGGGGGCGCCCGGGTGGCTCAGTTGGTTAAGCGACTGCCTTCGGCTCAGGTCATGATCCTGGAGTCCCTGGATCGAGTCCCGCATCGGGCTCCCTGCTCGGCAGGGAGTCTGCTTCTCCCTCTGACCCTCCCCCCTCTCATGTACTCGCTCTCTCTCATTCTCTCTCTCTCAAATAAATAAATAAAATCTTTAAAAAAAAAAAAAAAGATTATTTTGGGGTATGTATAACAAAGTTACATTTTAGTATAGAATTCAGAATAAAAATTAAATTGATGACATTATAGTTATCTACAATTGTTAAATAAATGTTGATTCTAATTTTCAAAGCACTTCTCAAACTCAGAAATATTCTGAGTTATAATCACAGATTTTCTAGGGACTAATTTACTCACTTTTTCAGGTATTTCTAAGGAGGTTTCTATGTAAAAATCTATAAGAACATTCTGGCCTCATTCCAGGCATATAGAGTGGATTAACAGGTTATAAATAAAGCCTTCCAAAGTGGGTTGTGCAAGATAATATATTTTGATTTGAGAAGATATTAGAACTTCCTCAAAATATTTTTGACTTCGTTATTTTAAAAACTTTGTGTGTGTATGTGTGTGTGTAATTCAAAGATCGTCTACATTAGAACACAGAATTATTTTAAAAATTAATAGGTGTATTGGGAAACATTTTACAATAAAAATGTGTATTAAATTCAGGTCCATTGAGCTACAAATATTTGAACTTTTGGATTTTATCATGGCAATGGCTTTTTTAAAGCAGTTTATCAAGATATAATTTACATACCATAAAATTTACTCTTTGTAAACATAGAATTCAATGATTTTTAGTAAATTTATTGAGTTATACAATGATCACAATAAACCAGATTTAGAACACTTTCATCACTCCCAAATTTCTCTAATGTCTAATTTCAGTCAATCCCTATTCCCTCCATTTTCTGTTTCTATAAATTTGCCTTTTTTGGGCATGTCATATAAATTGAATCATACATACAGTCTTTTGCATCTGACTTCTTTCACTTAGTATAATGTTTTTGAGGTTTACCCATGTGTTAGTATGTATTCATATTTCATTCCTTTTTATTGCTTAATAGAATTGCATTATATGGATATACCACATTTTATTTATCTACTTTCTAATTGATGGACATATTAATTGTTTCCAGTTTGGGGCTGCTATAAATAATGTTACTATGAATATTTGCCTTGAAGCACTTGTGTGAATGTGTTTTTTATTTTCGTTGGTAGACCTGTAGGTGTGGGATTGCTGGGTATATGTTAACTCTTCTTTTTAACTATCTGAGAGTTTAAGTGTTTTCATGTCCTTACATTATCTGTCTTAAAGACTATAAGCCATCGTAGTGGGTAAATAGAGGTATCTTAACTGAGGTTTTAACTTGAGGTTCCCCAAATGACTATTTTGTTGAATATATTTTCATGCATTTATTAGCCATTCTGTATATTTCCCAAAATATCTGTTTAAATACTTCATCCATTTTTTAATTGGGCTTGTTTTTTAACTCTAAGCATTTTTAATATATTGTGGCTAAAATCCTTTACAGAAATATAATCTGAAGGTATTTTCTCCAAGTCTGTAGCCTATTTTATTATATTAATGGTATGTTTTGAAGCTGAAAAAAATTAATTTTAAGAAAGGTCAGTTTATCAACTTTTCATTTTATGCATTGTGTTTTTTTTTCATATCTAAAAAAACTCTTTCCCTAACTCAATGCACAAAGATTTTATTCTATGTTTTTTTTCTAGAAGTTTTATAGGATTATCTCTTATAAGAGCTAATGGGTTTCTACCATTTGAGTTTATTTTGGGTATATTGTGAAGTAGGAATCTAAGTTGATTTTTTGACATACGAATATTCAAGTACTCCAGTACCATATGTTGAAAGACTTGCCTTTTTCTATTGAAATGTCTTGGCACTTTTATTGAAAATCAGTTGATCATAAATTGACTATTTCTGGATCTCAGTGTTATTCCATTGATCCGAACATCTATTCTTATACTGATATCACACTCTTGTTATCATAGCTTTGTGGTAAGTTTTGAAATCAGATAATCTAAGTCTACTTTTTTTTTACTTTTATTTTTTATTGTTATGTTAATCCCCATACATTACATCATTAGTTTTAGATGTAGTGTTCCATGATTCATTGTTTGTGCATAACACCCAGTGCTCCATGCAGAACGTGCCCTCCTCAATACCCATCACCAGGCTAACCCATCCTCCCACCCCCCTCTCCTCTAGAACCCTCAGTAAGTCTACTTTTGTAAAAAAAAGTTTTCTCTATTCCAGGTCTTGCATTTCTATGTAAATTTATGGATTAGCTTGTAAATCTAGAAAATAGATTCCTTGAATTTCAATAGCAATTGGGTTGAATCTATAGATCATCGTGAGGAGAATTGCCATTTTATTAATAATATGTTTTCAATATTATGTTTTTTTGTAAACATGGAATAGCTTCCTATTTATTAAGATCTTTAATTTCTCTCAGCAGTGCTTTGTAGTTTTTTTTGTTTCTTTCTCATAATAGATTTTTTAGGAGGTTTTAGATTCACAGCAAAATTGAGCAGAAGGTGTAGAGATAACTCCTACCCCCATAGACGCATAGCATCTCATACTATCAGCCTCCTGTAGCAGAGTGGTACATTTGCTCATTGTTTTGCTGATAATACATTATCTTGATTACTTAGGCTTTGTAGCAAGTCTTGAAGTCAGCTTGCATTCCTCCTCCCACTTTGTTCTTCAATATTAGCTTAGCTATTCTAGGTTTTTTTTTGCCACTTAATATAAACTTTAGGATCAGTTTGTTGATAAACACAAAATAACTTGCTGATATTTTGGTTGGGATTGCATTCAAATTATAGATCAAGTTGGGAAGAATTGACATCTTGACAATATTGATCTTCCTATCCATGAAACATGGAATATCTCTCTATTTATTTTGTTTTTTGATTTCTTCCACCAGAATTTTATAGTTTGCCTCATGTAGATATTGTTCATATTTTCTTGGATTTATACCTAAGTATTTCATTTTTGGAGTTGCTGATGTAAATGGTATTGCATTTTTATTTTATTTTATATTTTATTTTTTTAAGTAGGCTCCATGCCTAATGCGGAGTTTGAATTCACAACCCTGAGATCACGAGTCATATGCTCTACTGACTGAGCCAGCCAGGTGCTCCTAAGTATTGTGTTTTTAATCTCAAACTCACTTATTCATTTCTTTTATATAGGAAAACAGTTGATTTTGTATATTAATACTGTATTCTGTCATCTTGCTGTAGTTGCTTATCAATTCCAGGAGTTTTTAATTGATTCTTTTTGGATTTTCTATGCTTTATAGTTTTTAATATACAAGACTTGCCCTTCTTTTAATAAATACATTTGTAAGTATTTTATTCATCTTGATGCTATTGATAATGGAATTGTTTTAATTCACTTTTGGATTGTTCTTTGCTAGTATATGTAAATAGAATTGTTTTTTTGAATATTGATTTTGTGTCCTATAACCTTGCTGAAGTTGTTAAGTAGATTTATTTTTGTTTTTGTTTTTGTTTTCTTTTTTGAGCCCTTGGAATTTTTTTTTTTAACATGCAGAATTGGGGCACCTGGGTGGCTCAGTCATTAAGCACCTGTCTTCAGCTCAGGTCATAATCCCAGGGTCCTGGGATCGAGCGCCACATTGGGCTCCCTGCTCTGTGGGAAGCCTGCTTCTCCCTCTCCCACTCCCCCTGCTTGTGTTCCCTCTCTCGCTGTGTCTCTCTCTGTCAAATAAATAAATAAATAAATAAATAAAATCTAAGAAAAAAATTAAAAAAAACCCATGCAGGATTATGTCATCTGTCAACACAGGCAGTTTTACCTCTTCTTTTTCAATAAAGATGCCTTCTATTTCTCTCTCTCTCCTTTATCTCTCTCTCTTTCTCTCTCCTTCATTGCACTGAATAGAACTTCAATAAAATGTTGGATAACAGCGATGAGTTTATATATTTGTGCCTTCTTCCCAACCTTGGTGGGGAGGAAGGAGTTCACTCTTACACCATTAGGAGCACAATGTTAGCTGTAGGTTTTTGTACATGCCCTTTATCAAGTTGAAGAGATTCCCTTCTGTTTCTTGTTTGTTAAAAATTTTATTATGAATGGTTGTTGAAATTTGCCAAATACTTTTCTTTATCAATTGATTATATGTCTTTTATCTTTTGTTCTAATACGGTGTATCACGTTAAATGATTTTCGTATGTTAAACCTACATTATGTTCCTGGGATAAATCCCACTTGGTCATGGTGTGCAGTCCTTTTTATATGTTACTGGGTTCACTTTGTTAATATTTTGTTAAGGATTTTTGCTTCTATGTTCATGAGGGATAATGGTCTTTATTTTCTTGTGATATCTTTGTCTGTTTTTGGCATATGGATAATTGAATAGGTTGGGAAGTTTTCTTCTCTTCCTGAATGCTGTGAAGGATTGGTTTCTTCATAGATATGTTAGAAATAACTAGTGAAGTGAATTTTTAATTTTTAAAAATTAAAAGGATTATATTAAATCCTTGCTTATTTCCCAGTAATGGCTTCACATTAAATGTAGAACAGATTTTCAATTCCTTTCCATGGTCTACAAGCCCAATGTATAGGGACTTTGTTTACTCTTACTTGTATGCTGTGCTCTAACTACATGGGCCTTTTTTATATACCTTGAACTCTCTAGTCTTACTACCTTTTCACTTGAAGTTCTTTCTACTGCTGTCTTCTTTCTTATCAATTATATCATAGCTCAAATGTAATTGCCTCATACAATTCTTCTTAGTCCATTTACCTTCATTGCTGTCCCTGTGATCCTTTAGCTTCTTGCTCTGTTTTATTTTTTCCCCAGCACTGTTTACTATTTGAAACTGTTATTTATTTATTTGTACATCTAGCATTTATTTTCTGTCTCTACTTCTACTTAAACATAAGCTCTGTAAAGGCAGATATCTGGCCATTCTCCTTTATTGCTATATGTCTTGCACCTAGAACAATATCCGCCACTTAGTGAAACCTCAATCATTATTTGCATAGTAATGAATGAAATGAATTATCTCAGGGTCTTGCTTGAATTTTGGAAATATAATTAGTGTCCCCTTTCCTGATATCTCTTAACTAAAAACCTTAAAAGTAGATAAAAATAACTTGACAAATAGAAATCATTAAAGATCTATTTTTGTTGGTAAATAGCATTTACAAAAGTATAGTTTCAGTGTTGTCAATACTCTATTGGTCATATGAGGAATCAGAATTGTTTGGGTTCCTCAGACTCAATCTCTTCCTCCCATAATGAAACTAATTAAACCTGTAATTCCCTGTGCTCATTTTAAAGACCTCAAGAGATAAATATTCCATAATATACTTTTGTGGCCTGTAGTAACCTTAGGTACCTTGAAACTAGGTTTTCTTACTCATTTTCTCCACTTGTTGAAATATGCGAGCCTCTAATAGAAGATACAGGGCAGTTCTCATCTTCCTAATGAAAAGATCCCCTGAAGTTTATGGCTGACTTAAAAATTTTAAACTTCTAGGAATGTAGATGAAATCCTTATGATATTTGATTTAGAAATTTGGGTTTGTTTTGCTATTAAAGCATTAATTATTAAATATTGCTTTTTTCCATTCTCACATATCATGAAATTATTGTATTCAAATTTATCTCAGTTATCTACCACTTTTAGTGTTTTTATTATATTTTTTGAGTCATCTAATACTGCTTTCCATCTATCTAATAGATTTCTAAAGTATATCATCTTGCCTTCAGTATAGTTTGATATAGAGCAATTTTGCAATTCAGCATATACTATCTCTAAAATTCTATTCCAAGCTAGTAATTATTTTATAACACTATAAAAGTTTTTATTTCTATTCACTCTTTTGAATATATATTTGTTAATAAATCACTTTGTACAAGTGAGTGCTGCATTTGTTTTTGTAACCTCATCTTTAAAAAGCTGGTTTCCATGGCCATATATTTGTTCAAATTGTGAGATACTACTCCAGGGTAATTTCCGAATTTGCATTTGATTTTTTTTTTTGTTTTTGTTTGTTTAATCAATCCCATGAGTTGACATATTTAAGCATGCCAAATTAGCATAGATTATAGGCTAATGCATCTTTCCCAAACTGTACTTGGTTGCTTAAAATAAATATTAAGAATGGCATTAATATCAAAGATTTTGAAAGCCCTCAAATATTTTGCAACTGTCTTTTTTGTATGAGATCGTTTGGGGGAAAAATCATGCTTTGAATTTGGCCAGACAAGGATTTCAGTTATTTATTTATTTGTTTGTTTGTTATTTATATTTTTAAAGTAGGCTCCTTGCCCAACGTGGCACTTGAACTCACCACCCAGTGATCAAGAGTCACATGCTCTACCTACTGAGCCAGCCAGGTGCCCTGCCAGATAAGGATTTCAAAGAATTTTTTCTTGTCTTCCAGTTTTCAGACTTCCAGGAATATAACAGGCTTTTTTCTTTCCAGTTTAGTGAAGATTTTTCTCTTTAATCTGCTTTTGAAATTTGTGCATAATCATTTTATTTTATCTGATTACTTATTTTTCTGTTAACCACCAGTATAAAGAAAGATTTCTAATTGGTGCTACGTTTTTAAAGTGAATTTCAACACTATGTGCTTTGTGAGAATATAAGATCTGTAAGATTTGATTTATTTTAAAAATTCAATAAGAGCAGGTCAGTGACTTATTTTAAGTATAAAAATGTATTTGACCTATTATGGTTAGTTTTGCATTTTTGCACGTATAACTCAAATTTTAGTTTAAGTAGGAAATTTTAGCATGTGTAAGAATTTCTTTCCTTTCTAAGGCTGAATAATATTCCATTGTGTGTGTATTTGCGTGTGTATGTATGTGTATGCGTACATACCACATTTTGTTTATCCATTCATCCATCAATGGACATTTTTGCTGTTTGCACTTTTATGACTGGTGCTGCTATGTATACAAGTATCTGTTTGAGTTCCTGCTTTCAACTTTCAATTTGTTTGGGTATATACCTAGGTAGAGGGAGCATTTTATCATCAGGAATAAAATAGAGGGAACAAAAAGAAAGCTCCTAACTTCTGGGAGTTCTCATCCTTAGGTTCATGGATAGAATTCAGGGGATCTGTAAACATGGGTGTGAAATAAAATGACATGTTTATGGTCACTAACCTATGACTGAAATGTAGCATTTCCTTCAATGATGACTGTAGACAAGGCTGCAGTAGCATTAGCAGTACCTGTAACTCAGTCACCATTAGAAATCACACATGTTTTTGTATCCCATTCTGGTCATTGAGGATTTCTTAGAATATCATTGCATTTGTCACTACTCCAAAGTTTGGTAGTTATCAGAACTATAGCTAGATCTTGTTATTTAATGCAGTGAAGTAGTCATCTTTAACTCTATCACAGATTTTAAGAACTATTTTGATAACTATATTTCAGTGTGATCAGTTCCCTTTGCAATCCTGTGAATTTATTTTGCACATTTAAAAAGACTACTCAAAGAAGGGATCCAGATTCTTCACCAGAAAGCCAAGGGCTCCAAGGCCAAAAAAAAAAAAAAAAAAAAAAGCAATAAAAAAGTTAAAGCTACTGCTTTTGAAAGTGACAATTGGCTGAGATTGATCTGAACTGCATTTTCTCTTTTACAGATTCATGATTTGCAATGCTGTCTCTTGCCCTCTGAGCTGCCTGACACATTATTGCACTTGCTAAGCAACCTCATCTCTAATTGTTACATGTCTCTATGATTTATTATTTGAAATTGGAACTTGATAAAATACTTTTAAGCATTTGAAAGATTTTTTTTTTTTTTTTTTTTTAGGATTTTAGCTTTTCAAGGAAAATGCTGTGAAATTAAACCTTCAGTTGTTTTCTTGCACTACCTCAACAAATTGCTTAATGGTTCATATATCAGTTTTGGAATACTGCATAACAGTTCTTAGGTGTTTGCTCCAACTTTCTTTATTTAAGTTTTAGGTAATTTAGAGTGGTGCTTCTCAGACTTGAATGTCCTGATGAGTCACCTGGGGGTCTTGCTCAAATGTAGATTCTGAATCAGTAGATTTGTGGGCCTGAGGTTCTGCATATCTGCGCCCAGGTTTTGCCATTACTGCTCATTTCAGACTATGATAAAGAAAAATACCATGCAGTATTTAGTAATATGCATCTGAAGATTAAGCTACTTTGGAGCACTATTGCTTGACCATCACTTGGAATCTCTACTGGCTTCTGCATTTAACTTTGTTTGCTGAGTTTAATTCACAATCGATTGATTATCATTCTAGCTTTGTAGGAGATTTACAGCTATGTTAATGGTAGCTAGATTTGAAACTGTGTGCACTAGTGTCTGTTCTTTAAAGGTTTATTTATTTATTTGAGAGACAGAGAGCGGGAGGGGAGGGGCAGAGGGAGAGGGAGAGACAGTCTTAAGCAGACTCCATGCTGAGTGCAGAGCCTGATGTGGGGCTTGATCTCATGACCCTGAGATCGTGACCCTGAGATCAGGACCTGAGCTGAAACCAAGAGTTAGACACTTAACCAACTGCACCACCCAGGTGCTCCACTAGTGTATGTTCTCTAGAAAGCCTTGTCCTTGGTGTATCAAGGAATCTATATTCAGGGACTGTTGGGAAATTTTTCTTTTGAGCTAGTTAGTATATATACAGTTTTGAAGTTCTAAATGGTAAATTAAATATTTGGAAAAAATTATTTTTGACCTTGGGTTTTAGAAGCTCTCTTCCTTCCCCCAATCCAATCAAATAGATAGAACAATTAAGATATAGTGGTATATTTACATGCAATTGGACACTAGTGCTTTGGCAATTTTAAAGATATTTTAAGAGGCACCTGGGTGGCTCAGTCGTTAAGTATCTGCCTTCAGCTCAGGACATGATTCCAGGGTCCTGGGATCCAGCCCTGCCTCAGGCTCCCTGCTCTGCGGGAAGCCTGCTTCTCCCTCTCCCACTCCCCCTGCTTGTGTTCCCTCTCTCGCTGTCTCTCTCTCTGTCAAATAAATAAATAACATCTTTAAATATATTTTAAGATGTCTACTTCAGGATGTTTGTTTCCTTC
The DNA here is from genome assembly GCF_004348235.1 of Phoca vitulina. Taxonomy (NCBI): domain Eukaryota; kingdom Metazoa; phylum Chordata; class Mammalia; order Carnivora; family Phocidae; genus Phoca; species Phoca vitulina. The sequence continues at coordinate 61,687,960 of NW_022589712.1, read as the reverse complement.
TTTTTTCTGCCATCCTTTTTCTTCTCTATTCTAAGCTGTACTTCTGAGATGGTCTTCTATAGTAGAGGGAGGGAAAACAAACTGTATGCAGGAAGATAAAGGGCCAATGCTTGAAAGAACACTTGTTAATTTTAGTCATATTTTTTTAATTGAAAAATTCCATCTGTAGTTCTAAGAAATACTACATAGAGGTGCATCTACACTGGAAATAAATGAAGAGACCACCCAAATGAGAACAAATAGAGGCTATTTATTCCAAGCTTGCTATGACAAGGGAGCCAGCCACCATCACTTGCATTCAGCGGGGATTCAAAGGCAGGTGGGAGATTAGGGAAGCTTTATTGTGGAAAAAATGGAAGACCTCAGGTACGCTCTGTTTGGAGATTGTTGGCCTGAGGAAACTGGAGATGGGCTAACTGGAAGTGGGGCATCTCGGTGATTGGTTTGGAGGGCATATGTGACTTTTACTACTTGATCCTGATTTGGAATGGTGGCAAAAAAATCAGGAAAATGGAAGTTACTGAATGAGTCTGGATCATTCTGGGCCAATTGCTGCAGAGGTTTGGTTTCCCATGATGGTTGCTCCAGAGGTTATGGGTCAGAGTTCTGTCATCCAATATTGTCTTGCTGTTATCTCAACACTTTACCAAGTTTCCCCTAACATTAACACTTTTGCCAAACCAGGATAATTTATCACAACCAGGATATTGACATTGCTACAATCTACTAATCTTATTCAGATTGCTCCGGTTTTATTTGTACTAGTTTGTGTGTGTGCATGTGTGTGTGTTTAGTTCTATATAGTTTTGTCACGTGTAGGTTTATGTATACCACCATAGAAAAGATACTGAACAAGACAGTTCCATGAACACAAGGATCTCTTGTGTTGCCCTTTTATAATGACACCAACCTCTCTCCCATCTTTATTTTTTTATTATTATTTTTTTAATAAATTTTTTAAAAGATTTTATTTATTTATTTGACAGAGAGAGACATAGCGAGAGAGGGAACACAAACAGGGGGAGTAGGAGAGGGAGAAGCAGGCTTCCCTGTGGAGCAGGGAGTCCGATGTGGGGCTCGATCCCAGGACCCTGGGATCACGACCTGAGCTGAAGGCAGACGCTTAACGACTGAGCCACCCAGGCGCCCCTCTCTCCCATCTTTAAACCCTGGCAACCACTGATCATTTCTCCATTTGTAAAATTTTGTCATTTCAGAAATGTATAATATAAATGGAATTATATAGTAAGTATGTGACCTTTTGGGATTTTTTTTTTTTTTTTTCACTCAGCTTAATCTTCTGGAGTTTCCTTGTTTACTTTTAAAACCATTTTAATTACTCATGTAATACATGAATAAATTCTCCTTGTGAAGCATTAAAATAGTAAAAATAAGATTATAGATTCCTTTAACTAAAAACACTCTCAGTCCTCGTCTCCTCCCTTGAAGCAATTAAATATTTATTTAGTCATTCTTTTATTGAAGTCCATTTTTAAAATATATAGATATACATATATGTATATGTGCATATATTATACACATCTATGTGTATTTTTTTCAAAATTCTGTTGTTGTCAAAAAGCTTCAGTGGATACCCTTGTACATGCTTCCTTGTTTGCATCTGCCAGTTTGTTTCTGTTTGACACCTAAAAGTGATATTGTTGGGTAATAGGAAATGTAGAGTGTAGATATTGCCAAATTTCCCTTCAAATTGGCAGTACTTATTTATATGCCTGGTTGTACCCCCAAAATGACCATTCCCTCAGATTGTCCAATGTCTAATAGATTTAGAACTTAATTTTTTTTTCTGCCAGTTGTCTAAGTGAAGAATGCTATCTCATTATTGTTTTAATTTATGTTTCCCTGGTTAATAATGAGGGTGAGTATCTTTGAAAAATACTTATTATAATTATTTGCCCTATTTATAATTCCTGTTTTGTAGTATTCTCTCCAGGTTCTTGTTCGCTATTGGTTAATTGTCTTTATTGTCTTCTACTTTCTATGGTTAGTTGTCTTATTTTTCTTCTTGATTTTGATTTTAAAAATTTATTCTGGATACGAATTCATTGTTTATTGGACATGTATGTACACACACAGAGTTGTATTCTGTAACTAATCTCTTAGCATGTTAACTTTTGTCATTTTAAATTTGATGTTCAATTTATCATTCTGTCTCTTTTTGTGCCTTTTTAAAGAAAGTCTTCCTCCCTCTCATTTTTAAACCTTACATTTTCTCAAAGTGACAGGGTATTTTGTGTTTCACAGGCTTTGGGGCAGATTTTCCCATGTACATGTTCTGGTTCAGGCCTACTCTGGTTTCTCTCTTAGCTATGCCTTCTTGATCTTTTCAGCGGAAGCTTCTTGACTTGTTTTTGACCACTTCAAAGAGGTTGCAAATACTGGTTGTCGAGAAGAGCAAGTCCCCTTATATTCCATTCCAGTCTCATTTCTTTATGATTCATGTGGACAGCTCTACCTTCAGAAAAGCCTGGTAATACTGAAAGTACATACAATTCCAAAGACAGAAATTTAAAGATATTGGATATGTGAATAATAAATTCCAGAGGAATGTCAACTCCTAAACATCCAGATAGATTTTAATTCCTCTCAAGACAGATCAATAAAGACAAATTTGATGATTCTAGGTATAGCTGATTTTGAGCTATCCCCTTAAAACCAACTTGCTATCTATTTTCTGTAGAAATGAAAAATTGCCTGACTTTTACAGTAAACGTTACTTAAAGAAAAATTTGCCCTATAGTCCTTGGCCAAATATCGGGGGTCAGATGGAAACCTTTGGAAGCTAACAACTTTGGCAGACCCCCAGAGTTTAATAGTATTAATGTTTTAGTTTTCTAATAAAAGTTTAAATTTATTTAAATTCTCAAATAGATTATGTCATTTGAAGAGATAGGATAATGGCTAAAGGAATATAATAACCTTGAGATTTTTAAATATTGATTTTGGAAACACTTCACACTAAAATCATGTAATATAATTAGTTGATCCAGTTTTTCTTGTCATTGTATTTATAATTCTTATGGAAGTATTTTAAAGCATAGTAGGTTGCCAGCAGGAGTTTAAGTAGTAAAAATAAAGAATGGATGTCATTATAATAATTTTTTTGGGCAGGGGAATTTCCTCCAACTCTATTTCTGTATTCAATAAGTGTTTATTTCTGCATTTATAGTTATATTCATCACCATACCTTTTACCTAAATTTCTTTACTGTCTATAGACTCAAGTATAACTGGCTGCTAACACATTTTTACTGAGGGATGACAAATTTGTTATTTTTATACTCCAGTTTTTTTTTTCTTCTGCGTTCCCGATTTTGGTCAGTGGTGTCACCATCCATTATTTATTTAAGTAAGAAACCTTTTGGTTATATTTGGATTCTCTTCTTCATCTCCCATATCTAGTCAGCTGCCAAGACCCTTTGATTCTGCTTTCTAATTTCCAAAATTTTCTTTTCTCCATCTCTTTTAGTACTGCTGTTTTTCAAACTAGCCTCCTACCCTGTGTTCTCATCCCAACCCTGCCTTAATTCAGCTGCCTTCTATTTCTTTTTAGTCTAGGTTTTCCCCCTAAAACAGATCCTGAGACCAGGGCTCTTGCGCAGGTGGTTTACTTTGGGAAGTGATCCTAAGGAACAGGGTGAGTAGCTGAGAAGAGTGGGAAGAAGGAAATGGCTATCTAGGGATGTGTTACTGAGCTGAATTTCACCGTGGGTATGTAGGGTTCCATCCTGCCAAGTGAATCCTGAGGAGCCCTGTAGAACATTCCCCAGAATTATATACCCAAAGCAGGAAAGAGGGGAGTATTTATCTACTAGCTTCCATCTTCCACTGCTCAAGAGTTGCTGAGTAAGTAGGTGTTAACTTGTGTATTTGCAGTTTAGTTGAACAGAGCTAACTTGGGGGCACAGTGGAGAAGTTTGATTGCAGAAAGCAAGAGAACGGGGCTGGCTTCATGGGTGTATTATCTGTTAGTGGTCTATGTAGTCACAGGGGGCCACACTTTGAAGGTCCTAGTGCTTTGTTTAATGGTATGCTGTCATTGTTTTGAAATGTATAATTATTTATGAACAAGAGACCTCACATTTTCATTTTCTACTGGGCGCCACAAATTATCCAGCTATTTTTGCTAGAGACACACACAGTGGCCGTGAGATAAAAGGCTGCCTGTAGTGAAAAGGTTAGCCAAGAGAGTGTGAAGTGAGGCCAAACAGGTATCTAATACATATTCTGTGTAGTGTATCCATATCTGTGTTTCTACTTAGGAATGTACTAAGTGGCGATGATCTAGCAAAGACCAACAGACATTCTGCTGAAGAGAGTACAAAGCTTGTTCTTCCAAATCTATGCAGAGCATGTAAGCCTGGGGTCTCTCTCTTAGAGCAGTCCCTGAGTGCAACCCGTGGGCTGTGACTCAGGCCTGGGGACCACAGCGTGCTGGTCACTCAGATTAAATGTAAGAATGAGGTCACAAGGATTTTCTGATAAGCCATTTTTCCCTGGCGCCCGCCAATTTTGACTTGAAGGACCCATCTTCAGTTTCAGCTGGGAAGAGAGCCCAGCAGTGTGGGGAAGCAGGTTTAGACTGAGACTCTGGGAAGAATACCACTTTTGTTAGCCTTTCTTTCTTTTCCACTGTGGTGACTCTGTTGCTTCAACCCTAGCTTTGAGGGAATGATATAGGCTATTTTCTTGTAAGTATGTCCTTCCTATGACATCTCTCTCTTACCTCCGACAGCATTATAAGGAATCTAAAGGAAAAGGCAAAAAAGATCTTTGTGTGAGTGTGTAATCTGAAGTGCTGTATCCTCTACCCTGTAATATTTTTACTGGGCAAACACTTTTGGCAGCTTTTAAATATCCAGGAGCTGGGAATGTTTTGATTGGTTCTAAGGTAAACATTTGTTTTTGAGAAGCTAGAGGAGGAAAGACTAGAAAGCACAAAGCAAAAAGAATATATTTTCTTTTTAAGTGAGAATTGACCTACAAGTTAGGGAGAGGTCAAATTGCATTTGTTTTATGGTTGCAAAAACCATAATGTAATGCAGAGAGGGCTACTAACTCTTCAGTTAGATCTAGCATTCTAAATACGAACATGAACCCGGTTTGGTATTTTGCTTATTGAGTTGGCAGTATTATTTTTGGAATGTCAATTGTACTGGAAATTTAGGAAATCATCATCTGTCCCTTACCTTTCTCTCCCATTTTTTTTTTTTTTTTTGAGTGTGCGGCTATGAAGAAATGGGAATGACAAATGATAATTGGTTAGGCCTAAAGACAATGGATGCCCCAAATTTCTTTTTCAATCAAAAAAGCAATAGTAACTACTTTTGCTCAGATTATGGAAGTAGTTGTTATTTAAGTGTTGTTTCTTTCTTTCTTTTTTTATGAATGTCTCTAGTTGTTTACACATGAATTCAAGTTACAAGTAAATCATTGAAGAGAAAGGTCAAAGGATTTAATAAGATTTTGTTCCTGTTAATACATACAAACCATGTGTTTAGATTCCTTCCCAGTGCACAAATACAAATGTTACTATGTGTATAGACATATAAATAAAAATAGAAATGATTCAAGCATATGGATATGAGAAGTTCTTCTTCTTCTTCTTCTTATTTTTTTGGTGTTTTCTCTAAAGAGGCATACAGCTACACTCAGCTGAACACTGGATTTTTCTTTGTGTCACTGTTGTAAATTAACTTATTGTGATGATCTCCATGAAAACTGATGACAAATTATTTTTTGAAAAATGTAGATACATTCATCATCATCAGCTGTGATCAGCTGCATTAAAGATGTCCTTTGAAAATGAAGTGTTCTAAATTAAGATGCTTAAAAAGTACAAATAACGAAAACCAAGTGAGAGAAACCCTAAACTTTTCAAACTTGGTATGTGAATGTGTCCATTTTTAATTGAAGAAAATGAGGCCAGCATCAGATGGGGACTTTCCGAAGAACACATTGTACTGTACCAATCAGTGACTGTTCTCAGGAGGCCACAGCGACACAGTCCTTCATCCTGCTGCCAGGTGGCGCTGTGCTGTAGTAGGTGCAGCCTTACGCAAGGCATTAAATGTCTGCTCCTGCCCTAACTGTGCTGCTGACCCTGATAACTGATTCTATTAGAAGTGTGAAAATAAACTTATTTTACAAATTTCTAAATCATTTCTATACAACTATACTTAAAGAGGTCTTAATCTTTACGTTTAGTGAGAATCTTCTGTGTTTAGTGAATGCACCTTAAAGAGTGAATAAAAGACTCATGGTTTCCAGAATGCACTAATGTCTTTCATTATAACCGGTGCCTCATGCCTTATAAATACTCTGCTTTGAATATAAATAAAGCAGTATTAAAAATAAAACTCTTTTGTTGCCAATAGAGTGCTTTTTACTTTGGAATAGTCAGACTAGAAGGAATTTGCAGGCAATGAATAGAAGAAATACCTTATAGCATTAGTTTACCATGTATAAGCACACACTTAAAATATTTATTTATTTTTTAAAGAAAAGCCGTCTGTATATATTTTTTTCTTCCAAGTGAGTATATGTTTGCCCATTTTCTTTCCCCAAGGATGATTACAATCATTCTTAAAATGGTCAACTTTCTGGTTGTTCCACCTGCCCCCCTTTTCAGTGTGATGTAATTTGATGGGTTTTTTCTCTTTGTTATTATAATGACCTGCCTTTAGAGTTACTCTCAAATTAATCTTCAGACAGGAAGTTTCCAAGACCAGTGCAGGTGGCATACATCAGATGAAAAATTATTTTAAATGTTGGATTTCTTCTTTTACCATACAAATTTAAATCTCCAAATTATGTAAATGTGTAAGGTAAATGTGGTTTTGAATATGAAACACCTATTAGAAATATGAGTCCATGTTAGTGTTTTGCTTTTTTAAGAGACAGCATCTAAAAGATGTGAGCATTTTTGCAATCTTTATGAAATAGGACAATTTTTCTGGTTGCCAACCTTCTTATCTCTTCATGTTAGTTATCTAGGCACTACAGTGACTAAACAGTTTAATTTATGGGTGTACCTTGATTGTATTGATATTTATGAAGGCCTCTGTTTATAGAGGAAATTTCCAGAAGGGAGGCATATTTTAGCAGTAATTATTAAATTTCCCATGCAGAATTTATTATGACAATATGAAGAAATCATAGTGGTATGAATCCAAGATTGTGAATTAGTTTCGTAGTGTTTGCAAAAGGAAATGTTTGCATTGAATATTAATTGATAGGAACATATTTCTTAGAGACATTTTCATCAAATATCCACACTATGTTTGCAGTAAAATCAAATAGATATTGGACAAGAGCTGTGGCTTCAAGGGGTTTTTAGTTTAACAAATGCCAGCAAATTCTATTCAAAAGGAATTCACAGAATTAGATGACAGTTATTGCAGAGTTACTGAGAACAGTATAAATATTTTAGAAGAGGAATTAAAGTGCTGATGAATCCCTCTGATATCCCACTTAAGAATTAGGTTTCAAGAATATGTAGTGGCATGGACAAATGCTTACCATTTATAATTGGGAAAAAAGGTAGCTTATAAAATAGTATATAATCTATATCTCTATAACATATGATGAACCTAATTTTATGTGAAATAACTATAAAATATATAAAAGACTTAAAAGATTTAAAAGATTTTTCACCAAGATATTAACAGCAATTATTTCTGGATAGTAGGATTATGAATGATTTTTTTCCTTTTTTTATATTGTGGACATTTCACTATTCACATGTATTATTTTCATAATATGAAAAACGCATTTTATTTTATTTTTTAAAGATTTTATTTATTTATTTGAGACAGAGACAGAAAGAGTACAAACGGGGAGGAGGGGGGGGGTAAAGGAGAGGGAGAAGTAAGTTCCCTGCTGAACAGAGAGCCAGAAGCAGGGCTCCCTGGATTCCAAGAGCCTGGGATCATGACCTGAGGCCAAGACAGATGCTTAGCCAACTGAGCCACCCAGGTGCTCTACATTTCATTTCAAAACAGAAACATACATAAATTCCATATAATAGTATTAATTTATGTTAAATATTTACACAAACATTTTATTGTCAATATCTTTTAGGAAACTAAAGAAAAGTCAAGTTCTTTCCAATGTTACTATTACCTTCTATTCCCCCCAAACCCAGGGTAATATCTAAATGGTTCTATATTCTATAATCAGCCTTTTAAAAACATCTTTTGTTGTAATAATTTTTATTGGTTTGATAAGTGAATACCTTGTATCTAGTTTTAGATGCAGGTTTAATTTTGTCTTTATCGTAGCACTGATTTATAATACAATTGACCCTTGAAAAACACAGGTTTGAACTGCATAGGTCCACTTATATGTGGATTTTTTCCCGTAAATACAGTATAGTACTGTAAATATATTTTCTCTTCCTTATGATTTTCTTAATAACATTTTCTTTTCTCTATCTTACTTTACTGTAAGAATATAGTATATAATTCATGTAACATACAAAATATGTGTTAATTGGATGTGTATGTTGTAAGTAAGGCTTCTGGTTGACGCCAGGCTATTAGTAGTTAAATTTTTAGGGAGTCAAAATTTGTATGGGCATTTTCAACTGTATGGGGTATGGGTGACCCTAAACCCCGTGTTTTTCAAAGGTCAACTGTATACAGGTGAAGGAGAGATGATAGGTGGCATGAATATATGTGGCTAAAGAAATCCCTTAAACAGTGGTTTCTAGGTTCAGTTTGTGACTAACTGATATAATTTACTGAGCACTTACTGTGTCCAGGCATTGTGATAGTAGCATTTTAAATAGTTTATCTTGATTCCTATAGCAAACTCATGGGTTCAATATTGTTATTTCCATTTTACAGACGAGTAGCTGAAGCTCAGAAAGTTAATGATTTACCCAAGGTCACAGAACTAGTTAACTACAGAGGAAGGATCTGAAACTAGGTCTTTTTAGATTTAAAATCTATTCTCCTCTAATTGTAAATTAGTTATAAATTAGTTGTTTGGCCATATAGGCAAATTGCTTTCTGGGATTCAATTATTTTCTTTCTCATCTTTAAATTGAAGGACTTAGACAACGTGAAGGGGTCTCAAATTTTTCCTAATAAAGAGCTACGTTTAATATTTTTAAGGTCTTTTTTTAAAAATTTATTTATTTTTTATTATTATGTTATGTTAATCACCATACATCACATCATTAGTTTTTGATGTAGTGTTCCTTGAGTCATTGTTTGCGTATGACACCCAGTGCCCCATGCAGTATGTGCCCTCTTTAATACCCATCACCAGGCTAACCCATCCCCCCATCCCCTCCCCTCTAGAACCCTCAGTTTGTTTCTCAGAGATCTTGTATTTAAGTTTTTGGGACCTAACAAGAAAGTGTCCAAGTTGCTGAGGGTAGAAACAGCTTGGAAATTGATGAGATGTACCTTTTAAATTGCTGGTAGATAGGAATTGATTGTGGGATTTCTGGGTCCTCTAAGGGACTATAAGACAATAATAATTTGTGATTCTAAATATAAATTTTTCTTGCTAAAATATATGATGATTAGTCTTATAATTAAAAATATATAGGTAAGGTCAGTGCTTGCTTCGGCAGCACGTATACAAAAATGTATATATGTGAGGTGAGGTCAGTTTTAAAGAGAGTCTATAACAAGGTATAGTAGTAATGTGAGGGATTTGCTGTAATTGAGTAAGGGAAGAATTACTTATTTGTTACAAAAGGACCAATAACATTTAGGGAATGTTAGGGAAGGGAAACAATTGTCAGGTTTGAAAACAATTCATAATAGTGAAATAAAGTAATGCAATGAAAGGAGAAATAATAGAATCTCATGATGGGAGCATGGACTCTATATTGAAAATATTTTGCTGAGAGCACTTTGTACCAGGAACAGATGAAGTGAGTGACCTCACGGGGCTTTTCTAATTTCTGCGATTCCATAACAGAGCACTCTGAAAGTACCTTGCTTATGACACTTCTGGATTTACATTTTACCACATAATGAACTGCTGAATGATTTTGGTCGAAACAGTTTCCTTATTATTGCACGAGTCATCTCATTATTGAATGGAACAACCCCTGTGTGCTCCACAAAGCTCAAAACCGGAACTTGACTGTAATGATTTTCTAAGTTCATTCCATAATCAGTGGTGCAATGCTTCATATTCATATCCATAAATATGAAAGGTCCTGGTGACTCCACATGTGACCAATATTATATGCCATTGAAATTATGCAATTTATTTTTGTAAAATACAAAAATGACCAGAATGATATGGAAACCATAGAGTGCAGATTTTCTTCTTATTAGCACTCCTCCTGCCCCCATCTCATACAGCACCCAATTTAGGACAAAGACAAAACGAAAGTGTATCTTGAATATGCATCACAGGTTCCAAAAATGAAAAGAAATTGGATTTGGATAGCACTTACTCAATAGACAGATATGATACATGGTAAGAAGGTGCACTGTCTGCCCTGTGATAGATTAAACTACTTTGTAGGAAAATTACTGTGAGCCAGTCACCACCACCACCGTGGCTAAATCTTTAATAAAATTCTCTTCCATATTCAGGAGTGAGGTATGAAGTACACAGTAAGCAGTGTGAAGTAGAGTGCCATTTATCAAATACCGGCCAGGTCTGTAATCTTCTGCTTTATCCCTTCTTTGTACTTTATTTGTCTTTATTGTTGCAAGGAAGGATATTTACCCAGAGCAGTGGGCATGAAGCCCACAAACCTCCTCCTTCCCCTTTTTCTCTCTTTCTTATTCCCGCTTGTCAGTCTTGTCAGTATAATTTGTTTGTTTCCTTCTAGGTGGTCCTTTGCTTGTTTGGCGTTCTTTTCTCTCTTCCTTTTCTCTGCCTTTCTCTGTAATGTGCATTCATGCTATGGGAAAAATTACACCAAAGCTACTGCAATGGGAATGCTAACAGCTACCATGAAGGACTGTCCAGGATGCATTCGGTAATGACTTTGAATGCCTCTTGGCAAGATAGCAGTGTTAAAATGTTGTAGACAGCCCCTGGGTGGCAGTGCACAGCCGGTCCTGATGCCAACAAAGCATTTTCAGAGTAAAGATTTTATGTGTGTGTGTGTGTGTACATATGATATATAGGATGTATGTGTTTATATGCATGCATATACACATGACATATGTATACATGATATGTGTGTATGGTATGCTTGTATGATATGCATATATAATATATAGATATATGCATACATGTGATATGTGTGTATAATCCATATGTGTATGTATGATATATGTATATATGTCTATATGTGTGTACATTGTGTGTGTATACATATATGCATTACATATTTATCCATCTGCCCAAAGCTAATTAACTAAAAAGTAACTTTCTCTTTGAAAGATATAAACTTTCACTAATTTATCCCATGTTTCTTAAGTACAGTAATGATGATATTGCTTAAAATAACTTGTATTTTTTTAATCTAATGCTAAAAAGGTTCTATATCCCAGTCTTATAATGACATCTAAATTATCTTTAAAATCATGCAAATATGTGTTCAAATGCAGTGGAAGAGTTCAGAGGATAGTGAGAGTATGGCTGGAGGTGTTTTGGGCCCTCAGTCTGCACACTGCCAGTCTCTGCAGCAGCCTTGGGGGTAAATTATTTTTAGTACTATTATAACCCTTTTTTATTATTTGAATAGCAGTTTTATGACAAAACATTTATATTCAGGCTGCCTTTGTACTTGACTGAAAGAGAGCAATCATGGAGAGTGATAAGGCAACAATGGTAATGATAACTGCATTTATAAAGACGTACAGAATTTAAACGGGAGTGCTAAAATAGACTGACAGTAGTTCTCTACCTGAACCTGGAGCAGAGATGGGCGAGGTTCTTGTGGCAGAGATGCCTTTGCTATTTGGGGGCAGATGACAATGTGTAAGTGTGTGTGTGTGTGTGTGTGTGTGTGTGTGTGTTTTCCTATGTCATTTTTTCTTCCTTTTATTTAAATGTACTTGATATGTAGATGAAGGGGTAGCAATAGCAACATAGGGACATTCTGTATTCAGATTGACAATTATCATAATTTTGTCAGATTATGATACAATGCAACTGCATTTCTGAATAAACTAATTCAACTCAAGTATTAGTTCTTAGAAAAATTGTGATTTTTTTTTTTTTGCTCTTATCTAGTATTGGTCTATTTCTCTGTCTCCTGAGGATCTACCTCTAATGAAAAATTGACAATGTGCTCTGTGAAAGAAAGGAGTATGGGAATAGGTAGGGACCCTGTATCTTTAAACATAATTCAACAGCAAGAGGTCATTCTGTTTACCTGATGCCAATGTTTTCCATATGTTTTTATAGTTTCATTAGTTTTCCTTGTTCCTAATGTTCTGACCATAGTAAAAGCTATGCTTCTTCTGGTCCAGTTACATTCCTTTGTTTCTTATTTTTAAATATGTTCTAAGTATTAACATAATTGATATAATAAAAAGGGTTGACATTGTGCAGTTGCCTTGTGCTGTACATAAAACTGAAACTATACAATGTGGGATAGAAATAGTATCTCCTCTTCATAAGATATCCCCAAGGTCTCTTAAAATCAGCCATACATTGCCAAAGTCTATATTTTGTCTTCCTTTGCCTCTTCCTTTCTTCAGCAAAGTTAATAACTTCTACGTGAAGGGAAAAAAAAAATCAATTTATTTACATTCTGCCTTGATTCAAAAAGAAATTAAGGTGGCTTACAAAGATACATAACATAAATTTAAAACTATGAGAGGGAAATGAAGTCAAGGGAGCCAGAGAAGGGAAGGGTGGAGCATGGAGTATAACTATGGAACCAAATGCTCTCTCTGAAGCCCTGTATACTGGCTACATGTGGGCCACATGTTTAGTCCTCAGCTCTCTAACAGCCAACCTAAAGATGGAACTAATTCTAAAATGCACAGAGAAGAGAAGAAACTGATTCTTCAGGAGATGTGCAACTATTCCAGGTACACAGGCTCATGGGAAATTTGACTCCTGGGTCTTCATAGAACATTGTATAATTCAGAGAAATAAGTTTCTTAACTGTAGCCTATAGCCAACACACACTGGTGTAATGAGAGCTAGTTATATGTTACGTAACATCTTTGTAAAGGAAGTCAGTGAAAGCAAGTCTAGGCTTGTTCATTTATTCAGTAGTTATGTATTGAATATCTCCCATGTGTTATCTGGCAGAAACAGGTGTAGAATGGTAATGGAAGAGATGTAGCCCCTGCCCTCATCAAACTTACAATCTTTCCTTGACAATTAACATTGACAAATTAGTTATATGTGTGCAATGAGAAGTCCTACAGGTGGTCAGTGGGAGATGGTTCAGGGTATGTCTGGTGGTCTAACCCAACCCAGGGACAGATATCACAAAGGCTAAAGAAATACAGGGACTTCATAAAATTTAGACAGCTCTGTACAAATGACAGTTCTGTGAATCCTGCTTTTAATTTGTATCAAATAGTGGTGAGTTCAAGATTGTACCTCCTGACAAGAGTCTGAAAAGTTCTTTTATTCTCTGTTGTCAGTTGGGTACAAAGCCACCATGACTCAGGAATCAGTTGACCTGTGACTAGGAAGACAATAAAAATAGAATTTCATATTTAGCCATATTCTCTTTGCCCATATGGAGGAAAAGAGAAAGATGTTTATATATACATTTTGGTTGCTTAATTCTTCCATTATGAGTTCCTTATTTTTTGCAATGTGTTTAGTCTTTTCTTTAAGTTTTATTTTAGACTTTAACTCACATACTAACCTGTGTCTTTATAATTTTTAAACACAGTTGCTATCAACAGTCACTGTTAACGGCATGTTTCAGAAAAGAAATTGTTTAAAAGGAATAGTTATATACCAGGAAAATGCATATTCTATGGCATCAAGGAATCATTTATTTTTTCATCCATAATCTAATTGGACTGTAAATTCTCCTGTTACATTTTATTTAACTTGTTATTAATAGTATTCAGCATAGTTTTCACTTTCAACTATGGAGATACAACATTTCAAATAATCTATCTTTTTGATTCTGTATGTCCCTGAGAATGGCCATGTTTGTTTTTCCAAATCCATAGTTATTTCCCTTCACATGACTTATTTGTTCCTCTTTTGGACCTGGTTGTGAAAACAGTTGGAGGGAGGAGAATGATGTCTGATAAAAGGATTGTGAATCCGATGATGATAAAAGGATGGAAAAAACCCAGAAACCCTAGCGGATTCTAGCTTCACCGTAAGATAGAAAGAATACCTAGTTATTTGTAACAGTTTTTAGATAACAGGCCGCACAGCTTATCAGGAAGACAGTTGCTATTTAGCATGAATTTCTTTACAAACATGGAAGGGATCTGGCAACTTCACTCAGAAAAGTAATTCCCAAGTCTAACTATTTTGGTTTGCAGGCTTCCTTTCTTGCCTCACTTACATACACAGGCCCTGAGCCACATTAAGTGCCCACCCAAATTTTTGTTGTTGTTGTTACATTCTTCTGTCTTTTTTGCTCCAAAGTAATGGAATAAAGAAATTATTACTACTGACTTGAGTTTAGACAGGTTTAGAAAAGCTCTATGTGTGGTAGCAGAACTTATCTCCTACACATTCCCATATTAAAGGAAGCAGAATTTCTTTCTTTAAAGTGGATATGTCTGTAAGAAATGGGATAGGAGATAGGCAACAGTTTCATCTATTTGCTGGATAATCTAGAAATATAGTTTCATTTATTTTTTGGATAATCCAGATATCTCTTGACCTTTTGAATATTCCTAGAATAAAAGCCTTCATGCTGTTCTCCGTTTCCTCCTCATCTCCCCCTTCCCCAGCCCCATCCCACGACCATCTACAGGTTAAAGCTATATGGGAAACACAGAGAATGTGCCCCTTTTCCTCCCTTTCAAAAAATATAAGCCACAGAAATATTAACATTCTTCTTCACACTTTTACAGACTGATTCTGGGAGAGCCAACTAACTATTTCCCCCTGAGACATTTTAGTTAATGTTTATTGTTAAATTTATGTCTTTCTTGGGGCTTAAAAGCAGTGGTACAGAAGTGCATCCAAAATTTTTTTTGAAGTACATTTAGACTAAGTAGAGATGGATATGCAGAATATTCAGCAAAAACCTGAAGCTTCCCCTATAGTTGCCTAACATCTATTGGATATAGCCACTATTAATTCTTCATTGGCCTTTGGTTTCTTAGCTTACAAAAAACTATTATGTACAATGGGTAAATGGCCTCTACAGTTACCTGAAGCCTATATCAATTCTTAAAAATGAAAGATGGCTCTACTCTATGGCATAATACAGTTTCTTTGAACATTAGGGATTCTGGTCTAAACTCATGCATAATTAGTTATAACTAAATAGATTTTCTTCTAGGTGGCAGATTCCTTTCAGGCACATAATGACAGAAAAATAGATTTGTTTCGTCAGATCCTTTTGTTTCCTCTTTAGCTTCCTTGGCAAAAGCTTTTTTGCACAATGGAATGCATTGCTACTAGACTCCATTGGGGACGACTTAAATGTTAACCATATTAGGACACTGAGAAACAATAAACATAAGTTAGGTGTACGAAAAGAGAAAAATGATAGGTGAAATAAAAAGAAAGATAAAGGGACTAAGAAAGTGATAAGAAAGCAAAGAAGAGAAAGAAGAAATTGTTCCCAATCTATTTAAAAAGCAAAAGTCTCAATAAGGCACTGTGTTTCCAGAAAGATAAATTTTTCCATGGACAAACATTTCAATTTTTAAGAAAGGAGATTATATTAGAAACTTTGAAAAATCTGTCTTCAGGTAAGAAGTGTTACTCTGTGAAGTGGGATTTAGTAACTTTGTATTCAAAATAAGATGTTCATAGAATAAGAAATGATTGGGAATAGCATTGCTGAAACAGGGACAGACTATCTTTTTTTTTTTTTTTTTGAGAAGTAGCAATAATTGTTATATTTTAGACATCTTTTTTGTTCCTAAAGAATTATAATTGTGAAGATGTCGTGGATAAGTTCCATTGGTAAAGAGTTAAAGGGTACATGAATTTCAAGGATAAGAATCTCCTCTTCCCCTTGCCCTACTTTTTTGTTTGTTTGTTTGCTTGTTTGTTTTGGAAAAAGATGGCAGAAGTTTCATTTTTGGCTTGAAAGATAGGTCTTAAATGTCTTAACTCAGTTGATAACCAAAAACAGCGTTTCAAGCTCAGTCAAGTAAATTTCTTAAAGGGATAGGGAATTACCAATAGCAGGTAAGTATCAACTTTAAATACATCAAGTTCTCTTGCCTCTGTTTTTTCTTTGTTCTATGTACACTTTTTGTGTACATGTGGAGTATGATGTCAGATCCAAGAGATGGTACTGTAGTACATAACATGGTAGAATGCTGTTTGATCTTCAGGAGTACCCTGTGCTTATATCCCTAAATGCTGCATTGAAAATTTTAATCCCAATAGTTTTGCAAGATTAATTTGTCCACTGCGTGTAATTCACAAACAACACTAATTCTGGGTAGCTGTCTAGTGGGAATTGGTAATGACAGTACTTTCGTGTGGCTTTCAAAAAAACCACACTATTCAGCAAAGTTTTTACACAGTAAACTCTTTACCTTCCTTTGATGTATGATGTTTAGGTGGAAGTACTGGTAGGTATGGGAGGATAGGCAAAAGTTTAGTAATATACACTCACAGATAGATATTTAACCCAAATAGAATTATAATTGTAGAATCTTAGAATTGGCATGGACCCTAATCCCCATATTGTAGGGATGAAAAAATGAGGCTTAAAATGGAATTTCCAAGATCCCAAGTTATTAGCAGAATAAATAGTAGAAATTATGTCTTAAAAATAAAACTTTGCTGCTGCTGCTGCTTTTTTTTTTTCCCCCCCAAGGCTTTGGGTGCTTCAATGGTATGACTTCCCCCCTACTTCTATATTACTTTATTGAGTTTAGGCTGAGTAAAAACATAAAAGTTGTGATTCCCTTATGCACAAAATTATTCTCTGATTACTTGTTTGATTAACTCTGAGTATTTGGGCTTATGTATAACATTTCTCAGGAGGCAAGTCCTAAAAATACATTTTTGTTTATTTTGCCTATTTTAGGTTTATAGAATTGTAGAGATGAAAATGGATCTCTAATATATCAACTCAGTTTA
This sequence comes from Phoca vitulina, assembly GCF_004348235.1. Classification (NCBI taxonomy): domain Eukaryota; kingdom Metazoa; phylum Chordata; class Mammalia; order Carnivora; family Phocidae; genus Phoca; species Phoca vitulina. The sequence continues at coordinate 61,670,792 of NW_022589712.1, read as the reverse complement.
ACTCTATTTTACCAATGAGGAAATTGAGGCCCAGAGAGATTTTGTGACTTTGCACTAGTCTCATAGTCCTTAATGATCAAGCGAGTTCTAAAATGCCAGGTCCCAGGGCTCAGTCCACTGCCCTTCATACTCTAATGCATTACATTCATTCCGTTTGTAGTTTATAAAAAAATTAAATTATAAAATATTTCAAGCATGAAGAAAAATATGAATAAAAGAGAAAAGAGAATAATACAACTAATACCCATGAATACTAGGGTCTTTAAAATCATAATGTTTTGCTCTATTTGCTTCAGACCATTTTGTCTCTTCATTTTCAAGAATAAAGCAGATACAGTTTAGCCCTCTGTGTACACCTCTCCCACTTCCCTCATTATATTTTTATTTTAATATGTAATTTTCCAACTTTTGTTTAGAAAAATTTCAAACATACAGAGAAGTTGAAGGAATCTTACAGTGATCACCATGTAACTACCATTTAGATGCATCTATTAACATTTTACTATATTGCTTTGTCCCACATCTATTCATTTAGTTATTCCTACAATTCTTCAGTTCATCAATGTTTTTGATGCATTTCAAATGAACGTGCAGACCTCAATACTCTTTCCTCTAACAGCTAGCATGCATATCATTAATGAGTGTTCTATTTGTTTACATTTTTTTGGTGTAAAATTTACATGAAATACACGATTTTTAAGTGTACTTTCATTGAGTTTTGGCAGTTGCATGTACCTGTATACCATCCTCAGGATCACGGTGTGGAACACTATCATCACCGAGAAAATTCCTTCATGCCCCTTCTCAGTCAACCCCTGCCCCAACCCACTGAAAAACAGCTACCTTTCTGATATTTTCCATTACAGATTAATTTTATCTGTTTTAGAATGGCATATAAATAGAATCATCCAGTATGTTCAGTTTTGTGCAAAACTATTTTCACTTAGCATGTTTTAGAGATATATACATACTCGGGTATATTAGCAGTCAGTTCCTGTTTATTGCCAACTAGTATTTCATTGCATGGTTGAATTATGGTTTGTTTATCCACTCTGCTTTTGTTAGAATGTAGGCTTTCTAGTTTTTGTCTGTTATAAATAAAGCTGCTATGATAGCCACTCCAGCCTTGTACTTACTATTTCAATGGTATATCTTTTTGCATCCATTTAATTTTAAATTCTGTGTCTCAGTATTTAAAATTCATCTCATATACACAGCATAGACTTGGGTCTTTTAAAAAAATGCATTCTGATAGTTTCTGATTTTTAATTAGAATTACTAATCTACCTACATTTAATGTAATTATTGATGTTGTTGAATTTAGGTCACCATTTAAAAAATTTGTTTCCTGTTTTGACCCCTCTGTTGTTTATGTTTTTACTTTGCTGTCTTATTTTGTACTATAGAAATGTTTTCAGAATTTTTAGAATTCCATTCATATATATTAAATGGTTACTCTAGGGATTATAATGTGCATCATTATTTTTTCACAGTTTAATTAGTGTTAATATTGTATTACTTTAAAATGTAGAAACTTTGCAACTGTATAGCCTATTTACTACTTCCCAGTATATGCATATAAAATTTGTGTATTGTTTTTTCCTTATACTGTTCAATTGCTACAGCAGGAAACATTCAATGCGAGATCATTTTTGAAAATTCTTAATTTTGTTAAAAGAAAGAAAATAGAAACTAAGAAGAAATTATGAATGAAATAATATAAATAAGAATTAAAACTATGAAATAGCATGAAATATTAACCCATGATAATAATATAATAATAAGTAATCTATTATAATTAAAAGATAAGAGGGGTGCCTGGGTGGCTTAGTCGTTAAGTGTCTGCCTTTGGCTCAGGTCATGATCCCAGGGTCTTGGGTTCGAGCCCCGCATCGGGCTCCCTGATCGCCGGGAAGCCTTCTTCTCCCTCTCCCACTCCCCCTGCTTGTGTTCCTTCTCTCGCTGTGTCTCTCTCTCTGTCAAATAAATAAAATCTTTAAAAAAAAAGATAAGAGAATAAATAATTTTCTAAAAAATTGTGGAAGATTATGAATGAGATCAGAGACAAAAACATTTTAAAGTTTATATCCGTAATTCTAAGGTTTAAATGCAGAAGATACATGACACAGTCTTTTTTGACTGATTTGTTGAAAAGATGATCAGATATCAAAAGAGGGCCACCTGGGTGGCTCAGTTGGGTAAGCGTCTGCCTTCGGCTCAGGTCATGATCTCAGGATCCTGGGATCGAGCCCCACATCAGGCTTCCTGCTCACCAGAGAGTCTGCTTCTCCCTCTCCCTCTGACCCTCCTCCCAGCTGTGTGCTCTCTCTCTCTGTGTCTCAAATAAGTAAATAAAATCTTTAAAAAAAAAAAAAAAAGATATCGAAAGAAAGTTTTCAGAAGCTGCATCAAGATTCTTTTTTTCCGGCATGTAGGGCTGAGGCAGGGTGGGGGAAAGAATCAAGCAGGCCAAGCAATTATTTGGCCAATGGTTTTATAACTTTGTAGTCAGGCAGGAGCACAAGAGGGTCTTCGTCCTTTGGGGACCCAGGACTGATGATGGCTATCCTATATGACCAGGTCAGTTGTAGGACTAAAATTAACTGGGTAGTGGTACTTTACTTACGTAGGTAGGGAAACAGCAGTGGGTTCAGCCACTCTATTCAACTCCTTTTGTGAAGTCAGAAGTTGACTGGCCTTGTGTGGAAAAATCAATAAGGCATTTATAAACCTCCGTGAAAAAAAAGATTTTTGAAAGGGGAATATGTCGGTTACATGGAGAGATGACCCTGTGTGAAGGTGGGAAGGGTTAGAGTAAGCGGATTAAACTGCAGTGACTACAGGGAACACACGCCAGTATTTTTGATTTATGTGAGCGTTCATGTAGTGAGCACTATCTGGAGAATAGCAGTGCTTTTCAAACCCTGTTGATGAAGCCTTTGCACACACATTGCGGCACTGGGAATTTGCTGGAGTGTACTATGCTGAAGGATTCTGTTTGGGGGTAGCTGATGATCCTTTTATTTCTTGAGGGATGCCTGGTCTAATCCTTATAGTTTGGATGGGTGATATTTTGGTTCAAACTTCCTGCTCACACACAAGGTGATCAGTGATTTTCTTTTTAAAATTCCTGCACGGCCAAATTCACTGTTGTCCAACTTTTAGATTTGAATGTTTGACCCTCTTCCACTCTTTTTCCTCACTGCTCTCACTTCTGCATGATTATTTAGGGTGAGTCTAGTTGTCGTGGACATGTTAAATTATCGAATATATGACACTCATGTGTTTTAATTTTGGTCAAAATTTTAACTGTTCTGCATTTATACGACACGTTAGTGCCCTGAAATTTTGTTTTCCTTAATTATGTTAAGGACATTAATTCTAATAGAATAAAATTATTATTGGATTCAGAAACATGAAACAGTATAAAGGAATATAGATCTGCAGCTGCTTTATGAATGCATGCCTCTCTATTGAAGAATATTCCGCATTATAGGAATTGAGTATATTTTGTCAAAGTACACACATGCTGGTATGAGACACTGCACAATGGATGGGCCTTGAGGCTAAATCTGCCTGTATGCCCCTCGAAAGCTTTCTTGTTGTATCTTATATGATTTTCACTGCTGAAGCTGCTTTTTAATTTGTAAATGTGAAATAGGCTGGATCAAAGTCTTAGAAGATTCAAGGAATCTAATCCAATTTGATGTAGAGCAAAACACAATTTAAAATCTAAATAATTCCCAAACTCAAGAAGCTGCTTTCTGATCTACCTTCTTTTCCAATCATCACAAAGAGAGGCTCCTGCTGTAATTTTCTCTTCCCAAGATAGGCAACTCTTCTTTGCATCTCTCTGGCAACCTTAAAAAAATTACCCTTGCACTGGTTCATTTGATTTAGTGGTCTGGAAATTTGAAAATGAGGTTGTCTGTTAAAGGTGACCCCCTGCAGTGGCTTTGGCAGCATGGGGTGTTCGGAGCAGGGAGCAACAATGGCAGGATGCCCCCTGAAATAGCAGTGATGCTGACATGATTGGGCAGAGCAGTAAAGGCTGATTTCCTTACACTGAAGCTCTCCTGCCCCAGGCATCTTCCTCTGACTGTCACCCCATTAATGCACAGCAATTGCTAGACAGTCTCCAAGTCATCACCTTCTGAAAAACAACAGATGGGTTAACTGGCTTGAGGTCACTCAATGAGTCAGGAGCAGAGCTGGGGTTAAGTCCCCAGTCTCCTCATACCCAACCTGGTACAGGACCAAATGTATAGGCTGTGGCTCCATCAGCATTTCTGATGCTTGGGGAACAGGCTCATTAAAACGGCTCCAAACTGATTAAACTAGGTTTATATCCAGTTTCTTTCCCTCTCCTTCCTTCCTTCCTTCCTTCCTTCCTTCCTTCCTTCCTTCCTTCCTTCCTTCTTCCTTCTTCCTTCTTCCTTCCTTCCTAACTTCCTCCCTCCCTCCCTCCCTTCCAAAAAATATCCCCACTTAATCATGTGCCCCTTACTATACATATTTGCAAGGATGCTTCCTAATTATACTGTCTGCCTCTCTTTGTAGTCTCCTTATATCAAATGATAATATTCTGATATCTCATCACATTTTATCATTAAAAATATAAAATTTGAAATTAAAACATTACAAGATTTACCCTGAATTTTAGAAGAGGAAAAACATTTTTTTTTTCTTAAATGACTGTTCTGATTCCATATGTGAGTTGCCACATTTAAGAAGCAGCTACTTTTTTATGTGTGGGGGAGAAGGCAGATCACATCTAGTTGATATCTGCACACAAGAAAAAAGGTGACTTTAGTTAACAAGTGCAAACTGTTTAATTTACAACCAAGCTTTTATCCAAAGGCACTTGAAAATATCAAAATTAGCCACTGAGTTAAAGTACTTAGTTCTGACCAATTGGAAAAGTGAATCAAGGGCATAAGAGACAGAGAGATGGTGAGGGTGGGGGAGAAAAAGGCGGAGAGCAGAGTGAAAGAATAAAGTTTAAAAAAATGGAATTAATTTTATAAACAAATTAGAAAGATGGATAATAGACTTGATTGTGAATGACAGCCTCTTGAATCAGTGGTTTGTAATCTTCTTTAAAATTTAAAAATTTTTTGTTTCTAGCCCTGGTCTCTGAATAAAGTTTAACAATGTTATGAGCTCTCTCCCCAGAAACATACATATGTTTTCATCATACACAATATTTTAAATACAGTTTTAGGTATTAAACTCCCTAAAGCCCATTCAAGGCTGTAGGTTAAAAAATCTTAATTAAAGCAAATAGAAAAAAAATTTAGAAAACAAACCCTCAAAAATAAGATATTTCTGAATAATATTGGACTTAAACTGAGGATTTTTAGCTAAACCGTGGACCTCTGACTTGCTTTCTCATATATCACCTTAATAATTATTAAAGCTACCAACACTTGCTTTTGAAATTCTCAGTCCTCTTATGCCGTTGCTCTAGAAAACAGTGCTCTCAATTAATTAGTATCATCGTAGAATTAAGCAGTGAAAGGAATTCTGAGAAGTTATTTGAATTTATAATACAATCCTTGGCCATTAGATTAGGACGTACCTAACCCATTCTAAAAAGTGAAATTACTATTAAAAATTTCCAAAGAAAATTCTACAACTATTCTCAATAGTTAATATCAATATCTAATACTTTTCTGTAAGAAAAAGAATTTTTTCTTTATATCTGACCTAAATTCTTCATACTTCAGATTAAATAGTTATTTTTTTATCATCACTGGGAATTGAACACAGCTGGTCAACAACTTCTGTGTAGTACTGCTCAGAGCGGTACCTTATTTTTTTAATCAACTAAAATATGTAGATAATAGGTTGTTTTGATTGTATATTTAGTCTTGATCAGCTCCTAAAAGATTTCGCTGTGATTTAAACTCCTTGAATTTCAGCTTACGAACCAGAGTTTCTTTGGAACAAGCAAAACATGTTAAAATAGCAATTACTCTTGTAATTGCAAATAGCTGAAAGTTCCTGGAGTTTTGATGCTCTTATTCTAGGTTTGATTTTCAATATGTTTTTGATTGCTTCCCTCAGATTTCTTTGCATTTTCTTGTAGTTTTATTTTTTTTAAATCATGTTTATAGTTTTAAGCTCATCAGGAAAAAAAAAAAGGAAGTCAGTTGGGGGATGAAATAGGAATGAAGCAAAAGAAAAATTTTCCAGTCTCTTAAGATGCTATATTCTTTTTAAAGAACTCCATTCAAATAAGAGTATTTTCCTGATCACTTTATGTTCATTTTCAGTTAATATGTTCATTAAACTTGCTTGTGGATTCTTTGCAAACTCAGCTGGAGTTATAGTTAAAGGTTCTAAGCTTTCATCAACGAAAGGAATTAGTTTGGTTTTGTTCCCCACTCTACCTCTTTCTTTTCTAAAAATGGCTGGAAGAATGGGCGCCTGGGTGGCTCAGTCGTTAGGCGTCTGCCTTCGGCTCAGGTCATGATCCCGGGGTCCCGGGATCGAGTCCCACATCGGGCTCCCTGCTCGGCGGGAAGCCTGCTTCTCCGTCTCCCACTCCCCCTGCTTGTGTTCCTGCTCTCGCTGTGTCTCTCTCTGTCAAATAAATAAAATCTTTAAAAAAATAAAAATGGCTGGAAGAAGTTTTTCATATTTCCATGATATTCTTGTTACTAAGCCATTCCATTGATCCTTTCAAGTGTAATACACCTGTTCCTCAGTGGGAGATTTGTCTTCAGTATCTCTGTAGGTTAATCAGGATGGCATATGCTCTGTTCAAAGTGTCTCTTTTAGTACTTTTCTGTTTCCTAATCATGACCTTATATATTGACTTCATGTCCTTAACTGCAACTTCCCTTGCTTGAGACAGTGTTTTAATTTAAAGAGACTTTTAAAATTGCTTTAGCAAGATATTAATTAAAAACAGGAATTCTCTGAATAATTTTTGTGCATTTCTTTTCTCATAAATTATTTTAACATCTCATACTCAGTTACAGCAGATGACACAAGATCACAGTCTCACAAACACACATGATAAACGTAATGCAACAATACTGGAAATCAATAGTGTGTGTTTTATTGTATACTGTACCTAAAATATACAATAGGGTGACTTACATAAATCATTTATTCCCAGTCATGATTGATGACCTCATAACTCACAAGTGACGGGGCAAAGCAGAGCCCCAAACGAGTTATGAAATGTCATCAATAACAAGTGGAAACAAATGATTTATCCAGTGTCACAGCCCATTGTATGTTCAGTTTATGCAACAGCAGTTAATGATAAAAACACCCAAAATGGGTGCAGCTTGTATTTTATCCATCATATATGCACATACTCTTCCTACACTATTTTACACTAGGTTAGTGCTTATTGTCCATGAACAAAATGATCAAGGTTGAAATAGGAAAGTGGGTTGATAGAAAAGATATGATCTTTACATATATATATAAATCCTTTTGGAATCTGTTTCTTCTTGACTAGGTTTCCCCCCTTCTTTTTTTTTTTTTTTTTTTTAATATCTATTCCCTTTCTAGCAAGGAAAACATAGAAAAGAATATCTGCAGCTATGTAACTCAACTAGTTTCTTTTTCAGTTGACATTCTAGGAGAGAGAAAAGTTATCATGATTTTTAAAGTTAAAGATGTTATATGACTTATTTTACTAATTTTTCCCATTTCATATTTTTTTCTGACTATATAGGTTAGGACCAAGGAGTTTTATATTTCCATATTCAAAGGCAGTAAGAATCTATTAAACTGTTTTATTTTACAACCTTATCCTATGCATTCTATGTATATTTGGAAGTCCTGCATGTTTCATATAGAAATCTTATTTGTAACATTAAAGTGCATTTATATTCTCATTGCAAATTTAGAGATATGTTTCACTGAAAGGGATATTGGTGGTTGCCAGAAGCTTGTATTTGAGGTTAATTTTATGAGGTTCCAATTCCAGTTCCTCAAAATTGATATTAACTTTTGGGGGAAAAAATGCCATTTAAAGAGAATATCAGGTTCTTTTGAACTGAATTAGAAGTCTGTCCCTTGTGACACTCTCCTTCAATATTTATAATATTGACTCACTAAGAACCCCAGAATCTTGTTAGATAGAAATTTATTAAGTGAATTTAAGAGACCGTAATATGCTGTTCTGGTTGTTGCACAAAGTTAAGCAAATCTAGGTTTTACTTGTAATGAGCAATTAGACAAAAGGTAAAGGGACAATTAGACATAAAGGTATCTTTGTGAGTCTTAGCAGTTATGGAAAGCACATACTGTTTGTAGGTATTGTATGAAAGCAGTTGTGTGTCAAGTTCTACACCTCCCTTTTGATTTCTCTGGAATATATTTCTCAAATATACCCTGAATCTGCCTATGTTTTCAAATATCCACTGTCATCATTGTAGTCTAAGCAAATATCTTTTCTTCTCCAAACTATCTTCTGTGGAAGCTTGCAAACTTGATCCTCTATTTCCTCTTGTCTCCCATCAACATATTCTGCACAGAGCAACCCTGAGTGATCTAAAACTGCAGTGCTCCCCTGCTGTAGCTCTTCAGTGTCTGTGAAATACATTAAGAATAAATCTAAGCCCCTCTAACTGAATCTGTAAGTGGTCCCTGTATAACTCTCCAGCCTCATCATAATCCATTTTCCCTCTCATTTTAGCCACATGTTCTTTTTTCATTTACCCAAAGGGGCTGGCTAAGCTCCTTACTGCTTTGGCATCTTTTCCTGTCCCATTCCCTGTGCTTGGAATTTGTCCTTTTGCCTGGCTACTACCTGTTCATCATTCAGATCTCTCCTAACACGGATATTTCAGAGAAGTCCACCCTGAATTTTGTTCTACATCAGGCCGCCTTGTAATCTGTCAATCTACTTTTCCTTCACAATGTCTATCACAACTTTATCTCCATTTTATTTAGTTCTTTTTTCTGAAGATGTCCATCACAATTTTAATTTTAATTGTATATTTATCTCCCCATCTAGGCTTTTAGCTCTATAAAGGAGGGCACGTGGATTTTATCCATTGCTTCTCCTCAGTACTAACATAGTGCCTGGTACCTTAATACATATATATTTTTTTTAAAAAGGAGGTTTGAAAATGACACAGTAGAAAAATTTGGTAATTTCCTTTGAATAATTTCTCATTCATTGATCATCTACTACATGAAGACTACAAAACCCAATAATGTGGAGCTTTACTGAAGGATTTGAAAAATAATTTTTTTTATCCTTGGAAAACTTATACTAAATATGAGCACCTAAAATCAAGTCAAGTGTTTATTGACTATATATGAGTAGAGGAGAGGCAGAGTTAATCCTGGAAGTTTACTTGATGTTCAATTTAAAAATATGAGGAAAAGATTAGCAAGTGGGAACAGAATGAACATTGTTATTTCCCATATTGGACATAATCATGATAGCACAAATTACTAAAAAGTTTCTCCTTTGTTGCTATGGACTGGATTTTGTCTCTTCAAAATTCATACATTGAAGCCATGAGCCTCAATATGATAGTATTTGGAGATGGGGTTTTGGGGAGATAATTAGGTTTAGATGAGATCAGAGTGGGGTCCTCATGATAGAGTTAGTGCTCTTAAAAGAAGAGACTCCAGAGACCTCTCTCTCTCTCTCTCTCTCTCTCCACACGTACTCAGAGGAAAGGCCATGTGAATGAACATACAGCAAGAAAGCAGCTATTGACAAGCCAAGAAGAGAATTCTCATTTGGATCTGACTGTGCTGACACCCTGATCTCAGGCTTCCAGCCTCCAGAACTGTGGGAAAATAAATTTATGTTGCTTAAGAAACACCCAGACTATGGTATTTTGTTATGAGTCTAAGCTGGCTAAGATGTTTACCTGAGGATGTACTTTCCCAGATCAGAAGATTTCTTGATTTGAAAAATCTAAAACTAAAATGCAGATTTAATCTAAGCTGAGAGGCTATAAAAACGAGAATGATTACTTATCAACTATGTGCCTTGGTAGAACTGTCCATTGGCATGGGCATAAGAAGATAGTAAGATGGCATCCATTTTTATTCACTAGCTTTCATAAATGAACTTTCCTGCATAACATTCCCTCAGTAATCTCTGTTGAAGTTGGTAATTGAAAATGGCTTACTGTGTTACCTTCCCACAACATGTCTTCATTGATTAGCAACCTGTAATCCCTTGAAACAAATGGATGTGTTAAGAATTTGAGCTATGTCGGGCGCCTGGGTGGCTCAGTCGTTAAGCGTCTGCCTTCGGCTCAGGTCATGATCCCAGCGTCCTGGGATCGAGCCCCACATCGGGCTCCCTGCTCAGCGGGAAGCCTGCTTCTCCCTCTCCCATTCCCCCTGCTTGTGTTCCCTCTCTCGCTGTGTCTCTCTCTGTCAAATAAATAAAATCTTAAAAAAAAAAAAAAAGAATTTGAGCTATGTCAAGCCAGGGAAGGTCTGCCAAAATGGGATCCCATCTTTGTAGAGGGTGTGTGGTGGATTAGGGCACTGAGCATCTCAGAAAGGTAGTATTGTGTGGGAAAGGTGTTGGAAAAACACATAGAGCTAAACTCTTAGGCCTCTCGCTTAAAGCAATCCTTGCTTTAATCACACTTAGTTATTAGGGAACTCTTTCTTTTCCATGTCTCTTGCCTAAACCTCTGGTTAGAGTTTGCTTAATTCTATTAAATTTTATAATAGTTGGTGATGGAATTGGGTGATTCCCTTTTAAATTAGATTAGAAGTTACTGGTGTCCATACCTGCAATAGGATATTTGTAGATCAGCACCCAAATGTAGGTTTCCCAGATATTACCTTATTGATCCTGTCATATATTATAGGAATTTGAGATTGAGTAGCTGTCCCAAGGATGAAGCAATTTGTGATAGATGACTCTTTCTTGTGGTTGGGAAACTTTGCATGATGACAACCTGGCAGAGAAAAGAGGATTGGTAGGTGCAGAGAGACACCTGAATCCCAAACCTATGAACAAAGTTGCTAGTCAGAGCAAAGAACTGCCATTCTCTGTTTTCATGTCTCTACTAGCCATCTAAATTGTCCATGTATAATCTCTGTCCTTTAAAGTCATACCTTAGGGGCACCTGGGTGGCTCAGTCATTAAGCATCTGCCTTCGACTCAGGTCCAACCCTGCATCTGGCTCCCTGCTAGGCGGGAGGCCTACTTCTCCCTCTCCCACTCCCCCTGCTTGTGTTCCCTCTCTCTGTCTCTGTCAAATAAATAAATAAAATCTTTAAAAAAAAAAAAATAAAGTCATACCTTAGCTTTAATTTTGCTCTGATTTCACCCAAATAAAGGTGGCTGGAGGATGGGAGGAAGACAAAACAGAAAATACAGTGAAATTTCCTGTGTTATCCTAGACATGGCTCTAGGGACTTCCTTTTACACATTAAAGTGATTTAGTGATCTATTTCTCTATGATTGATTTCTTGCCTTATTCTCACCTGTATTTAAGATAACGTACAAAATAATGCTACAAAAACTATAAGAATTGGGACCAGGTGAAATATAAATCAGTGTGGAATAGTGATTCAGTATCCTAATTGTAAACCAAAACTTATTTTGTTTTTATGGCAGATAGCCAACCCTTAGTCCATATCTTTTACCAGAATCTTTGGAATCTGAGCCAGGGTCATGTATAGTTTTAAAAGGTGGTAGATTTGATGTGTAGCTAGAGTTGAGAACAGATTTCTTAGGTTAGGAATTCAACTAGGTGGCTCTGGCTCAAGGTCTGTCCTGAAGTCAGGAAATGAATAGTTCCACTTCCATGATGGCTCACTCAAATGGCTCAGTTCCTTGTCACATGAGCCTCTCCATAGGCTGTTTGGGTTTCCTCATAACATGGCAGGTGGCTCCTCCAGAACAAGTGATACAAGAGAAGAAAGGAGGTCAGAGGCACAATGTCTTTTATAACCTAGTCTTGAATGTTACATTCTACTGGTCAAATAGACTAACCATGATACAGTGTGGAAGGGTGCTGCACAAGGCTGTGAATACCAGGAAACAGAGGTAACTGGGGAGCATTTTGCAAGGTGGTTACCATACCTACCATGACTTATAACAGCTCCCACTCCATGAATTAGGGAACAATTGTTGGAATTTTGCCAGCTGTTAAGGATGTCTATTTCTACTATAACACTCTGGAAGTGGAAATAACTAGAGAATGAGTTTTCAGACACACTGACCTGGATGAAAGGTGGGCTTGGGCCAAAACTTGGTTTATTACATGACTACCATAAGCCTTTTCTCTGATTAGATCACAGTGGGTCCCCAATAATTAATTTTAGTCCAGAGCCCATGTTGCAAATCTTTAAAAGATCTGAGAATTTATCCTTGCTCAGTGTGTAGTTACTTTGGGGAAGACTGAGAGGTGATATCATCATAGGTTCTTCCACATCAGTACCTTGTCTTCTAAGTGAGAGGCTGTGATTTTTCTATTAGGGTGACTAGTCAAGCCTCTGTTTACTGGACCTGGAGGTTTGCATTATATAGATCAAATAAGGCTATTCATTTATTTAGTTATAAGGACCCTATTTATCAGTGAGTCATTGTCAATTTCATTCTGATGGTCCCTCTAGCCCTAATACCTATTATGGTAAAAGTATTCTCCTTGCCTCTTGTAATTAAGTCTCTGCTACCCTTGGATCTTATCATGCCAGCTGAAGTCAAGGAACTCATTTTGGTGGCAACATGAGATGGCTCCTTCCTCCCTGCCTTTAGAGGACAATTATGACAATGCTTTCTGAGGAGATTGGTGCTCCTTTGATGATTCAGTTGTTAATGTCTTTGTGAAAATAGTGTGCTTTGAACTGGAAGAAATAAGAGGTGGTTGCATGTGATAAACTCACTCCAATATTTTTTTTTCTAAGTCTTAAATTTCCCCTACCATATATTACAAGACTTTTCCAGCATTCTCCACCAGATTATTTTAGGTCACCAATGATTTTAGGTTTCAGATGACTAACTGATGACCTGCTGACATTTAACTTAGATCTGGAAGAAAATAGGGTGTGGCATGTAAAAAATTGGCATCCCTTTAAAAGTTAGCAGCCTCAAGTCAGGTCATTTCCAGTTCTTCATACAGGGTAGAATCCACCTCATCAGTCAGGGTAGGAGGTCTCTGTTGACTCAAAAGGTTTGGTAGGATTTGGGGTGCTGTGTACTCAAAGATATCTGAAAAATCCCAATTTTCATCTTTATCAATTGTCACCAAATTCTCAAGTTTCTACTCTTTTCTAAGCAAGTTCTAGTTTTCACATAAGAAATATAAGACTTTATTGTAATTCAGCAACTGAAGGATCAGATTCTTCTTTTGATTTAGCTAATCAGTTCTGTGACAGTAGAGATAAAAGATTCAATCTTTTAAGGTGAAGAAATTTTCTTTTTTCTGCTTATGGCTTAAACAAAGACTTCATGTTAGAGCCTGCTATTTTCTTCCTTTACATCTCCAATGCAGTTACAGACAACTAATCTACCTGACCATCCTTGCATCATTATGCTCATCATACTCTCTTTCAGAAATTGCTACTATTTCATTATAGTTGTACCTTCCTTAGGCACTTCATTCCAGGTGACCGTAGGTGGTAAGTGAAGTATCTGTTTTACTACTAGAGGCCATGGTCTACCAATATTCAACACTTTTTGGCAGCCAGGTTCTCACTTCTTTTAAGTAGACTCAGATATTCATCTTTGAGTATTTCATCTACAGTTATTTCTGATAACAGTTTATATTAGTCAAGGTTCAGTTGCTGACAGTAGAAACCACTTTAGCTATTTTAAGCAAAAAGAAATCAAATACAAGGAATTATGTGCTTAGAAAATGTTGGAATTCTGGGAGGATTGGGAGTTTGATTGGACCTCTACGGAGACTTCCAGAATAATGTTTCAGAATTGTTCTGCCAAGGAAATTGAAAACTGTACTAAAATTAGCAGGCTGGGGAATCAAGACTCTTTTAGACTCCAGAGCCACACCACAGCTACTAGATCTGACCCAGAAAAAAATGGCTGTCTTGTGCATCAAGTCTCTGTTCAACTTAGTACTGAATTTGTGTCATGCCCTCTAGTTGCTAATATCTCAGTTGCATCTAGAATTCTAGATACAAGGGAATGTGGGAAATGAGAGCTTTCTAGCCTTTATAATACATAATTTATTTAAATATTTATCACAGTTCTTATAAATTTATGGTAAATTCTTAAAGAACATTGGTTATTTTTATTGTTACCAAGAAAGTGTATCATATGTCATTTGAGCGCACTGTATGTTTAGGGTAGACTTGCATTTTGTGTTCTACTTATTCATGGTCCTTGTTGGCAGAGAGTGATTGTTATGCACATGGATTTTATTTCCAATTGCCCTGTTGGCAGGTGTCTTCAGATTTTTGCACCTAGTGCATTCACTGTACTGCACTCTTATGTAGCTTCCTATAGTGAACAGCTGAACAATTATTTGAGTTCTTATTTCACAGGTTCTTATAATAAATTACACAATTCTTGTGCATCTTCCATTTGTTAAACCTACCTTAGTATTCTTAAAATAACTAGAAGAGCATAATAATATAGTAAATAAGAAAAATGTATTGTGTTTTGAAGTCCAAAGAAGAGGATGCTTATAATATATTCAAAGTATCTTTAGTTTGACATTTGTCTCTGATTAGCAGCACCTTCTTAAATCTTTCTTGGTCTCATAAAGATTGCTCTGTTTGTTATTAAAGTATGTGAGAGAATAAACAGTGTCTGGATTCAGAGATACTTAGCTAAATAATAATGAAAATTCACATATTGATTATAAATGCTAAACACAAACTATAATTCTTATATAATGACCTAAATATTGACAGAACTGTACAGATGTGAAAAAAAAAGTAGTTCTGAAAATGTTGACATTTCATAGAAGGTTAAGGATGGAGGGGATCTTAAAGATCATCTGGTCTAACCTTCTCATTTCATACCTTGGGAGACTGAAAAACAGAGCTGAAGTAAATTGTTCAGAGTCATGAAGGTGGTTCATTGTAAGGCCCAAAATAGAAGTCAGTCCCCTTTTGAAGTTCCATCTAGTCTAGGGCTCTAGCCACTATAAAATACCTTTTCCTTTTAATATCCTTAATATTCATTATTTAGCTTGATCCATGTTTCTTTTAAAGTACCAAGGTTTAAATTAGTTTCACTGTTAAAATGCATTCATGTAGAGAAACATTTATGATCTTTTTCTGCTGTTTAAAATGAAGATTTTTGAAGATGACTTGGAAATGTTGTTTGCAGAATAGTCTGCCCTCCAAAAGTGGTGTATCAACACTTTCTTTTCTTAGAGAATTTTTATTGTTGTTGTCCAATAACTGCTTTTTCAAATTCAGTGGAGTGGAGCAGCAGTGGCATCTGATGATTAATTAGTTCAAAAAGTGTTAGTTCCCCAAGGATAGCCTGTTAGATACTTTCCAGGTCATTTAAAAAAAGAAATCTATTGCTCATGTTTACAGGTGGTGGCACACTGAATTTAGATTGGTTATAAGGCACACAATGAATTTACTACTTCTGTGGTTCTCATTGCTAATCCTGTTACAGTAATCCCGAGCAAAAATCCAAGTTTACATTTGACAACAGGAGGATGAGTAGTTGCCTCTTTGATTCTATATTACATTAAATATTCCTTACACTTTCTTTTTAGATTCTTGCATCATTTGAGCAAACATATTTCAGCTTAAAGTTCCTAGGGAATTAATTCATTTCTGAATCCTGAATGATTTTGTTAAAGCAATTGGGTGAATTCTGTAAATGGCTGGTAATTGTCCTGTATATGTGGACACCAATACATCAAAGTCACCATGCAATTTAATTCCTGAAGTTGTCTCCGACAATGTTGACATTGGATTACATAATAAAGTGTACAGTGTTCTTTAAAATATTATTTTGCTGTTTTTCATGTTTGAAAATCACTACTTGGTCTTGGTTCTAAAATGGTAGCTTAAACATAGTCAGTGAAGCTAAGAGATTCTTAGCAGAAACCTTGATAGAAAGATAGGGAAAGTTTTATATGAATGTAATCAGAGCCACGGGTGAAGATTATTATCTGATAACATTTCATAACAGATCTGTCCTTTTCTAGATTTTAGAGCCATTATAACCTAAGGGCAAAATTTTACTTGCCTCAATATAGGAGGAGCAAGTGTTGGGTCTCATTATTAAGAAACACTGAAACAGGTGCTGAGATCCCTACCTTATAGGATAAAAATAGTCAAGACAACACATTTTTCCGTAAGTACCTGCTATATGCCTAATGTTGTGTAGGGTGCTCCAGGGAACTAAGAGAAGCAGAAATGGGTAATGCCATGGTGGCCTGCCAGGGAGAAAAAAAAACCAGTGGACCCTCTTAATTTAACTTCTTATTAACCATTTTTCCTCAGCTATAGGGAAGAGTGAATTTGAAGTGCTGACCCCTAAGAAACACCCCAAACAATTATAAATGCTAATGTCTTGGTTCTCAAGGGCTCAGAATATGGCCATCAGTGAAAGCCCAGATTAGACCCTCATCATTTTTTTTTCTTTTTTTGCTATCTAAAAGAGATCTCATGGGCTGAATATCACTTTTAGTCCTTTCCTGTGTCTATTATGCATTTATTGAACTTCTTTAATTACAATTTTGAAAATGTCAAGTAAATAGATTAAAGACTGCCAATATTAATTTTTAAATGTATTTAAAATCTGTGAGAACTTTTCTTTCCTCCTCCTTGGAAAACAAAGGCAATGGCTCAGGGCTTTAATTTGGTTTTATTTTTCCCTTTTAACTCTGGTTGATTGTTATAAATATTGTGCAAATTAATTTCACAGAAAATCTACTTTTGTATTGAAAATGAACAGAAAGTCTGTTGAAATGTTCTCTTATTTTTATCTAGATATAACTGATCTTGATAGTCAATGCTTGCATTTCTAGGCTGAGAAAGTTTACAAAATTTATCCAAAAAATACAATTTTTCCCCTCATTACTCACAGTCATAATCATTACCATAGGCTATTTGAAAAATCATCAATCTGCATTCAGCTCTGTGCTGTGAACTTAAACTGCTCATTTACTGACTTGTATATTAATACTGCCTTTTTTCCCCTAGAAGAAAACTATTTTGTGTTGTAGAAACTTATAATGAATTAATCACCCTATGACCCTTTATGAGGTAGAATATTTCATTAACTCCACTATCATTTCTCTTCTCTATCTTTCAGTAGAGGTGGGCAGTTCTCACCAGGAGGCCAAGCAAACTCCCCCAGTATTGGCTGGCCTTCTGTTCTCAGGTGCAGGCTGTCACTATCCTTTTCTTCTATTCCTGACAGTCTCAGAGGATTTCAGTTAGAACCCCTAATCCACCAAAGTCCTTAAACCATGCAGCAGAACTATTCTTTTGCCCTTGGAGTAGCCCAAATAACCAGTTCTAGAACTTCAAGGTTTATCCTAGCTCCTACGTGGCCAGGGCACCATGGTGGATATTTAACTGCTTGTGATCAAGGTTCGTGCTCCTAAGGCGGTACCCTGTGCCAGGTTAAATGGCAAAGAAGTTCCTCGTGAGTCTAAGAGGGTGCTCTTGTGGGAACTTGTTGATATACTCTCTTTTCAACTACTGTGAAGGAGGTCCAGGCATTTCAGTTGCTGACTCCACATCTTTCAAAAGGTGCTATGTTGCCTCAGAAGTTAATTGATAAACATTTGGTAAATTGGTAACTTTGTTATATTTGGTGAATTGGCTGCTTGGCAAGTGGATCTTCAGGTGAATTGACTCAGAAAGTTGGTTTCAGATGAACTGATTTTTGGCATATTAATGTAGAGCCAGGCTAAGCCAAGACCTTTGCTGATTTCTTGCTTGAATATACAACCAGAGTGATATGTCTAAAAACATCAGTCAGACGTGCTGCTCTTCTCTTAAACCCTTTAATCACTTCTCATTGATTTTAGGATGATTCTATCTGCTTCACCCTGTGCTGACCCCTTCAACTCACTGGGTACTGGCCCCTACCCCTCCTCCATTCCTATGTTCCAGCCACTCTGTTCCTCTCAAATCCCTCCTTTCTTAGGGCTTACATGCATGCCTTCATTTGTTCAGAAGTCTCCTTCCCCCCTGTTCCCTGGCTCTTTCTCATTCTCTTGATCTCAGGTGAAATGTCACTTTTTCTAAGAGGCCTTCTCTAATCCCTAAACTAAGTTAAGTCTCTTGATTAGATGTCCTGTATGCACTTTTAGCTTTTTTCATGGCATGTATCAGTACTATAATACAATTATTTGAATATTGTTGTCTGTCTCACACATTAAAATGCAAGCTCCAGGAAGATAGATATCAACAGCTATCTGGTTCAGTGCTATCAAGTAGTATTTCTGCAATGATGGAAATGTTTTGTTTTGCACTGTTTAGAATGATAACTACGAACCACATATGGCTGTTGAGTCCCTATAATGTGGTTAATGTGACTTAGGACTTGAATGTTTTAGTTTTATTTAATTCTAATTAATTAAAGATTAAATTTAAATAACCATGTATTAGTGACTACCATATTGGACAGTACAGGTCTAGCTCACTGTCATATCTGAAATTCCTAGCATAGCACCTGACATAATAGGTGTTCAATTAATATTTGTTAAATGAATGATTTAGTGGGGTTTATATTATTAATCTTATTTTTGGACAATGAAACTGAAGGGCAAAGAGAATATGACCATCATTCACAATTGCATACATACATTCATTTATATTTTATAATGCTTGATTTATATTTTTAAGCCTCAAGTTTCTAAGTCTCAATTTCCTCATCTGTCAAATGGGGAATATAATAGTAACTATCCTTTAATATTAAAAATATTTTTTCTAAAATGAGGTAAAATTGTTAACTAATATATAAGATTCAGGTATAAAACATTATAATTTGACATCTGTATACACTACAAAGTGATCACCACCAAAAGTCTAGTTACCATCCATCATCATACAGTGGATTCCCTTCACCCATTTCGCCTACCCCAAACCCCCTTTCTCTCTGGTAATTGTCAATCTGTTCTCTGTATCTGTAAGTTTTTGTATTTGTTTGTTTGTTTGTTTGTTTGTTTTAGATTCTACATATGAGTGAAATCATACAGTGTTTGTCTTTCTTCATCTGACTTGCTTTGCTTAGCATAATACCCTCAAAGTCCATCTATGTTGTCACAAATGGTAAAATTTCATTCCTTATGGATGAGTAATACATTGAATATTTATACCACATCCTTTTTATCCATTCATCCATTGATCTTGTTTCCATATCTTGGTTAATGTAAATAATGCTGCAATAAACATAAGGGTGCATATATCTTTTCAAATTAGTGATTTTGTATTCTTTGGATAAATACACAGAAGTGGAATTTCTGGATCATATGGCAGATCTAGTCTTAAATTTTTGAGGAATCTCCATGCTGTTTTCTATAGTGGATGTACCAATTTACATTCCCACCAATAGTGTATGACGGTTCTATTTTTTCTGCATCTTTTGC
This sequence comes from Phoca vitulina, assembly GCF_004348235.1. Taxonomy (NCBI): domain Eukaryota; kingdom Metazoa; phylum Chordata; class Mammalia; order Carnivora; family Phocidae; genus Phoca; species Phoca vitulina. Next base: position 61,651,293 of record NW_022589712.1, on the reverse strand, counting down.
AACACTTATTTCTTGCCTTTTTGATAATAGCCATTCTAACAAATGTGGGGTGATAGCTCACTGTTGTTTTGATTTGTATTTCCCTAATAATTAGTAATGTTGAATATCTTTTCTTATGCCTGTTGGCCATCTGTATGTCTTCTTTGGAAAAAAAAAATCTGTTCAGATCCTTGCCTATTAATTTTTTTTTATTGTTGAGTTGTATGAGTTCTTTATATATTTTTGATATTAACCCCTTATTGGATATGATATAATATGAAAATATTCTACCATTTGTTGGGTTGCTTTTTCTTTTTGATGATGGTTCCTTCACTGTAAAGAAGCTTTTTAGTTTTATGTAGTCCCAACAGTTCATTTTTGCTTTTGCTTCCCTTGCCTTTGGCATCAGATCCACAAATACATCACTAAGACTGATGTCAAGGAGCTTATCACCTGTGTTTTCTTCTGGGAATTTTATGGTTTCAGGTCTTACATTTGAATCTTTAATCTATTTTGAGTTAATTTTTGTGTATGGTGCAAGATAGTGGTCCAGTTTCATTCTTTTGCATGTGGCTATCCAGTTTTCCCACCCATTTGTTGAAGAGACTATCCTTTCTCCATTGTATGTTCTTGGCTTCTTTGTCATAAATAAATTGTGACCATATAGTGTGGGTTAACTTCTGGGCTCTCATTTCTATTCCTTTGATTTGCGTGTCTGTTTTTATGCCCAAACCAAACTTTTTGTTGCTGTAGCTTTGTAGTATAGAGGTCAGGGAATGTGATACCTCCAGCTTTGTTCTTCTTTTTCAAGGAGATTTCTTTGGTTGTTTGGGATCTTTTGTGGTTCTATACAAATTTTAGAATTATTGGTTCTAGCTCTGTGAAAAATGCCATTGGAATTTTCATAGGGATTGTCTGAATCTGTAGATTGCTTTGGGTAGCATGGACATTTTAACAATTATTAATTCTTCTAATCCATGAGCACTGTATATCTTTCCATTTATTTGTGTCTTCAGTTTTCTTCATCAGTGTCTTAAAGTTTTCAGTATACAGGTGTTTCACATCCTTGGTTAAATTTATTTTTAGGTGTTTTATTTATTTATTTTTTTATGCAGTTGTAAATGGGATTACTTCTTGATTTCTTTTCCTTTTTTTTTTTTTTTTTTTTTTTAAAGTAGGCTTCACACTGAGTATGGAGCCCAATATGGGGCTCAAACTCACAACCCTGAGATCAAGACCTGAGCTGAGATTAAGAGTCAGATGCTTAACTGACAGCCATCCAGTCACCCCACTTAATTTCTTTTTCTGATAGTTCATTACTAGTGTATAAAAACACGACAGAATTCTGTATATTGGTTTTGTATTCTGCTGCTTTACTGAATTTATTAGTTCTAACAGTTGTGAGAGTTTTTTTTGTAGATACTTAAGGATTTTCTATATATATTGTATTATATCATCTGCAAATAGTGACAATTTTACTTCTTCCTTTCTAATTTAGATGACTTTTATTCTTTCTTGTCTTATTGCTATAGTTAGGATTTCCAACACTATGTTGAATTAAAGTGGGGAGAGTGATCATCCTTGTCCTGTTCCTGATCTTAGAGGAAAAGTTTTCAGCTTTTCACTATTTAGTATGATATTAACTATGGGCTTGTCATATATGGCCTTTATTATTTTGAGGTATATTCCCTCTATACCAACTTTGTTGAGCTTTTATTATAAATAATTGTTGAATTTTATCAAATGCTTTTTCTGCATCTATTGAAATGATCATATGATTGTTATTCTTCATTTTGTTAATGTGGTATATCATGTTGATTGATTTGCAGATGTTGAACCATCCTTGCATCCCTGGTTTGAATCTCACTTGATCATGGTGTATGATCATGATCATCCTTTTAATGTATTTTTGAATATGGTTTGACAATATTTTGTTGAGGATTTTTGCATCTGTGTTCATTAAGAATTTCGGCCTGTAATTTTCTTTTCTTTTTTTTTTTTTTTGTGGTGTCACTGTCTGGTTTTGGTATCAGGGTAACGCTGGCCTCATAAAATGAGTCTGGAAACAAACTCATTGTTTTTGTTTTGTTTTGGAAAAGTTTGAGAAGGATAGGTATTAAATCTTTGAATATTTGTTTGAATTCACCAGTGAAAACGTCTGGTCGTGGACTTTTGTTTGTTGGGAGGCTTTTGATTACTGTTTCAATGTCCTTCATAGAAATTGGTTCATTTATATTTTCTATTTCTTTATGATTCAGTCTTAGATGATTGTTTCTAGGAATTTATACATTTCTTCTAAGTTGTTCAATTTGTAGGTGCATAATTGTCTGTTGTTTCTTATGATCTTTTGTATATCTGTGGTATCAGTTGTAACTTCTCTTTCATTTCTGATTTATTTATTTGAGTCCCCCCACTTTGTGTGTGTGTGTGTGTGTGTATGTGTGTGTGTGTCTAGCTAAAGGTTTGTCAATTTTGTTTATCTTTTCAAAGAACTAGTTGTTATTTTATTAATCTTTCTATTGCCCTCTTTGTTTCTATTTCATTTATTGCCATTCTGATCTTATTTCTTTTCTTCTGCTAACTTTGGGCTTCACTTATTCTTCTTTTCCTATTTCCTTTAGGTGTAGAGCTAGATTTTTGTATTTGAGATTTTTCTTGAGGTAGGCCTTTATTGCTATAAATTTTTTATAACCACTTTCGCTGCATCCCATAGATGTATTTCTGTTTTCATTTTTCTCAAGGTGTTTTTTGATTTCTCCTTTGATTTCTTTGGTGACCTGTTGATTTTTCAGTAACATGTTTAATCTTCACATTTTGTGATTTTTCCAGTTTTCTTCTTGTAATTGATTTCTAATTTCATACCACTGTGGTCAGAAAAGATGCTTGATGATTTCAGTCTCTGTGAATTTATTGAGACTTCTTTTGTGTCTTAACATGTGATCTATCCAGAAGAGTGTTCCATGTGCACTTGAGAAGAATTTGCATTTTACTTCTTTTGCATGGAATGTTCTGTATATATCTATTAAGTTTTTCAGGTCTAATGTGATGTTTAAGGCCAATGTATTCTTATTGACTTTCTGTTTTGATGATCAATCCAGTGATGTAAGTGGGATGTTGAAGTCCTCTAGTATTACTGTATTTCAGTCACTTTCTCCCTTTAGGTCCATTAGTATTTGCTTCATATTTTTTGGTGCTCCTATGTTGAATGTATACATATCTGTAAATGTTATATATTCTTGCTAGATTTACCCCTTTATAATTATGTAATACCCTTCCTTGTCTTTATTACAGTCTTTGTTTTAAAGTCTATTTTATCTGATAGGAATATAGCTACATCAGTTTTCTGTTTCCGTTTGCATGGAATATCTTTCTCCATCCCTTCACTTTCACTATATGTGTATCCTTACTTCTTTTTTTTTATTAAATTTTTTAAAAAGATTTTTATTTATTTATTTATTAGAGAGATAGCAACAGAGATAGTGAGAGAGAGTACGAGCAGGGAGGAGAGGGAGAAGCAGGCTCCCCACTGAGCAGGGAGCCCAATGCAGGACTCAATCCCAGGACCCTCGGATCATGACCTGAGCCGAAGGCAGATGCTTAACCGACTGAGCCGCCCAGGCGCCCCTGTGTATCCTTACTTCTGAAGTGAGTCTCTTGCAGGCAGCACAGAGGTAGGTCTTGTTTTCTTATCCATTCAGCCACTCTGTGGGTTTTCAATGGAGAATTTGGTTTATTTGCATTTATAGTGTTTATTGACAGTGTGTACTTTTGCCATTTTGGTAATCATTTTCTGGCTATTTTTGTAGTTTCTCTCTGTTCCTTTCTTCTTCTCTTTCTTTCTTCCCTTCTGGTTTGATAGCTTTTTTGAGTGTTATGTTTAGATTTATTTATCATTTTCTTTTGTGTATTTACTCTAAACTTTTGTTTTGTTGTTACTGTGAGGTTTGCATATAACATACTATATATATAATGGTCAGTTTTAAGTTGATAGGAACTTAACTTTGAACACATTCCCAAACTTTACCTTTTTACTCCCCCATCCCACATTTTATAATTTTGATGTCACATTTTATGTCTTTTTTATTTTGTTTCCCTTAACTAATTATTGTAGTTTTAGTTAATTTTATTACTTTTGTCTTTTAACTTTTATTCTTGCTTTGTAAGTGACTGATTCACTGTCTTTACTGTGGCTTTACCTTTTTTATGAAATTTTTACTTTTTTATGTTTTCGTGTTATTGATTATTGCCATTTGTTTCTAGCAAAAGAAGTCCCTTTAACATTTTTTGTAAGACTTGTTTAGTGGTGATGGACTCCTTTAGATTTTGCTTATCAGGAAAGACTCTTAGTCTCTCCTTTAATTCTTGCTGGGTAGAGAATTCTTGGTTGGAAGTTTTTCCTTTTAGTACTTTGACTGTGTCATGCTACTCCCTTCTGGTCTGAAAGTTTCTGCTGAAAGGTCGGCTAATAGCATTATTGGGTTTCCCTAGAGTGTATGAAGTTGTTTTCTCTTCTTGCTTTTAAGATTCTCTTTTTATCTTTAACTGTTACTATTTTAATTATGTGTCTTGGTATGGACCTCTTTGGGTTCATCTTATTTAGAACTCTCTGGGCTTCCTGGGTCTGGATGTCTGTTCTCTTTGCCAGGTTAATGAAGTTTTCTGCCATTATTTCTTCAAATAAGTTTTCTGGCCCTCTCTCTCTCTCTATTACTTCTGGGACCCCTGTAGTGCACATATTATTTTCCTGATGTTGTTGGAAATGTCCCTTTAGGTATGTTTACTTTTAAGTTCTTTTTTTTTTTTTCTTTTTGCTGCTTTGTCTGGGTGTGTTTCATTTTTTCTTTCCTAGCTCACTGATCCATTCTGCTTCATCCAGTCTACTTTTGAACCCCTGTAGTATATTTTTCATTTAAGTTAATTGCATCCTTCAGCTCCATAAATTCTGTTTGGTTCTTTCTTATATATTCTGTCTTTTCATTGGAGTTCTCACTGTGTTCATCCATTTTTCTCATGAGATCAGTGAACATCTTCATTAATTTGAACTCTTTTTCAGGTAGATTGCTTATCTCCGTTTCATTAAGGTCTTTTTCCAAGGTTTTGTTTTTGTTTGGAACATATTTCTGTGTCTCCTCATTTTATGAGACTCTGTTTTTTTCTATGGATTAGGCAAGTCAGCTACTTTTCCCAGTCTTGAAGGAGTAGCCTTGTGTAGGAGATGTCCCATGGGCTCAGTAGTGCTATGGCCGTGGCCACCAGAGACAGGCACTCAAGAGGCCACCCCTGTGTGAGCTGTGCATGTCCACCTGCTATGGCAGGGCTGTGACTGTGTGTGGTAGTGGGTGGGGCCCTCAGCAGGGCATATCCTCCACTGCTAACAGATTAGAGGGAATTCCTAAATGACACCAGTGCTGATATTAGCAAATTAGAATGAGATAAAAAAAAAAAAATGACACCTACTGGTGTCTCTGTCCCTGGATGGAGTCCCAATAAGTTCCTCTCCCTCCAGCATTTGCCTGAAGGTTAGTAAGTGGGTTTCCTAGGTGCCTAGGTGCCTAGGTGCTTTTCGGCCTAGATGCTTTTCAAACATATTTTTACTCTGGGTCCCAGGGTGAGTGAGTCTGTGCATAAGCCCTTTAGGAGCTGGTTCTCCATTCCCGTCAGTTTTATGGTTTTCCTGGATATAATCCCCATTGGTTTTCAAAGCCAGTTGTTTTAGGGGCTCTTCTGTCTTTTGCAAGATTTAGAGATTGGGGTACCTGATATGGAGCACAATTTTATTTATTTATTTATTTGCTTTACAGGGAAAAATTTCATATTTTTTATATCCCTTCTGGTTGTGGATTACTACACCTGGGATGTTTTTTGTTTATTTGTTTTGTTTTGGTGAGAGTATGTCTATGACTCTTTTACCTGTTTTGATGCTGTAGTTTTATTTTTTTATTGTCAAGGTCCTTTTCATCTAGTTTTCAGGTCTCTTTCAGAGGAAATTATTCTATATGTAGTTGTAAATTTGTTACGTCTGTGAGAGGTGGTGAGTATTCTTAAGGAAAGATTCTGAGAAAAACTTGATATAAGTGCATATTTTATAGCATATAAAGAGTAATATTGGATATAATTATTTAAAATCTGTTAGTATGTGAAAACTTAAATCTATAGTTGTCAAAAGCAGGGGATACATTTATAGTTAAGGAAGTTAGTATTATGGCTATGGTGTTGGTACATATGTGATTTCAGTTTTATTTATTTATTTATTATTTATTTATTTAGTTATGAAAGGAATATAAATTAATTTCATGCTCTTTCTCAAATAGTTTGGAACTCTGGGAAAATGCCATCGTGCCAGCTAAGTAGTAGTCCTCTATCTCTAACACCAGTAGACATGACAATTTCAGAACTTAGACATTCAAGTCACATACCAATAGATTTTTTTTCTGAGAAGTTCCCTGGATTTAAATTTCTCTTTAATATTTAATAGGTTGCTCAAGAAGACTAGTACAAGAAAACTAGTACATTTCTATTACTTAGCATTCAGAATGCAATCAAAAGAAGTAAGGTATATGCAAAAGTTCATGTGTGGAACTGGTCTTGGACTATGCAGTATTTCTGGTGATTTGAAATAGTATACTCAGTTTCTAAGTGAGGGTATAAGAAGTGCACCATTATTTAGCTAAAACTCAATTTTATTTATTTATTTATGAATATTTTTTTATTTTTATTTATTTTTTGTTTATTTAAGTAATCTCTACACTAGTAGAGTTTACACAGTAAACTATTATTTAATTTTTTTAACTAGAGAAAACCTTATTATAATTTAATGACTTTAAAATCACATTCAAAACATAGAAATTTAAAATTTCAACTTATGCCAATTTACAGATGGAGAAGTCTATTTATAAATGATCTCATTCCTAAGAAATAATTAGCTTAATGGATACTAATGTGTATGTGACTTTCAAAATAAAATATGAAAATCAATGACAGTGATTTCACATTTAGCACTTTTAGGTAGCACAATACATTAACCAATTGTTTATTTCAATGCTATATTCAGAGGGAATATAACTTCTTCCTTTGTATATGACATATTTTTCAAGTGTTGATGCATTTGTGTAGTAGGAATTAAAAAGATGCATTGAAGCTATAGGTTTTTTTTTTTTAATTTTTAATTTTTATGTTAATCCCCATACATTACATCATTAGTTTTAGATGTAGTGTTCCATGATTCATTGTTTGTGCATAACACCCAGTGCTCCATGCAGAACGTGCCCTCCTTAATACCCATCACCAGGCTAACCCATCCTCCCACCCCCCTCCCCTCTAGAACCCTCAGTTTGTTTTTCAGAGTCCATCGTCTCTCATGGTTCATCTCCCCCTCCGATTTCCCCCCCTTCATTCTTCCCCTCCTGCTATCTTCTTCTTCTTTTTTTTCTTAACATATATTGCATTATTTGTTTCAGAGTTACAGATCTGAGATTCAACAGTCTTGCACAATTCACAGTGAAGCTATAGGTTTATTTACAAACTAACGTTGTTTAACCTCAAGGAAAATACTACATTTAAATTACATTTAAATTATGTGAAAGCCTTCTTGCTATGAAGACAGTACCTAGAGCAACAATAAAGTCCAGATAACTGACAGAAATCCTTAATACTGTACATAAATAAATTAGAACATGGTTTCTTATAAATATACTCAAATTTTGGGAGCTGGAGAGAGAACTTAGGTTGTAATACAGGAGATGGAGCATGGAAAGAACTGTCTCTTGAGAGCCAAGATACTCCGCTTCCTGTCCAAGCAATAAACTAAGTTATCTTGGAGAAATCATTGGCCTCTCTGGGGCTTCACTTTCTCATCTGTAAAATGAAAAATTCTGACTAAATGAACTCTAAGTTGTTTTTTTTTTCTAAATCTTAAGTATTAAAAGCCTAAGAGTAGAAAAAAAGAACAACTTTAAGTGTAAGAGTCATATGCATTGATTGCATGTGACATTCTGAATTGTTTTTATTCATAAAAAGCTCATGCTTTACTATACTGTTTACTTATAGGTGAATTGGGCTTTAGTATCATATCCATATTTATACGATTTCTCCTTCATAGAATTCTCTATTGTTTTGGAGCCATATATTGGGCTATTTTGAGCCCTGTATTAATATTGAGTGTATAATCCTTCTTTGTCCTTATCCAATATAGGATAATAGCAACTGGACAGATGAATTGGGGTTACTTTCCTGGACAGGATGCCAAACTTGACTAGGGTGAGCATACAATTTATTATCCAAATTGGCTTGCTTCTGAGATTGAAAAGGAGCACTACTAACAATTGTATGTTGACAACCACTATTAACCAGGACTGTGAGGGAAGTATATAAAGGGTACAAAGGGAATGATTTTAATGTGTTCTATATAACTTTGTATGCTCTTCTTTACTTATTCTCTACCCTTCTTGAGGCACAGGGAGAAAATATTTAGGTTGAACAAAGGTAACATTTTGATTCAAATAGGTAAATTGCAGGTTTTGCTTTTTATATGTAAAACAGCATGAATTACCAAATAGGAGGGCTCAAATTTGACCAGAAATTCTGAGAAAGACAATTATACAAAATCCAACAAACTCACTGAAATATGCAGTTCAGTACTTCATCTTGCTTACCTCTCCATGAAAGGTCAAAAGTACCTCCTCCTGTGATATGTCTGCAATCCCTGAAAGATTGATTAAATTTCTATATAATACAGAATTGCTGAATCTAGTGAACCATAACTTATGTAATTTGTATTATACTTTATCAGTCACCTTTTAAAAGTGTTTAAGAATGAAACTTTCCCTTGTAGTCAGTGGAAACCTCAGAAATACTTGCTTTCTTTATAGTAAATTTAGTAGTTTGCTTGACTTTATAATATCAAGGATAGTGTGGATTTCTTAAAGGGATTCAAATGTAAACATTGACTTAATTTAGGTCTTTAACTTTTGAAAGGGAAATGTCTAAGAATAAAGAAGATGGATTTTATATTACATGGGAAAGAGAGAAAAATAATCTTTTTACACATGGTGAAAGAGTGGCTAAAGAGATATTTGAAAACTTCCGTTGCTAACTCTTAATTCAAAAGGTAAGGTATGGCATAAGTTATAGAAACCTATCTACTCTTGGAAAATTTTATAGTATCTTGGGTTCCTCTTAAATATGACCAATTCTTTTGGCAGGAGAGTTGAGAGTTTAAAGGCCAAGTGTATTCCCCTCCTAGACATATAGAGAATTTCCTCTTTTTCCTTCTTTGCCCACCTCCCTTCCCATCACCCTCCCTCAATTCCTGATTCTCAATTCATTTTAAAGGTTGACATGGGGAAATACTCAAGCAATATATGATCTTGAAATAAGTCTAGGAGATAGACCAACACACATGTCCACTGAAGGGTCTTGGGCATGATCCCTATGTCCTTGAGTAACAGAGTTCATGTCAGAGCTCCTTGAAAGCTATAGAGTTGCCCCTAGAGTACTCTGGGATGGAAATCTACAGTAAAAGAGCTGACCTCTGAGAACATCAGGGGGGATATAACAACACTCAGGTCACTGGAAATAAAATCTGAACTCCTTAACATGGCCTTCAAAGCCCTGCATCATTCACCCCATTTCCTCTCCAACCCCATTTCTATCATATTTCCCCTTATTTTCCACCATAAATGTTTTTATATCTGTAGTGTTTGCCATTCTTCCTTTATTCCCAAGCATTTTAAAGATTTTAAACCTCCATCCTCTGCTACTGATTTCCCCCACCTTCAACTGTCTTCCCCTGGTTAAATCTTATTCATTTCTTTCTTTTTTTTTTCTTCCATTTTTTTAATTATGTTATGTTAATCACCATACATTACATCATTAGTTTTTGATGTAGTGTTCCATGATTCATTGTTTGCATATAACACCCAGTGCTCCATGCAGAATGTGCTCTCTTTAATACCCATCACCAGGCTAACCCATCCACCCACCCCCCTCCCCTCTAGAACCCTCAGTTTGTTTTTCAGAGTCTCTCATGGTTCGTCTCCCCCTCCGATTTCCCCCCCTTCATTCTTCCCCTCCTGCTATCTTCTTCTTTTATTTTTTTTAACATATAATGTATTATTTGCTTCAGAGGTACAGATCTCTGATTCAACAGTCTTGCATACTTCACAGCGCTCACCATAGCACATACACTCCCCAATGTCTATCATCCAGCCACCCCATCCCTCCCCCCCCCCCCCACTCCAGCAACCCCCCGTTTGTTTCCTGAGATTAAGAATTCCTCATATCAGGCAGCCACTCTGGAAAACAGTATGGAGGTTCTTCAAAAAGTTGAAAATAGAACTACCATATGATCCAGCAATTGCACTACTAGGTATTTACCCCAAAGATACAAATATAGGGATCCGAAGGGGTACGTGCACCCCGATGTTTATAGCAGCAATGTCCACAATAGCCACACTGTGGAAAGAGCCAAGATGTCCATCGACAGATGAATGGATAAATCTTATTCATTCCTTACCAGTTCAAATACCTCTTCCCAAGGAGTCCTTTCTGATTAGGTCAACTACACATTTTCTGATTGTATTAGTGTTATTGCTGTAAAACAAATGACCACAAATTTAGCTACTTAAAAGAAGACAAGTTTAGGGGCGCCTGGGTGGCTCAGTCAGTTAAGCTTATGCTTTCATCTCAGGTCATGATCCCAGGGTCCTTGAGCCAGCTCCCTGCTCAGCGGGGAGCCTGCTTCTCCCTCTCCTCCCTGCCTATGCTCTCTTTTGCTATCTCTGTCTCTTTAAAATCAATCAATCAATCTTAAAAAAAAAAAAAGAACACAAGTTTATTATCTCATAGTTTTCTTGGTTAGGAGTGTGCACATGGCTTAGGTGAATACTCCTGTTCCTGTCTAATAAGGCTGCCACCAAGGAATTGCCTGGGCTGCCATTCTTATTTGAGTAGTTTGTGGCCAGCCTGGAAGAAGGAAGTGAGAATTTAATTATGGCAATGAAAGTTCAAGGGTAAGTGTCTAGCTTTTGGAGGAGGGAAGAGATAATATTAGGACCTATTCCTAGAGGAGTTTACTACTCAAGCATGGTAATCGGTATGCAGACATGGAGTGAGAAGGTACTGGATAGGGAGACAGGAGGGTAGTTAGACACAGACCCAGGCATTAGAACTGGTTCTTGCAAAGACCTTGGGCCACAAAATAATTGGGGAGGTGAATTACTAAGGCCTGGTGTCCAAAACACAGCAAAAAGCAGCTAGCCCAATTTTCCACAAATTCTTTCTGTTTGGAAGAGACTGAGTCCTAGATGCTGAATTGGTTGTACCTCTGTCAGTGGCAGTAGAGGGACTACAGCTGTGGCTAGGTACATTTTTTCAGCCAATCAGAAGACACATGGTCCCATCATCTTGGATGCATTCTGAGGTGCCCAAGGATGATGGAGATACTTCTCTGTTTGTAAAAAGGTAGAGTGAACAGCAGGAATGCCAGGGCCCAAGGGCTGCACAGACTGGTGAAACATGCAGTTATAGTGATAAAGTCTAACTAAAGTCAACAAGGGATTTTAGTCAACCTGGTTCAGTCACAGAGGAAGTCCTCCCATGGAACTTTCTAGGTTTCTTTTTGACTTCCCAGACCTTAAACCTACCCCATATTTCTTTCCCACACTCATTAGTTTGATTTACTTTTTCCTGATTCTATAGAATGCCTTGTTTTCCAACCACCCAGCTGAAAGTTCTTTTTTTTTTAGCAGATGATAAATGGCTTCTGAAAGTTGGAAAAGATAATTATAGTAAAAAAGTGACTTTTTTACAGCTTTAAATTTGAATAAACTTAAGCCCGTAGAAAAGTTAGAATACAACAAATACCTTGCACTTTTGTCTAGATACACTATTTATTAATATTTTCCCATATTTGATGTGTTTATTTATATGTATATATATGTGTATTTTGCTGAATAATTTGAAAGCTAGTTGCAGATTTTTCACCTCTAAGTGCTATAGCCTCTATCTTGTAGATATACATTCTCCTACTTAACCATGGCACCGTTATCATGCTCAAAATATTTTATACTGATGCAATAATATTACCTAATATATAGTCTATATTCAAATTCTTATTGCCTCAATAATATTCTTTATAGATTTAAAAAAATTAATTGCAGTATAGTTAACACAGTGTTATATTAGTGTCAGGTGTTCAATATAATGCTTCAACAACTTTATACATTACTCATTGCTCACCATGTAAGCATACTCTTAATCCCCTTCACCTCTTTCACCCGTCCCTCCACCAGTCTCCCCTCTGGTAACCATCAGTTTCTTCTCTATAGTTAAGAATCTGTTTTTTGGTTTGTCTCTTTTTTTCTTTGCTCATTTGTTTTGTTTCTTAAATTCCACCTATGAGTGAAATCATTTAGTATTTGTCATTTAGTATTTGTCTGACTTATTTCACTTAGCATTGTACTCTCTAGATCCATCCATGTTGTTGCAAATGACAAGATTTCATTTTTTATGGCTGAGTAATATTCCATTGTATGTATATACCACTTCTTTATCCATTCATCTATTAATGGAACTTGGACTGTTTCTATAATTTTGCTATTGTAAATAATGCTGCAATAAACATAGGGGTGTATATATCTTTTCAAATTAATGTTTTCATATCTTTGGGTAAATACCTAGTAGTGGATTACAAGATCATATGGTAGTTCTAATCGTTTTAATTTTTTGAGGAACCTCCATATCATTTTCCACAGTGGCTGCATCAGTTTTTCATTCCCACCAGCAGTGCACAAGGGTTCCCTTTTTTCCCACATCTTCTCCAACACTTATTGTTTCTTGTATTTTGATTTTAGCCATTCTGACAAGTGTGAGGTGATATCTAATTGTGGTTTTGATTTGTATATCCTTGATGAGTGATGTTAAGCATCTTTTCATGTGTCTATCGGCTATCTGTATGTCTTCTTTGGAGAAATGTCTATTCATGTCTTCTGCCCATTTTTTCTTAAATTGGATAATTTGCTTTTTTTGGTGTTAAGTTGTATAAATTCTCTATATATTTTGGATACTAACACTTTATCAGATATGTCATTTGCAAATATCTTCTCCCATTCAGTAGGTTGTCTTTTAGATTTGTTGATTGTTTCCTTTGCTGTGAAGAAACTTTTTTTTCTTTTTTAGGTAGTCCCAATAGTTTATTTTTGCTTTTGTTTCCCTTGCCTCAGGAGACATACCTAGAAAAATGTTGTCATGGCCAATGTCAGATAAATTACTGCCTGTGCTCTCTTCTAGGATTTTTATGGTTTCAGGTCTCACATTTAGATCCTAAATGTGAGTTTAATTTTGTGTATTGTGTAAGAGAGTGGTCTAGTTTTATTCTTTTCCATGTAGCTTTCCAATTTTCCCAATAGCATTTGTTGAAGAGACTGTCTTTCCCATTGCATATTCTTTCCTATTTTGTCGAGGATTAATTGGCTGTATAATCCTGGGTTTATTTCTGGGCTCTCTATTTTGTTCTATTGATCTATGTGTCTATTTTTATGCCAGTATTATACTGTTTTGATTACTACAACTTTGTAATACATCTTGAAATCTGGGATTGTGATACTTCCAGTTTTGTTTTTATTTTTCAAGATTGCTTTTCTATTTAAGGTCTTTTGAAGTTCTGTACAAATTTTGGAACTATTTGTTCTAGTTCTGTGAACAATGCTATTGGTATTTTGGTAGGAATTACATTAAGTCTATAGATTCCTTTGGGTAGTGTGGACATTTTAACAGTGTTTAGTCTCTCAGTCCATGATAATGGGATATCTTTCCATTTGTTTGTGTCATCTCCAATTTCTTTCATCAATGTTTTATACTTTTCAGAGTACAGGTCTTTCACCTGCTTTGTTAAGTTTATTCGTAAATATTTTATTCTTTTTGGTACAATTGTAAAAGGGATTGTTTCCTTAAATTATCTTTCTGCTACTTAATTATTAGTATATAGAAATGCAACAGATTTCTGTATATTAATTTTGTAACCTGTGACCTTACTGAATTCATTTATCAGTCCTAGTAGTTTTTTGATGGAGGCTTTAGGGTTTTCTATATATAGTATCATGTCATCTGCAAATAGTGAAATTTTTACTTCTTCCTTACCAGTTTGGATGCCTTTTATTTCTATTTCTTGTCTTATTGCTGAGGCTAGGACTTCCAGTACTGTGTTGAATAAAAGTGGGGAGAGTGGGCTTCCTTGTCTCATTTCTAATCTTAGCGGAAAAGCTCTCAGTTTGCCACCATTGAGTATGATGTTAGCTGTGAGTTTTCAGAGATGGTCTTTATTATGTTGAGGTATATTCCCTCTAGCCCTACTTTGTTGAGGGCTCTTTTCATCATGAATGGATATTGTACTTCATCAAATGCTTTTTCTGCATCTATTGAAATGTTCATATGGTTTTTATCCTTTCTCGATATGATGTATCACATTGATTGATTTGTGAATATTGAAGTACCCTTGCATCCTAGGAATAAATCCCACTTGGTCATGGTGAATGATTTTTTAATGTATTGGTGGATTCAGTTTGCTAATATTTTGTTGAGGATTTTTGCATCTATGTTCATCACAGTTATGGGCTTGTAGTTCTTTTTTTTTTGTAGTGTTTCTGTCTGGTTTTGGTATCAGGGTAATCCTGCTGGCCTCATAGAATGAATTTGGAAGTTTCCTTCCTCTTTTATTTTTTGGAATGGTTTGAGACCAATAGGAATTAACTCTTCTTTAATGTTTGAGAGAATTCACCTGTGAAGCCATCTGGTCCTGGACTTTTGTTTTTTGGGAGTTTTTTGATTATTGATTCAATTTCATTCCTGGTATTTGGTCTGTTCAAATCTTCTCTTTCTTCCTGATTCAGCTTTATGAGGTTATATGTTTCTAGGAATTTATCCACTTCTTCTAGGTTTTTCAATTTGTTGGCATATAATTTTTTAGAATATTCTCTTATAATCCTGTGTATTTCTATGTTGTTGGTTGTTATTTCTCCTCTTTCTTTCTGATTTTGTTTATTTGAGTCCTCTCTCTCTCTCTGTCTGTCTGAATGGGTCTAGCTAAAGGTTTGTCAATTTTGTTGATATTTTCAAAGAACCAGCTCCTGGTTTCAATGATCTATTCTTATTGTCTTTGTAGTTTCTGTTTCAATTATTTCTGCTCTAATCCTTATTATTGCCTTCCTTCTACTGGTTTGGGGTTTTGTTTGTTCTTCTTTTTCTAACTCCTTAGGTGTAAGGTTAGGATGCTTAATTGAGATTTTTCTTGCTTCTTGAGGTAGGCCTGTATTGCTTATATAAACTTCCCTCTTAGAACAGCATTTGCTGCATCCCAAAGATTTTGGACCATTGTGTTTTAATTTTCATTTGTCTCCACATATTTTATGATTTCCTCTTTGATTTCTTAGTTAACACATTCATTGTTTAGTGGTATGTTATTTAAATCCACATATTTGTGTTCTTCCCAGATTTTTTTCTTGTTCTTAATTTCTAGTTTTCAAGCATTGTGGTCAGAAAAGATGCATGGTAGGACTTCAGTTGTTTTGAATTTCTTGAGACTTATTTTATTGCCAAAATGTGATCTATTCTGGAGCATGTTTCATGTACATTTGAAAAGAATGTGTATTCCACTGTTTTAGGATGAAATATTCTGAACATATCTGTTAGATCCATCTGATTCTATGTGTCATTCAAAGCCATTATTTTCTTGTTGATTTTCTGTTTGTATGATCTATCCATTGATGTCAATGGGGTGTTAAAGTCCCCTACTATTTTGTATTACTATCAATTACATGTTTATGTTTGTTATTAGCTGCTTTGTGTGATTGGGTGTTCCCATGTTGGTTGCATAAGTATTTACAATAGTTATATGTTCTTGTTGCACTGTTCCCTTTATGAATATACAGTGTCTGTCTTTGTCTCTTGTTACCATCTATGTTTTAAAGTCTATTTTCTCTGATATAAGTATTCCTACCCTTTCTTTTCACATCTGTTTGCATAAATTGATAAATGCTTTTCCATCCCTTCACGTTCAATCTGCATGTGTGAAATGAATGTTTTGTAGGTGGCATTCCATGGGTTTTGCTTTTTTATCCAATCCATCACCCTCTGTCTTTTGACTGGAATATTTAGTCCATTTACATTCAAAGTAATTATTGATAGGTATGTATTTATTGCCATTCTGTTACTTGTTTTATGGTTGTTTTTGTAGTTCTTCTCTGTTCTGCTCTTCTTTTGCTCTCTTCTCTCAGTTTGTTGGCTTTCTTAGTGACATACTTGGATTCCTTTCTCTTTATTTTTTGCATATCTATTACCAGTTGTTGATTTATGGTTACCATTAGGTTTACATATAACATTGTATGCATATTGTAGTCTATATTAACTTGATGGTCTCTTAAGTTTGAACTCATTCTTTATTTCCTCCTTGCTTCCACAATTTAGGAAATGGTGTCCTACTTTACATCCTTTTATTTTGTAAATACTTTGACTAGTTTTTAAAGATATACTTAATTTTATTGCTTTTGTGCTTCTTACTTTTCTTACTTCTACTTATGATCTTTCCTTTCCATTGAGTCCCCTTTAACATTTCTTGTAGGGCTAGGTTAGTGGTGATGAATCTTTTTAACTTTTGTTTGTCTGGGAAACTCTTTATCTCTTATATTCTGAATGATAGCCTTGTTGGATAGTGTAGTCTTGGCTGCAGGTTTTTTCCCTTCAGTGCTCTGAATAGATCATGCCACTCTCTTCTAGCCTGTAAAGTTTCTGCTAAAAAATCAGTTGATAGCCTTATGGGGTTTTACCTTGTATGTAACCGTTTTCTTTTCTCTCGCTGCTTTTAAAATTCTCTTTTTATCACCACTTTTTGCCATTTTAATTGTATGTGTCTTGGTGTGGACCTTCTTGGTGTGGACCTCCTTGGGGTGATTTTGTTGGTGGCTGTCTGTGCATCCTGGATCTGGATTTCTGTTTCCTTCCCCAGATGCAGGAAGTTTTCAACTATTATTTTTTCAAATAAAATTTCTGCCCCCTTCTCTTTCTCTTCTCCTTCTGGGATCCCTATAATGTTAATGTCATTATGCTTAATGGTGTCAATGTTTCCTAAGTCTATTTTCATTTTTTATTATTTTTTATCTCTCCTGTTCAACTCGATTGCTTTCCATTGCTCTTTCATCCAGGTCCCTGATTCATTCTTCTTCTTCCTCTATTCTACTATTTATTCCATCTATTGTATTTTTAATTTGTTATTGAGTTCTTCATCTATGATTGGTCTTTTTAATGTTTTTTATCTCTTTTTTAAAGTGACTCATTGAGGTCTTCCAATCTTTTCTCAAGTCCTATGGGTATTTTTATGAACATTACTTTAAATTCTCTATTAGGCACATTATTTATTTTTGTTTTGTTTAGCTCTCTTGCCGTGATTTTTTTCTGTTCTTTCATTTTGGACATATTTCTCTCATTTTGTGTAACTCTCTGTGTCTGTTTCTGTGTGTTGGGAAAGTCAGCTATGTCTGCTGTTCTTGAAAGTAATGGTCTTATGAAGAAGACATCCTGTAGTGCCTTGTGGGGCAATGTGCCCTGTTCACTAGAATCTGGCACTTCAAGGATGTCTCCTATGTGTGTTGTGTGCCCTACTGTTGTGACTGAGCCACTTTTGCCTTTGGTCCAGTCATCTGTAATGGCTCCCTTTGCCTGTTATGGTCAGGTTTTGGTCCCTGTGTTGTTAGTGGACCAATCTGAGGCTGTCTGTGTCTTGAGTTGAGTCCACCCAAGCATTTGTCAGAGATGCAGTAGCACTGAACTGTAGGGCACTTTCCCTGTGTTGTCCCCTGAGAAGCTTTTGTTGATGGGTGGGAGCTGTGGTCAGACCAGATGTCTGACCCCACATCACTGCTGAGGCTGCAGTTGTACTGGTCTGTGTGGTTATCTTCTCCTCTCTCTAGGGCAGGAGTCACTTTGGAGTGGTGCTGGCCCATGTAGGGGCAGCATGAACACTGCCAGGCTTGTGTCACTGCTTTGGTTGGGCTCGGCTAAGGGTGTATTGGAGGGTGCAGATCTACAGAAGAATGTGTGGTGGGTAATGGGGGAAAAACTCATGCCCAGGCTCGGATGGAGGGAGCATTTCCACAGTAGAATGCTGGGTTGGAGTGTGATCTTAATAAACTTGGTGGAGAGTGTTGTGCTGTGCTGGTTCTTACAGGTATCTGTGTGTCTAGTCTGGGGGGTGGGGATGGGAAGCAGTGCCTGCCAGTTTTTGTTGTTGTTGTTGTTGTTGTTCTTGAAGAAGTCTTCTAAAGATCCCTGTCCCTCCAGCACATGTTCTGAGATTAGTAAATAAATCTTCCCATATGCCCCAGGAGTGTTTCAATCTGCTGCTTCTTTGCTGCATCTCCATAGGGCTGTTTGTTGTTCTGTCTCTTTAAGGTCAGGGACTCAGTAACTTATAGCCCTCCTGGTTCTCGCAGAGCCCAGCTGGCTGATTTTTAAAGTTGCAGGTGTTAAGCCTTGTTGATTGTAAGAACTCAAAAAATTATGCTCTTCTGGTTTTCAAAGTCAAATGTTATGGGGATTCATCTCCCCCATGCAGTTTTCCCATACCTGGGGTACTTGTATGAGGGTTTGTTTCTTTTCCCTCTCTGTACCTGTGTGGTCCCTTCCTCCCTTGGACAGTCCCATCAGGCTGTTTACTTCCTGACAGTGTCTCTACCCCTCATACCCTCTTCAGTGTGGCCTCTTCTCTACATTTGGCTGTGGAGAGTCTGTTCTGCTGGGTTCAGGTCATTTTCTGGGTTATTTACACTGAAGTGTAGGTTATCTAATTTTATCCATGGGACAAGGGAGCTTAGGATCCTCCTACCCCACCATCTTCCCCAGAAGTCTAAGGTGGCTCAATTTTGTTCTCTATAGATGTTTTTTACAGTGTCTTTTAAAGTATCCAGTTTTGTGGAGCATTTAGAAATAAATCTAGGAACATAAGATTTCTAGCGTATCTTAGGGAAAATGTGTAGGGTGATATATTTTTGCATTCTTTTTTAAAAAGTCATTATTTTCATCTTTCTACCAATGGGAAAGCACAACTATCAGTCAAGTATATGTGAGTATGTCTGGATACATAGTAATGGCTTTTACTTAATGGAGTTAGAGCAAGTTTTCATCTTTAGTTAAAAGTGCATCTTTGCTTATTGGATGCTAGCTTTCATATTTAAATTGCATTCATACTTGATCTTTTGGCCAAAGCAGCAAGAGGCAAGTTAAAAAAAAATCTATTCCTCTTAATTTAAAGGCAGCGATTAAAGGAGATTCAGAGCTTTGAAACTGTGGTGAGTATTCTACTTAAGAAAATAAACACTAATTGAAAGGACTAATCAAAAGCTCATCATCCTGAAGGGCACTTGGATAGTTCACAAGTGTGCAGCTTAGGTAGACAAGGTGCTCTTATGAGGACCTCGTCATTCTAAGTACAGAGACCTTAAGCTATGCATTATCTGATTCCCCATAAAGAGTGCCTATTTATGATGTGAAATTATATCTGCCATTAACCTCTTTCATAATTTTGCAGATAGATTATAAAAATAATTCATCATTTCCTTCAAGAAAGTCTTCCTTTTGCCAATCTGTAGTCTATGTGCATTTACTTCTGTCATGTAGTCTGTACAAATATTTGGGCAAATAAGCTATCATTTCCAATAAAGTTATGCTCTTTAAATATACATGAATAATTAAACACGGTCCCTTTTATTGCGCTCACAAGGAGTTTTTCCTGTCCTAGTAGTGCAGCCCTCTTGGGTTAAACCCTTACCTATGGGCTTAATGAAAATATAGAGATGAAAAAGCCATTTGAAGATTTTTTTTTTCAGATAATTCTAGATAATTCAGATAATTTTCTAAGCAACAAAACTTCCTGTAAATGGAATTTTCCCCTTACTAGGCAATAAATCAATACTTGTTAGCTCTAATGATGAATTGGTGATAAAGACAATCTAACAACTGTTATCTGATGAGAAGATCACTGTTGGGTTGATAGTAGGGAATGGGGGTTTACTGATTATCTGGGAAGCTTATTGTTGAGACTGCTGCTGCCAATGGAATTTCGTTGGTCATCACAAGTGCACATGTGCAAAATTGGGTAAAGTGAGCAAGGAATGCAATTCAGCTACATAGTTCAAACAATCTGATATGAGTGTTTAAAAAGTATCATAAAAAGGGGCGCCTGGGTGGCTCAGTCATTAAGCGTCTGCCTTCGGCTCAGGTCATGATCCCAGGGTCCAACATCGGGCTCCCTGCTCGGCAGGAAGCCTGCTTCTCGCTCTCCCACTCCCCCTGCTTGTGTTCCTGCTCTCGCTATCTCTCTCTCTGTCAGATAAATAAATAAAATCTTTAAAAAAAAAAAAAAGTATCATGAAAAAAATTTATAATCAATGTGCATGTAAGTGTTGCAAAATTTGGTAGCAGGAGGAATTTAGTTTCCTTCACTGGATGCTAAATCATCCATTTATAGCTACTTTCGAGTTGCCTTCTGGCTTGACCCTTACATTTGCCTTTTCACTATTATATTGAATTCAATATAAGGATGCAACTTTCTTACTTTTCACATTTTAATATACAAATATTTCAAGTTCAAATTTTCAAGTACATAGGTCATTAAATCTTTCAAAGGTATTGCTACAGTCTGATGCTTGATAGAAAAGGAGTCCAAAGAGTGGGAATTCATCTTCAAACCTCATTATGGTAAACTTTTAAGAAGGTATAATCAAATTCTTTCATTTTATCAAATTCTTCATAATGAATTCTAAGCTGGGTATAGAATTGCTGCCATCATGTATCTCATGAAAATATATCTCATAAGGTTTTCTGACCATTATTTTCAGTGTTCCCCATCTATCTGCAGGGAGGTGGATACCTTCTAGGTCTCTGCCACTAGTTCATGATGCTCTTTTTATGCCCTCCTGTCCCCACACCTCTCAGTGAGCACATTGCATGAAAATGGAATTTATTAGAGGATTTAGGATTTGGTTCTTTTCTGAGTGGCCATCTTCAGAAACCCAAATAGGACACCAGAGTTAACTTAAGTAGAGCTTTAGAAGGCCCTTCTAAAGATTGCTGTGAAGTTATTATAAAATCATCTATTAATTTGGATTATATAAAGTACTACTTGATAGATAAAAAGAATACTTTATTACCCAATTGGCACACTTTTGGGAGTGAAAGAAGAAACTATTAATAATTAAGATAACAAGTATAACTGATACTGTCCAGGCAAAGCAGTGTGTGTACTCACCCAGTAATAATAGTAGCTACCATGTCGGGTTCTTGTGAAGATTCAGTGGCAAAGTGTATGCAAGACACTTAGCTGTCATGTGGGAAACATTCAATACATGGTAGCTGTTTATATTAGTGTTATTTTCCATGCCTCCTAGTTTGGGCAACAAAGCAATGAACTCATAGTGACTTGTTTATTCTCTTTTTCTTTTAGTAGATGGTGCTAGGTCTAGCAATGAGGTAATGAGAGTTTAATTATATAATCATACAGAAGCCATTTGAGAGGGAAAGGAACTTTTTATATATTTAATTATATCTGCTATAGTGATTCTCCACCAAAAGAAGGAAAATCTGTTTTTAAAATTTAAAAATACCAGACACCATATCCTGTCTTCTCTACATACCCAGCTCCCTAGCTTCATAGTTACTTCCACAAAAAGTTACATCCACTGACTGAACTGTGTCATAGCTTTTGGTTTTACTGGGGCAGAAAAAATTGGGGAGTAACTAATTTATTAGATTAATAGTTTCTTGAAAGCAGTGATTTTTCTATTACTTATTTCCTATGTTTATCACAGTACCTGGCACATACTAGGAACTACTAATACCGATATCAACATCAATATATATTTTATAATATCAGTAAGTATTTGTTAAAATAATGAAAGTATGAAGAAGTGGATTTTAGCAGCTAAAAATCAGTAGTATGCAGCAGTGGCCTATAGTGTTATTCTATAACCAGTGTTCTACCATGATAGGGAACTTTCCTGAGCTCAGCTAGAACTTGTAGGGTCACAGAATCAAGGAATTTAGGAATTTTATAACTGCAGTTGGTGCCAAGTTTGGAGCTGTTGGCTGGCTAGATTGGTCTCCTGTTTTAACTGATTGTAAAAGAAAAAAAAATCAATAAAGCTAACCTCCAATATTCTCAGTAAGGCTTCCTGCTATACACCCTACAAATTTCAAACTTGGAAGTTTCATGTATACACTCATATTAGTTGTTTATTGTTTATTAGGATTTAGCATCTTCGATGTATTGAGAATTGTATACAATGTTTTTATCTATGAAAATGGAAAATATGAATTTTATATATTACTTCCATAGTACAGAATTTTAAAAGCCTCATCTTAACCCAGTCATCTGTACTTGCTGTCCTCTTAGAGCTGGACTTGGGACACTATGTACATGCATTTCCCTTTTTCTGTCATCCCTCATGTTATTTATAGTTGGTGCAAGTTATTTAAAGTGGACTTTGCAGGTAGCCTTGGTTAATGGGATTGATGCTTTTAATGTCAGGGGAAATATGTGTTGCATCCTTTGCAAAACTCTTCAGGTATTGTGTGTTGTTTTAATCTGTACAGATCAGTGCATAGTTTTTGTTGTTTTTATTTCTTATTTTTGCTTCCAAATCTTAGGGTCAGCAACCCTATGCCTGAGGGTAGAGAAAGAGTTGGTAGGGAGCACCACTCTAACACTAATGTTCAGACCTGGGGCCCTCTTCCTCACCCCACCAAATTTGGCTCCATTCCAGTGGATAAACCTGCCTCTCGTGTGTGAGGGTCTAAATTGTTGTCAGTGAAAAGTGGAGGTTGGTAGAAGCCTATGTCTGTGTGTGATGGATGGGCTTTAGAGCAGGTTGTTCAGAAGATTCATGGGTGGGCACCTGTGGCACTGGGGCACAGAACCATATGTCAGGGAGGATGTGGGGAATGATGAGTTTTTGGCTTTTCTCACTCCTAACCTCTGGTCAGATCTGAGACTAATAGGATATTGGTACTGCCTCCCTGAGCCAAAGAAACAAGTTCACGTTCCTTCCTTCCTTTCTTTCTTTTCCTCACATTGTCCTGTAAAACCTACCTTCCTTGTTCATTCTTAGAGGAAAGAGAAACTGGAAATTCACATTTTTTTATTATATAAATGATGATAGATGTTAACATAACAGTTTCTAAAACTTCAGCTTCTTGTGCCAAGAATACTTCTATTATTTTAAAAGTATGATATTCATGTATATGCTGTGAAAATGGTGTATCATAGGAATACATAAATGGTCAAAATGTCATAAGCATATCCATAGGAAGGGCTACTGGGCATGAATAGAAACCAATAGTACTATGGAACTGATTAAATTTAGCAAGACTTAAGGTCAGTTAGTGAGTCTATGCTTGGTAAAAGCAATTCTCTTCTGGGGGTATGGATGGGCATCATAGATGAGTGATCAAGATTTGCATACTTTTTTCTAGTGTGGACCATTCTTTCCCAAGTGTTGGGGAGTTCAGAGCTGTCTTGTAGAGTTGGCATGAGACACCAAACTCATTTTGCAGAGCAAAATTTTCCTTAGGCAGAACTAGGAATAGTATTACCTATCAAAGAATTATACATCCACCGTAATTTATATTTTTATTTTATTTATTTATTTTTAAAGATTTTATTTATTTATTTGACAGACAGAGACACAGCAAGAGAGGGAACACAGCAGGGCGAGTGGGAGAGGGAGAAGCAGGCTTCCCGCCGAGCAGGGAGCCCGATGCGGGGCTCGATCCCAGGACCCCGAGATCATGACCTGAGCCGAAGGCAGACGCTTAACGACTGAGCCACCCAGGCGCAGTTTAGCATACAAGTCACCAGAGTTACAAAGCCTATACTACGTATTATATACTCTTATTAATCCCTCTGTTTGACTTTGGGACCCAAACAAAGAAATACATCTAAGGCCGTGTGGGTTCTAATTTCTGCCTCAGCTCCCTGCATTCTTTGACATTAGCTGTTTTATTTCTCTCCATTTCATTGCCCACATCCCTAAGATAGGAAACAATAGTGGATAATTGCAAAGCAAACATAAATGATTACATTTATGTTAAATCATCTTTTAGAAGTGTGTGAACAAGATTAATACTAATTTAAACATTTGATTAATAAAAAACGATGGATGCTGTTTTCTATTGTTTTGTGTATTGTTACAAGTAAAGGGCAATTGCATGCCAAGAATAGTAGAAAAAATATGACGGTGTTAGATATATTCCTGGCTTGAGCAGTGAGATTTTTTATTAAGGGATGATATTAGAATGCTTTATGAAGTTTATGAACTTGTAATTTGCTCCTGTAATTAGATGAGACTCTGTCAGACCCATCCTTCTACAATTTCATAATTGAGGGGCTTCTGCCTACAATAGACTGTTGAATCAGATATACATATGCTTAATGGACTAACTATTTTAAAGATTGGCCATGGCTTATGCAAAATAAGAACAATCCTTAGAACATTTTAAAGGCTTCCTGCCACAAATTGCTTTTGCAATTTTCATTTCATTTTTAACTATAAAGTTAAGGCATCTTTAGTTATTTTTATTTTAAATTGTTCCTGCTGTTGTTCTCCTTCTAGGAAGTAGCCACTATTCTTTTTCCTTTCTCCTAGCCATTGTAATCTTTCTTACATGAATAAAAACAAAGTGGTTTATTTTTTTTTTAAAGAGTTTTTAAATCTCCCTTGCAGTTGCAAGGAAAATGCCTTACCATTATCAAACTGAAAAAGGGATAATGTAGTGCAGTTACAAGTGAGTTTTATCAATGAGTGTTTTCCTTGGTGTTCTTGTTTTCCAGAAACTCTTTCTGTTGCATCCTTTAACATCTGTGGCTGCAAAAGTTAATCCTGAAAACAAAGTAGATGTGGAAAGGCAGGTGATTGATCAAGGCAAAAATTAAAATTGGGTACCAGTGGCACAATCTCTTACTTTTTGGCCCACAGGAGTCCTGATACAAATTAATTGTTTCTGTGATTCTTAGACCTTCATCAATCAGATGTAAATGACACCATGCATGATTGGCTGCCTTTCCATTTGCGAGTTCCCCGCAGAGAGCTGTAGGCCGCCAACTGCTGTAGAGACTCTGGAGCACCAGCCTGTCCGTGGCCGCTCTGGGACCACAAACAGAGCACTGTAGCTGACTTGCAACCATGATAGCATGCCTGAGGATGCAGCCAGCACCCTTCCAGAGTAATTTTTGTTTAGGGCACGAGAGACATTTTTTCAAACCAGGTATAATGTTAACAAACCTTGTGTGGCCAAGATTTGATTTTTAAACATGGTTTCAGATAAATCTAAAAAGGATGCTAGAGCACAGAGCACCTAGCAGACAGCAGGATTGAACATGAAATTAATCTCAAGATTGATTAGGGAAAAACAAATACACTCTCAAAAACAGGTTTCCTAAGATACTTTATGTACCTTTAGAGGCAGCAGAAATAATAATAGCTGAAACTTAATTAAAGTAACATAAAAGACCCCAGCAAGGAGACCTTGTGACCACATTTGTAGCTGAGTACTGAATTTAGCCCCAAGAAATATGAGATCTACTTTTCATCTCGCAGCAATTTACCATTTCAAAAAAATTCATATAAAGGATGTGATTAGAAGCTACAGAGTTGCCTTACTTCATACGCAAGGAAAGAAGGGTACTTTTTCAAAGAAACATCACAATTAAAATTTAAACAAATATTGGGAAATGAGAAAATTGGAATGACCTGGATACATGAAATGTAGATTTCTTTTATCTGAAAGCATTCGTTCAGATCTTCTTGGACTTGTCTTCACTGTAATAAATTATTTGTGTTTATGGATTGCATATTTTAAAAAATACCTGATAAATGCTATTTGAAGAAGGTAGATTGGCCCTTAGGGCTGGAGTCAAGGACTAAGATTGCCTGAATTCAAATCTTGGCTAAGCGACTGTGTGACTTTGATGAATTACTTAACTTGTCCAGTATTTGGTTTCCTTATCTATAAAGTGGACATAATAATAGTTCGTATTTTAGCAGACTTTGCAACATAAATGAGGTAATTCATTTCCAACGGTGCCTGATGCTCAGCAAATGTTAAATACATGTTAATCATTATTATTTTATATGTATTATCTGTAACTCATTTAAACCACTATAAAAAGTGAAAATTTTCCTTTTAAGAAATCATTTCTCAATTGAAACATGAACAACTTCTTAGATGGGAAATCCCTATAGGTTTCTAGGGACACATGTAACTATAAAATACATTTTTTGCTTCTGTATTGCCTTGCTATTGAGGGGGCTCTTCTGTGATTATATTGTGAACTCTCATCACTGGGTAATAATGTTTATTTCACAGTGTTTGAGGGTTATAGAAATAAATAATTGAATAAGATGACATTTGTGAAAGTGCTAGGCAGGGCCTGGCTCACAGTAGGTTCTAAATAAATATTAGCCTTTTAGATACACACTTACCTTCTGTATAGCAAAGGGAACGTACATTTAGCGTTCCAAACAAAAATTTTTTTTCACCGTACCATTGAAGCTTGAGATATTCCTATGAACCACACAACAATTTTTTTTTAACTTTTCTTTTATCCCATGGCAATTCTCTTCCATCCACTCTGGGGACATCACTTGAAGGTCCCTGAGTGGTGGTACCTACTATAGTCTAAAGATACTGGGACCTTATAATGTCAGTGGAGACAACTGGACTCTAAGAAAGACAGTGAAGCATATAAAGTGCCTCCTGGGTCCTTAGGAAATCTTGCTCTTATTGGCTGACTGTAGGTAAGCAAGCACTCATGTTGAAAAACCCCACTTGGCAAGGAGCTTCACCTGGCCTCTTAGAGCCGGTGGCAGCTGCCAGTTGACAGCCTGCAAAAAACTGAAACTCTCTCTCCTACAACTGCAAGGAACTGAATGCTGCTAAAAACCATTTGATCAGGAAAGCAGGATCCTACCCCATTCTACATTCCAGATGAGAACCCAGGCATGACCAACATCTTGAGAGACTGAGCAGAGGACTCAGTTAATTAAGCCATTTCTAGATTTCTGACTTACCGAAATAGTGAGATAATGAATGTGACTTTCTTTTTAAGCCACTGAATTTGTGGTAATTTGTTAGGCAGGAAAAGAAAACCAACACAGATTTTTTTTTTTTTTTTTTTCTCATTTAATCTTAACGCAGAGTCCTTGCTTCATAGGGAAGTGGCTTTTAATTTAGGCACCAATGACTTCTTGGATTGAAATTTAGCAAGGTGTACCAGGCACATATACAGCTCAAAAGCCCTTACCTTCTGCTCCATTATCTATACCTGAAAAGATAAGTTTGAATCCTCACTCTGCCACTATTTGGTAGATATATTCTCTCCGAGCTGCAGTTTCATCAGCTGTAAAATGGAAATAATACCACCTAGTTTTTAGGATTATTCTAAGGATTGCCTGAGATAGCCAACAAAAAATGATTAGTATAGTACAAAGTTAATAACAGATGCTCAATAAATTATAACTATTTTTTTTAATAATGTCTGGGGACTACCCTGTATTCTTAGGTTTTGTACAATGCCAATGCATGTAGGGAATTAAGAGGTAGATATGAAAGCATTAACCATTGAATATATTCTTATAATAATTTTTGATCATGAAGACTTCCCTTTTTATGATAAAGAGATTTGATTCCTTGATGTTTAAAGAATGAGATACCATGTGATTGTTTGAAAAGTTTTTGTTAAAAAAAAAAAACACAAAGAAAGTAATATTTGGTAAGGAATCTTTGCCATGTGAAAGTCAAAATCCTGAATTAGGAGGAAAAAAGAAGACAAGCCTTGTTTGCACCTATTTACAACATCCATTTAAAACCCAACATTATTTTGACAATCTCTTCTACTCTTCCTTTCTGCGCCAAACACTGTTTCAGATCAGCAGAGAAACTATTACAAGGAATTCTGACTCTTTTTCTTTCACAATTAATACAGCATAACTTTTGTTATGAGATACCAAGAAATTTGATTTTCACTATAGCTCCAAAATAAGCATTTTAAAAATCTTTATATGTTGTTTTTCTTTGTATTGCCATACAACTTTCTTTTAGAAAATAAGATGAAATATTTTAATCATACCAATCAATAAAATATCTTTCTCCTTATCTATTCAGTTCTTAGTCATTTGCTCATCAATATTGTTGAGTATCTACCCCATGCCACGTACTATCCCAGGTACTAGGAATAGGGTGGTAAACTGTAAAATGCCCTGAACAACAACTTGTACCAGTGTTCTAGGATTTAAGACTTTGATTTCAAACTTTGATTTCCACAGTAGTTCAGGCAAGATGAAGAGCCTTTGAGTGGCTTACAAAAAGCACTAAGATGTGGCATTCAGCATTACAATGCAAGAAGCAAATTTGATTGTTAGTTTTATTTACTTCTTTTTCCTGAAAGTCAAAGATATGCAGGATAGTATAGTAAAATATAAACAAATGGTGGTGTACAAATAAATACATGCACAAATGTTTAATTGAGGATAATGACTGGATTTTATTAATCAAGGTTTTACTGTATAAACTCTTGGTTCTTTTCTATCCCCAAATAGTTGGAAAGCAAATAAATATCAAATACCCATGCATGAAGTCTGATAATTAGTCTTTTAAGTTCTGCTTATTTTTGGCCCTTAGGCATATGAACCTAATAAGCTTACAATAAAAGTGTAATTCAATACCCATAAGATGTGCAGTTATTTACTACCTATTGGTATGTAAGTATGTATGAGTAAAAACATAGATGCATCACATATATTTTTGCACAGATGGCCACAGGGGTAATGGGATTCAAAGAGGACTAGAAGACATTGTGGTAGATTGAGCATTCTAAAAATTATTTGTTGCCTTTTCCTGCTGGCCCCTCCCTGCTAGAGAATTATACTTTTCCACCCTGCTGGCATCAGGCTTGGCATGGGATTTGCTTTGGTTAGTGTAATGTGATGAGAATGATGTGTACCGCTTCCTAACTAAAGCTTTAAGAGCCATCATGTAGTTCCATATTACTCCTTTCCCTCTGAAATAGACCAGAAGTTTCAGCTAGCAGTTGCTTCTTCACCATGGCTATCTCATTGAAGAGGATATTGAGTTAGAGTGGTAGCTAACCCACAAATGAAAAGTAATGTGAACAAGAAATAAACATGTTTTTAAATTTTTAAGTTTTTAAGTTATTGAAAATTTTTTTGTTGCTTAACTTAGCTTAAGTTGGAGGAAACAGACAATATAATAGCTAATATTGGGTAGTTTCTGTGGGCCAATAATGATGTTTGTCAATTTCACACTTGTCTCATGTGATCTTCACAATAATTCCATGAGTTAAAATGATGACTTCCCCATTTCACAACTAAGAAAACTGCAGCTCATCAAATTTGTGTAGGGTTGACCAGCTAAGAAGGTATATGAAATATAAATAGGAACATACGTCTGGCTAATTTCTAAGTTTCACCCACAGAGTCCTGCCTTATGGAACTTTAGAATTAGATATCATATAGTGCAATATGTTCATTTTGCAAAAAAGTAACCTCAGATCCTCAATTGTCATATGTAGTTCCATTAGCTGGATACAAAGTTGACACTTAAACCATTCATTTCCTGAGCTAGAATTCAAACCTGTAATCTCATGGTCGTGCACACGTGGGCACACGTGTATATCTACATAGATATAGGTAAAATTATACCTTTGTACATACGGAATATATAGGGCACACATATCATCTTTATATGTCTTTTTGATATTAGAACAATAAACTTTAAGAATTAGCTTATTGTAGAGGGGCGGAGCAAGATGGCGGAGGAGTAGGAGACCTGGATTTCGTCTCCTCTCAGGAATTCAGCTGGATAGGGATCAAACCAATCTGAACACCTACGAACTCAACAGGAGATCGAAGAAGAGCAACAACTCTCTGAACAGAAAAGCGACCACTTTCTGGAAGGTAGGACGTGTGGAGAAGTGAATCCAAGGCGATATTCGGGAGGATAGACGGCGGGGGAGGGGGCCTCCGTCGGCCGCTTCTGGCAAGTGATAGAGCCGCGGAGCATAAAATCGGAACTTTTAGAAGTCTGCTCCGCTCAGGGCGCCTGGGTGGCTCAGTCGTTAAGCGTCTGCCTTCGGCTCAGGTCATGATCCCAGGGTCCTGGGATCGAGTCCCACATCGGGCTCCCTGCTCGGCAAGAAGCCTGCTTCTCCCTCTCCCATTCCCCCTGCTTGTGTTCCTGCTCTCGCTATCTCTCTCTCTGTCAAATAAATAAATAAAATCTTTAAAAAAAAAAAAAAAAAAAAGAAGTCTGCTCCGCTGAGGGACGTCACTCCGGTGGCTAAGCGGGGGGTGGAACCCTCGTGGGACAGTGTGGTCTCAGGACCCTTGGGGTCACAGAAAGACCGGGGGTGCCTGAGTGCGGCAGAGCTCCCAGGTATCGGAGCGGGGAAGCCGGCTGCAGAGATGGAGCCCAGGCGCGGGCTCTCAGCTCGGGGTTGCCATAAACCGTGATCAGCGGCACAGTCGGGCCCCTGCTCCTCCAGCAGGGACCAAACAAGCGGCAGATCCGGGGAGACTCACCTTCTTCCCCCGGGAGGAGCGGCGCAGGAGCGCACCGCAGGGATCTGCTGGGTTTGGAGACTCCACACGGGGTCGGGTGCCAGAGATAGAAACGCGCAGTCACAGGCCGGGTGAACACGGAGTGTGGCCGGAGACCAGGGAGATGGGAGTGACTGGCGGCTTTTCTCTGGGGGCTCACTGAGGAGCGGGGCCCGAGTTCTCGACTCCTCCGAGGCAGAGATTGGGAGGCCGCCATTTTCACTCTCGTCCTCCAAAGCTGTACGGAAAGCTTGAAGGGAACAAAAGCTCCGTAGAGCAAACCCAAGCAGATTACTTAGTCCGGACCAGGCCAGGGCAGGGCAATTCCGCCTCCGGCAAAGACTTTTGGGAACCATGGCAACAGGCCCCTCCCCCAGAAGATCAGCGAGAACAGCCAGCCAAGACCAAGTTTACCAATCAATGAGAACGGCAGAACTCCAGTGCTAGGGAAATAATGCACATAGAATTCATGGCTTTTTTACCATGATTCTGTGGTCTTTCAAAGTTAATTTTTTTTTTAACTTTTTTTTTTTTGAATTTTTCTTTTTCCCTTTTTCAACCAACATCTTATCAATCCCTTTTTTAAAAAAAATTTTTTATTTTTCATTTTTATTTTTCATTTTTAGAGTCATATTCTATCCCTTCATAGTAGTTACCCATATTTTTGGCATATATATATAAGTTGTTCTCTCTTTAAAATTTTGAGATAGTTTCTTCTAACAGATCAAAATATACCCTAAATCTCTATTGTATGGTTTTTTTCTACTCCCCTGCCTGATCACATTCTCTCCCTTTTTTTTTTAAATCCTCTTCTTTCTTTTTTCAAACAACTTCTTACCAATTCCTTTTATAAAATTTTTTATAATTTCCATCTTTACAGTCATATTCCATCCCTTCATCATATCAACCCTTATTTTTGTACATATATAAGTTTTTCTTTCTTTAAAATTTTGGGAGGCACTTTCTTCTAACAGACCAAATACACCCAAAATCTAGTGTGTGGCACTGATCTATATACGAGCCTGATCATATTTGATCACATTCTGTTTTTTTTGTTGTTTTTTTCTGTTTTTGTTTGTTTTTATCTTTATCTTTTTCTTTTCCTTTTTTTTTTCTTTTTCTTTTTTTCTCTCTTTCCCTTTCTTTTCCCACTGCTTCAGGTCTTTTCTGATTTGTTTAGAGTATATTTTCTGGGAACGTTGTTACCCTGTTAGCATTTTGTTCTCTCATTAATCTATTCTCCTCTGGACAAAATGACAAGACGGAAAAAATCACCTCAACAAAAAGAACAAGAGGTAGTACCGACTGCCAGGGACCTACTCAATACGGACATTAGTACGATGTCAGATCTAGAGTTCAGAATCATCACTTTAAAGATACTAGCTGGGGGCACCTGGGTGGCTCAGATGGTTAAGCGTCTGCCTTTGGCTCAGGTCATGATCCCAGGGTCCTGGGATCGAGTTCCGCATTGGGCTCCCTGCTAGGCGGGGAGCCTGCTTCTCTCTCTGCCTCTGCCTCTCTGTCTCTCTGACTTTCATGAATAAATAAATAAAACATTTAAAAAAATAAAATAAAATAAAGATACTAGCTGGGCTTGAAAAAAGCATGGAAGTTATTAGAGAAACCCTTTCTGGGGAAGTAAAAGAACTAAAATCTAACCAAGTAGAAATCAAAAAGGCTATTAATGAGGTGCAATCAAAAATGGGGGTGCTAACTGCTAGGATAAATGAGGCAGAAGAGAGAATCAGTGATATAGAAGACCAAATGATGGAAAATAAAGAAGCTGAGAAAAAGAGAGATAAACAACTACTGGATCACGAGGGCAGAATTCGAGAGATAAGCGATACCATAAGACGAAACAACATTAGAATAATTGGGATCCCAGAAGGAGAAGAAAGAGAGAGAGGGGCAGAAGGTATAATGGAGCAAATTATAGCAGAGAACTTCCCTAATTTGGGGAAGGAAACAGGCATCAAAATCCAGGAAGCACAGAGAACCCCTCTCAAAATCAATAAAAATAGGTCAACACCCCGACATCTAATAGTAAAACTTACGAGTCTCAGAGACAAACAGGAAATCCTGAAAGCAGCTCGGGAGAAGAGATCTGTAACCTACAATGGTAGAAAGATTAGATTGGCAACAGACCTATCCACAGAGACCTGGCAGGCCAGAAAGGACTGGCAGGATATATTCAGAGCACTAAATGAGAAAAATATGCAGCCAAGAATACTATATCCAGCTAGGCTGTCATTGAAAATTGAAGGAGAGATAAAAAGCTTCCAGGACAAACAAAAACTAAAGGAATTTGCAAACACAAAACCAGCCCTACAAGAAATCTTGAAAGGGGTCCTCTAAGCAAAGAGAGAGCCTGAAAGCAACATAGACCAAAAAGGAACACAGACAATACACAGTACCAGTCACCTTACAGGCAATACAATGGCACTAAATTCCTATCTTTCAATAGTTACCCTGAATGTAAATGGGCTAAATGCCCCAATCAAAAGACACAGGCTATCAGATTAGATTAAAAAACAAGACCCATCGATATGCTGTCTGCAAGAGACTCATTTTAGACCCAAAGACACCCCCAGATTGAAAGTGAGGGGGTGGAAAACCATTTACCATGCTAATGGACACCAAAAGAAAGCTGGGGTGGCAATCCTTATATCAGACAAATTAGATTTTAAACCAAAGACTGTAATAAGAGATGAGGAAGGACACTATATCCTACTTAAAGGGTCTATCCAACAAGAAGATCTAACAATTGTAAGTGTCTATGCTCCTAACATGGGAGCAGCCAATTATATAAGGCAATTAATAACAAAAGCAAAGAAACACATCGACAATACAATAATAGTGGGGGACTTTAACACCCCCCTCACTGAAATGGACAGATCGTCTAAGCAAAAGATCAACAAGGAAATAAAGACTTTAAATGACACACTGGACCAAATGGACTTCACAAACATATTCAGAACATTCCATCCCAAAGCAACAGAATACACATTCTTCTCTAGTGCCCCTGGAACATTCTCCAGAATCGATTACATCCTAGGTCATAAATCAGGTCTCAACCGGTACCAAAAGACTGGGATCATTCCCTGCCTATTTTCAGACCACAATGCTTTGAAACTTGAACTCAATCACAAGAGGAAACTCGGAAAGAACTCAAATACATGGAGGCTAAAGAGCATCCTACTAAAGAATGAATGGGTCAACCAGGAAATTAAAGAAGAATTAAAAAAATTCATGGAAACCAATGAAAATGAAAACACAACTGTTCAAAATCTTTGGGATGCAGCAAAGGCGGTCCTAAGAGGAAAGTATAGAGCAATACAAGCCTTTCTCAAGAAACAAGAAAGGTCTCAAGTACACAACCTAACCCTACACCTAAAGGAGCTGGAGAAAGAACAGCAAATAAAGCCTAAACCCAGCAGGAGAAGAGAAATAATAAAGATCAGAGCAGAAATCAATGAAATAGAAACCAAAAGAACAGTAGAACAGATCAACGAAACTAGGAGCTGGTTCTTTGAAAGAATTAACAAGATTGATAAACCCCTGGCCAGACTTATCAAAAAGAAAAGAGAAATGACCCAAATCAACAAAATCATGAATGAAAGAGGAGAGATCACAACCAACACCAAAGAAATACAAACAATTATAAGAACATATTATGAGCAACTCTATGCCAGCAAATTAGATAATCTGGAAGAAATGGATGCATTTCTAGAGATGTATCAACTACCAAAACTGAACCAGGAAGAAATAGAAAACCTGAACAGACCTATAACCACTAAGGAAATTGAAGCAGTCATCAAAAGTCTCCCAAAAAACAAAAGCCCAGGGCCAGATGGCTTCCCAAGGGAATTCTACCAAACATTTAAAGAAGAATTAATACCTATTCTTCTGAAACTGTTCCAAAAAATAGAAATGGAAGGAAAACTTCCAAACTCATTTTATGAGGCCACCATTACCTTGATCCCAAAACCAGACAAAGACCCCATCAAAAAGGAGAACTACAGACCAATATCCCTGATGAACATGGATGCAAAAATTCTCACCAAAATACTAGCCAATAGGATCCAACAGTACATTAAAAGGATTATTCACCACGACCAAGTGGGATTTATCCCTGGGCTGCAAGGTTGGTTCAACATCCGCAAATCAATCAACGTGATACAATACATTAACAAAAGAAAGAACAAGAACCATATGATCCTCTCAATAGATGCAGAAAAAGCATTTGACAAAGTACAGCATCCTTTCTTGATCAAAACTCTTCAGAGTATAGGCATAGAGGGTACATACTTCAATATCATAAAAGCCATCTATGAAAAACCTACAGCGAATATCATTCTCAATGGGGAAAAACTGAGAGCTTTCCCCCTAAGGTCAGGAACACGGCAGGGATGTCCACTATCACCACTGCTATTCAACATAGTATTAGAAGTCCTAGCCACAGCAATCAGACAACAAAGAGAAATAAAAGGCATCCAAATCGGCAAAGCAGAAGTGAAACTCTCACTCTTTGCAGATGATATGATACTTTATGTGGAAAACCCCAAAGACTCCACCCCAAAACTGCTAGAACTCATACAGGAATTCAGTCAAGTGGCAGGATATAAAATCAATGCACAGAAGTCAGTGGCATTCCTATACACCAACAACAAGACAGAAGAAAGAGAAATTAAGGAGTTGATCCCATTTACAATTGCACCCAAAACCATAAGATACCTAGGCATAAATCTAACCAAAGAGGCAAAGTATCTGTACTCAGAAAACTATAAAATACTCATGAAAGAAATTGAGGAAGACACAAAGAAATGGAAAAACGTTCCATGCTCATGGATTGGAGGAACAAATATTGTGAAGATGTCAATGCTACCTAGAGCAATCTACACATTCAATGCAATCCCCATCAAAATACCATCCACTTTTTTCAAAGAAATGGAACAAATAATCCTAAAATTTGTATGGAACCACAAAAGACCCCGAATAACCAGAGGAATGTTGAAAAAGAAAAGCAAAGCTGGTGGCATCACAATTCCAGACTTCCAGCTCTATTACAAAGCTGTCATCATCAAGACAGTGTGGTACTGGCACAAAAACA
Organism: Phoca vitulina; assembly: GCF_004348235.1. NCBI lineage: Eukaryota > Metazoa > Chordata > Mammalia > Carnivora > Phocidae > Phoca > Phoca vitulina. Next base: position 61,615,548 of record NW_022589712.1, on the reverse strand, counting down.
GACACATAGATCAATGGAACAGAATAGAGAGCCCAGAAATGGACCCTCAACTCTATGGTCAACTCATCTTCGACAAAGCAGGAAAGAATGTCCAATGGAAAAAAGACAGTCTCTTTAACAAATGGTGTTGGGGAAATTGGACAGCCACATGCAGAAGAATGAAGCTGGACCATTTCCTTACACCACACACAAAAATAGACTCCAAATGGTTGAAAGACCTCAATGTGAGACAGGAGTCCATCAAAATCCTAAAGGAGAACACAGGCAGCAACCTCTTCGACCTCAGCCTCAGCAACTTCTTCCTAGAAACATCACCAAAGGCAAGGGAAGCAAGGGCAAAAATGAACTATTGGGACTTCATCAAGATAAAAAGCTTTTGCACAGCAAAGAAAACCGTCAACAAAACCAAAAGACAACCAACAGAATGGGAGAAGATATTTGCAAATGACATATCAGATAAAGGGCTAGTATCCAAAATCTATAAAGAACTTATCAAACTCAACACCCAAAGAACAAAGAATCCAATCAAGAAATGGGCAGAAGACATGAACAGACATTTTTCCAAAGAAGACATCCAAATGGCCAACAGACACATGAAAAAGAGCTCAATATCGCTCGGCATCAGGGAAATCCAAATCAAAACCTCAATGAGATACCACCTCACACCAGTCAGAATGGCTAAAATTAACAAGTCAGGAAATGACAGATGTTGGCAGGGATGCGGAGAAAGGGGAACCCTGCTACACTGTTGGTGGGAATGCAAGCTGGTGCAGCCACTCTGGAAAACAGTATGGAGATTCCTCAAAAAGTTGAAAATAGAGCTACCATATGATCCAGCAATTGCACTACTGGGTATTTACCCCAAAGATACAAAAGTAGGGATCCGAAAGGGTACGTGCACCCCGATGTTTATTGCAGCAATGTCCACAATAGCCAAACTGTGGAAAGAGCCAAGATGTCCATCGACAGATGAATGGATAAAGAAGATGTGGTATATATATACAATGGAATATTATGCAGCCATCAAAAGGAATGAGATCTTGCCATTTGCAACGACGTGGATGGAACTGGAGGGTATTATGCTGAGCGAAATAAGTCAAACAGAGAAAGACATGTATCATATGACCTCACTGATATGAGGAATTCTTCATCTCAGGAAACAAACTGAGGGTTGCTGGAGTGGGGGGTGGGGTGGGAGGGATGGGGTGACTGGGTGATAGACACTGGGGAGGGTATGTGCTCTGGTAAGCGCTGTGAATTGTGCAAGACTGTTGAATCTCAGATCTGTACCTCTGAAACAAATAATGCAATATATGTTAAGGAAAAAAAAAAGAAGAAGAAGAAGAAGATAGCAGGAGGGGAGGAATGAAGGGGGGTATCGGAGGGGTAGACAAACTATGAGAGATGATGGACTCTGAAAAACAAACTGAGGGTTCTAGAGGGGAGGGGGGTAGGAGGATGGGTTAGCCTGGTGATGGGTATTGAGGAGGACACGTTCTGCATGGAGCACTGGGTGTTATGCACAAACAATGAATCATGGAACACTACATCTAAAACTAATGATGTAATGTATGGGGATTAACATAACAATAAAAAAAGAAAAAAAAAGAATTAGCTTATTGTAACATGTATTTTACCAGTATAATAGTGTAATACCTAGACAAACAATGAAAATGTTTTTGAATTATTATTTTATATCCTATACTAACAGATTCATTTTGATTTATATGTTATGGACTCTTGATTATCATATAGTGTCGTTTATCACGATTTCCCTTTTCCTTACAGTATAACAATATAGATAGGATTATCCTATTTCTTAAAGGTGACTTGAAATTTGATATTATATTTCTTGTTTAACTTGTTAAAATAAGAATTGTTTGCATACAATTAAAATGTAGTTATACATTAGAGAAATACTTTAGCTTTATTAAATGAAATATATAAATCCATTTTTTCTTGTTAGAAATATCTATTTAAAAAGAAGAGAAAAGTTGGGGTGCCTGGGTGGCTCAGTCAGTTAAGCGTCTGCCTTTGGCTTGGGTCATGATCCCCGGGTCCTGGGATCAAGCCCCACGTTGGGCTCCCTGCTCAGCAGGAAGCCTGCTTCTCCCTCTCCCTCTGCCTGCCGCTCCCCCTGCTGGTGCTCTCTCTCTCTGTCAAATAAATAAATAAAATCTTTTAAAAAAATAACAAAATAAAAAGAAAAGTTAAAAAATTCCTTTTATACAATCTTGCATTACTAAACCATGTAAATATATAAATGTGCCATAAAGCCTATTAATAGGCATTTTGTTTACATATTTTTATCTCAATTATCTATGCCCATAGGACCCATTCAATCAATTTTTCACTAAGTAGTTTTCAAAATATAATTACTCTTATGGGTAGGTCTATGAACAGCAGTGTCATTTATACTATAGTTCACTAATTGCACTTCGAAGCCATTATAATGAATTATACCAGTACATTCTTCAAGAAGATCAGTTAATGCTAATCATTTATATCGCATATATCATTTAGAAGAGATCCATCCATAAAAGTCTTTCATTTACGGCCTCATTTCTTTTTAATTCTCTTGTAATGCAAGTTACAGCTGTAAATATATACAGCATGTGCTTTTGTTACCTGTTAGCCTGGTGGACTTTTATTCTGAGTTAAGTATTCAAATCTGAGACACATAATATTCTATAGTAGGCGCAAAATTATTTACTTTGAGATCCTGTGTAATAATTACTCTTACATAATTAAATTATTATTATATATAATAATCTATATTTGGATCAGATTTTAAGAGCTTAAATAAAATCTCATTCCCCTACATTTTTTAAATCACCCCCCTCGGTGTCCCCAGCCCATATTTTTGCATTTCTTTTCATTCTCAGGAGAACTGGTATTTATGTGTCTCTCACTTAAAGTTAAGTGACAGGAGGGCTTATGTTTTTACACCTATACATATAATGGGAAGATTTTATAGATAATGAAAATATATAATAGATAATAAGCATATTGCCTTATGATAAAACAATCTTGTAGACCCAGTATCATGACAGAAGATGACATAAATGCATTGACAAAAATATTGAAAAGTCTCCCTTAAAATATTACTTATTTGTAAAAAGAACCTATGAAGTGGTTGTGCCTACAACTGAGAAAGATTCTTATGAGAATCCTTTTTGTTATTCTCACATATATGAAAAGGCAAGTACAATTTGAATATTGTAGAAGCTGATTCATTGTGAAGTATTGATTTTCTATTCAAAACAATATTTTTTAAAATAATATATTTTTTCTTTTTTTTTTAAAGATTTTATTCATTTATTTGACTGAGCATGAGAGGGGGAGCAGGAGAGGGAGAAGCAGGCTCCCCACTGAGCAGGGAGCCCGATGCAGGACTTGATCCCAGGACCCCGAGATCATGACCTGAGCTGAAGACAGACGCTTAACTGAGTCACCCAGGCGCCCCAATATATTTTTTTTTTCTTAAGGAAAGAAAGTTCATGTTGTCTGTTATCATAATTAGAATTTCTGACCTCATCTTATGAAACCAGGCATAAAAGGGAAAAGAAGATGGCTTTCGTGAGTCTTTATGAGATGCAGTGAAAGCTGACAATATATGACTGATGCTGTATAAAGTTCAGATTCTACACAATATCATATTTAATTCTTCCCTAAATAATATTTTTGTCCCTATTTTATAAATAGTAAAACTGAGACTCAGAGGAAAAAGTTGCCCAGTATTACACAGTTATGAGATAGCACTGGGCTTTAAAGCTATTAGCTCTACTCCAGAATTGAAACTTCTGTGTTATACTGAATTTTGGTGTGTGATTGAATATCGAGATGTGGCTCTAGCAGGTTATGGCACAAAGCATACTTGTAAAACTCCATTTTACTGTGCAGGGCTTGGCCAGTATGCAAAATTACATGTTTGTGTTTGCCTGTTATTTGTTACACTTACACACTGGGGGAAAATAAATCAGTCCTCTCCATCCTTATAAAGACCCAGAACTAAGAAAACATTTAGCTGTGTTGTCTCTAGATGTCTTATCTTGTCTTTGTAAGAAAAATGAACACCTTAAAGTTACTTTCCATTTGATATGCTTAATCATACAGTAAAATATCATTTTAAAATATATTAAACATGGATTTGAGCCAAATTAATTTCCCCAAAACACCTTCTAACAAAAGCCCAAGGTTAGTTGTTCTATCTCCTAACACCAGCATCATATTTCACTCCCTTGCATTTATGTTGCTGTTACCTTATTTAAAAAAATACTGGTATTTAGGATATATGTTGGGTTATCTTGGTTCTCTGTTTTGGTTTGGTTTTGGTAGAAATTCAAAGAAGAGCTATTCTGTTAAGCATTCAAATGGAATGCTAGACATGGAAATCAGGATTTCAATTTCCAAGAATGCTATGACAGGGACTAGATTTATCCTTTCACTTTAACTTAAAAACTGGACAAATTATGAAACAACGGTTTTCAGAGTTTGGACAAGAAGCCATACAGGATAATGATTCTAGAGAGAAGAGAAACATCAAGGAGAACCCTATGATCACCATAGCATATTGACTGGAAAGCATTTCCAGGATGCAACCTAGGTAAGGGCAATCAGAATAGAGCCTGCTGGTCTTGCTGAGTTAAAAATACAGACATTTAGGGGTGGGGAGTTCAAAACCAATAGAAATAGTGCAGAAAAATATGACAGAGGAGGGAGCCACAGAGAGTTCTGGAGATGTACTTAGGGGTCCCCTTGAGTCTTTGGCTGAATACTGATCTATGTAGGTAAGTGAGGGTACTCCCTGAGGCCAAGGAAAGAACCAGTACGAAAGAGCAGGCAGAACAATCCTGGAAGCTCACATAGGGCTAAGAATAGTTTGTGTTCCTTCCAGCCAGAATGGAAAGAACTCCTAACATATGAGGCCTTGTAAAGAGCTCAGAATGGTATTGCCTTAATAGTGGGTCCAAATTGGCCCTAAACTACGGCTTCCTAGGACCCATGCTAACAAAGCTGAAAAGCAAGGCTCAGAGTCAAACTGATTCTAAATAATTCAATTATGTCCTAGAACAAACCTCAATTATATTTAATGCAATACAATAAAATCCAGCACCCAGAAAAGTAAAACTTAAATGTCTACTTCCAATGAAAAATATCAGACATACAAAGAAACAGGAAATGATGACTCAACGGGAGAAGTTTAATCAACAGAAATAGACCCAGATGATAGAGATGATAGAATTAGCAGACAAGGATTTTAAAACAGCTCTTATAAATAACATTTATTATGTTCAAGAAGATAGAGGAAAGGATGATATAAATAAGACCCAAATTTCTAGATGAAAAATATAACATCTGAAATGAAAAATATTCTGGCTGGAATTAATAGCAGATTAGACACTACAGAGGAAAGATCAGTTAACCTGAAAATATAGCAATGGAAACCATCCAAAATGAAATACAGAGAAGAAAAAGACTGGAAAAAAAACCAGAGTATTAATGGCATATGATACAATACCATGTAGTCTAATATGCATGTAATTAGATTCCCAAAAGGACAGAAATGAGAGGGCTCAAAAATATTTTAAGAAATAATAAAAAAAATTATAAACCCACAGTTCGGAGAAGCTCAATGAAGCCCAAACAGAAGAAACATCAAATGCCCACAGAAGTAGTCATTGTAATAATTTCTAACTCTATTCTAAAGAATTACTGAGATTATATTCCCATTCTGTAAGTGGGGACCTGAAGTCCAGAGTGTTGTTTTGCCATGGTCCATGGTTTGTCTGTTGGGTCTTGGTAGTCAGAGGGCTTCCTCTTTATCCTGAGTTCAGCCCCATGAGGTTTTAGGATGCTGGCTGGTGGACCACATTTTCATTTTGATATGGTACCCACAGACTACAGAGGTCAAGAATGTTTAGCTCCACATAGTCTATGTAAATACCACATGTATTTTTCCACATGCTTTTTGCATGGTGAACTGATACTGTGCATACAAGATGCTGAGTGCTAATGAACAACTAGGAATTGGGGGAGAAAACTTGCAAGCAATGTTTGATTTTGGAGACTATTTTAATTTGTGGAGAAAATAATAGAATTTGTAGATGAGGAAGAAAACTGGGATGATTGTTTATTATGAATGATAAAGAAGAAAGAGCAATTTAAGAGAAATGATAGAGAAATGAATAATTGAGGAATATGATTGAAAACAACAAAAACAAAAGATAACACTATACAAAGATAAACTGGTAAATCAAAATCTTTGTAACCAGGATCCAAAAATTAAGAGATGATGACTTTCGGCAGCTGTTTTCATGGAGGTGTTTCCCCCCCCCTTTTACTATTCAGTTTCCTAACATCTCCTGACTAAACTGCATAGCATTATCACTTCTCTATTCTAATCTCTCTCTTGCTGCTTAAAATTATCACTCTTTTATTTCAAAATGTGGCTTCTTATCCTTTGATCCACTAATTGGTTTTATTACCCTCGAACCCTACTTCCCTTCTCTATGTGATGCCTGATGATTTTTTTTTTTTTTGTAAAAAATCAACTAATTCCCAATATTTCACACTCCTCCCTCCCAGTTTTTCCCCTTTCCTCTGGATGTTTAGAGCCCTGGAATGCAAAGACTCTATGAGAAATTTCAGTTGTTTCAAGCACTGAAAATCCCTAATTAAGGTTGAATATGTAAAGTGAATTTTGGAACACGGATGTTATGCCACAAGCCATTAAGAGTTTGGGAGATATAGGAATCCTATTCTTTTTTTTTTTATTTATTTTTTATTTATTTTTTTAAAGATTTTATTTATTTATTTGACAGAGAGAGACACAGCGAGAGAGGGAGCACAAGCAGGGGGAGTGGGAGAGGGAGAAGCAGGCCTCCCGCGGAGCAGGGAGCCCGATGCGGGGCTCGATCCCAGGACCCTGGGACCATGACCTGAGCCGAAGGCAGACGCTTAACGGCTGAGCCACCCAGGCGCCCCATAGGAATCCTATTCTTTTGTGGGTCAGTCTCCTAGGAACTTAAATAAAACCTCCAGAAAGTTTTCTTTCTCAAACACCTAATCACACTTCATTATCACACTTTATCACACTATCCAACTTTCTTTAGAATCAGGATTTTTAAAATCTGGTTTGCAAGAGGTATGTGGATACAATTCAGAGAGCAAAAATTACATCTTTATTCTCATTAACCTGTAATAAAACTTAACACTTCCTTCACTTATGAAAGAAGGCAACAAACCACAAGTGGTGTTAATAGTACTTGTGATTTAGTACTAATAGAAATCATTGATATTTTAATATTACACTACAATTATTATAGACAATGCAAAAATTATTTACCCTCATCACTATTTTAAGTTAATATCATTAGAAATGTTGCTACATATTATTATTTAATGAAATCATAAAGAATAATAATTTATCTTTTCATGCATAAGCTTCTGGCATTGATAGTGATGATAATTTCATGGATATATACTTATCTCCAAACTTGAATATCTATAGATTTTGGTGTCAATCACACCCCAATAAAACAGTTAAAAAATGATTTTCATATTGAAATTTCATGTACTTGCTTTTTTTATGTATGTATTTGCTTTCATGAAATTAAAAACACTATCTGAGAAGGAGATTGTGGCACAGAGACAATCTAGAACTCCTGTATTAGATAATGTGCAGTATGGTTATGAAGGGAAGCCTGTGTTGGTTTACCTGAGGCATTGCACAAGAAGTCAAGTGATTTTCTTAATGTTCTAAGACGATTCCCTTTAGCACCTCCTGCAAAAGAGTTTTCTCAGTTTGATATTATTACTCACTGGAGGAAGACTGCAAAATCAACTTTCTGTCTATCATGATTTAATGATAGAGATAATTAGTAAAAATGCTAATAACATGTGCTGCCCATGGAGAGAGGTCCTGTCCTTTAGAGAACAGAGATCAAATTGGAAGACGGAAGCCCAGGATGCAAGTCTGGAATCAGACTCTGGGTAGGTTCTCTCTCTCACGTGTAGAATAGAGGAATTGTAATTGGCAATATTTAAGATGCTTTTCTTTTTGATATTTTGTGGATCTTCCTATGAATGTTACTAACCATAGCTCCACCAAGCATTTAGAGAAACTCTTCAAAGAATGAGTCTGCCAGATTGATCCATCCTGTCCAATTCCTCCCGCCTCTTGACCAATATACTTGTAGGTTTTCTGCTGGTCAGGAAGCTGTCACATTAGATTAAGGGGCTTTATTTCATCTGCGCTTCCAATTTTCTCATTTGATGATAATAATAATTATAATCACCTCTGAGAACAGTAAACATTGAATAAACTATCAATGATATCAAAATATCTGGGTAGAATGGGATCTGGCACACAAGCAGATGTTTAATCTATCTTACATCTCAGTTCCTCATAGAACAAAGGGAAACTAAATATCTTACTGAAGACTAAATCCCAGTATTTTGAGACTTCAGTACCACTCTCTTTGAGATTGACCTAATAGGCCTTAGTAAGTGGATTATGTGTGGGTGTATGAACATTTGTGCAGCCAGAGTAGGACTCATGAAGTCCCTGCCTAGAGTCTCTCTCTTAGTAATTTATTAAAAATAATCATTAACTTCTCTACCTTTCCTTCATTCTCTCTTCTTTTTGTTCTTTTTCTAGCTCTTCTGTTTGGGTTAAAAATGTTATTACCATTTTTTTTTTGCAATGTCTTAAAATTTTTTTAAATGATAATTCTTGATGGCTGTCATTCATTATGATGAATAAAAATGGTATGGCTATTATCTCAAAGAGAATTCTTTTTTCTTTGGTGGCAATAGAGTGTATATGTGTGATATTTATATACATGTGTACATACATACATATATAAATAAATTTATGAAACATACACATACACATGTATGTGTATGTATATATATTTTAACAAAACCTTCTGCTAGAAATCAATAATAAAATAAGTTCATTTTATCAGAATAGACACTGAAAGCATTCATGATAGTCTAAAAATGTGAAAATAATGCCTGCAGAGAATGTGAGTATATATTGAATTCCCTTACCTTACTGTTTCTCACACTGTATCCCTACCAGATGACGTAATCTAATTGTATCAACCTAGAAATATATAGGATTTTATTTTAATGTTAAAAAGATCAGTACCTTTGAAACTTAAAATCTTTCCTGTCTTTTCTCTGCTGTAAACTCATCATCAAAGGATTATAAGATGTCTTTAAGAAAAAGTGGAATTTTATAAACTTAAATTTACTTACTTACTTCCATATATAGTTAAGTTCTTTTGATGAATACTCCCTAAATATATGGCAAAGCAATATATACTTTATTGAATGAGAAGTGAAATTTACAGTAATATATTTGATATGGACATAAGATTTCTTTTGAGGCAATTTTTTGAACTCTATTATTGAACATGATATCTTTTTATCACTTCCAACCTTATTCTAATATTTTATTGCTTTACTTCAATCTGAAAATGTTTCAAGATCTTGAATAATATTCTAACTTCAGAATGAAACTGTTATTTTTTGATTCTGCTTGGATTTTTAGAACTTTGTTATCAAATGCATTTTAATTAAAATTGAAAAATTACTCATTATATTCATGGCTCTGGGCTGACCATTTAAGGGAAGATTTTTTTTCCCAAAACAATTCTTAATTTATTTAGCTCAACTTGAGAATATAAATTTATTCCAATGGAATAAATACAACAACTACAAAGCTCATCAATGCGTTTAAAACGAGTAAAACTGTGTAATTGATGCTATTAGGATTTGGGACCAAATGAGCTTTTTAGTAATAGGAAGGTTTTTCACTGATAATTATAAAGAATCTCTCTCTTTTTTTTTTTTTTTTTCGAACTGGAGGAAAAGGATCAGAGGAGAATCAGGATGCTCAAGGTCACTGAGTAGCTAATGCTAGAGTTGAGACTATAACTCAGATGTTTTGACTCCTAGTTCAATGTCAGGTTTCCTGGGAGTCTGTGTGAACTGGTCATATCGTTCAATCTTGGGTCAACCCATATAAGATTGCTTGTAATATGATCATATGAAAGTGGCCAAAGCACTTTTAGCTCTGAGCAGGAAGAAATTTGAAATTTCTTTAATATAGGTAGGCTTATTTAGCACTTCTGTTATAGGAGAGATTCAACAATAATATTGCCACTATTATAATGCCATTTCTGTAATAATAGCACTTCTGTTATAAAACACCATTATTATAGAAATGCTATTATAAGAAAAGCTCTGTTATTTAGAATTGCTTCTGCAATAAAAGTGCTAAAAAAGTCTTCTTATATTATAGAAAATTATTGCAAATTTTTCTTGCTTTGCAGTGAAATTTTCATTCCAAATCTTATTTGATTCTCCTGTAAAATGGCTCTCAGATTTTATTCTGATGATTCTGAGGCCTGGGCCAGATTGCTGTTTAGGACAGGAAATTGCTTGACAGCCAAAGTCGCTTGGTCAAATAAGTTCACTTCCTATCTGTCAGTTTCTATGAGGTCAAGTGAATCTTTCTTCCTTGCTTTTTCATTCTCAAATACTATATTTTTCATTGTCTTTCTAAAAATACCATATGCTACTTTTTTATAAAGGGTTTGAATAATTTTGTTTCACTGAATAGTTACAATCTTGCTTTCACATTAATTCCATGAAACTAAACAAACATATGGTGTAATTGATTAGAACAAAATAATTTAATATTTAAATTATACCTCATTTATACTTTACATAATGGACAGGGTGAATTTCAATAACCTGCATGTTGTAAATATGAAGTGTGAACTGAGGGAAAGGCATGTTTATAAATAGAAGTTTATTTGATATCTATATATCTTTTCTTTTCTTTTTTTTTTTTTTTACAGTTGATGTTTTTATTGAAAGGGCCTTAGTTCTCCAGTTGGGCTTTTTATAGAACCCTAGGATTCTTGGGCTTTCCAACTCAAGTCAGCAGATCGTCGTTTTAGACTGTTTCTGTACTAGGCTTCCCTTTGGTTAAAATAAACACTGAGTTAAAGCATTGTGTCTGAAATACCTCCACTAAACATGCAGATCTATTGAGTTACAGGGTGCAATCTATATATCTTAATGTGGTATTGAAACACTATGTCATCGTTTAAGTTAGGGCTGTCCCTTTTTAGAAAATTATTTATAAGACATAGTAAAGACAAGCTAGAGTTTTCCTACCATCAGTATTAAATCACATAAAATCATAGGTTCACAGGTTTTAAAGAATTTTAATGAATATGCTAGTATTTTCTATATACACTTAAATATCAGAAAATACATTGTAAAATTGAAATTTTTCTCAGAATCCCCAGCAATTAAACAGATAAAAATGACATTTTACTAGCCCAAAATATTATATGTGTTCATGTTTATAATATTTTCTTCTTTTAAAGATTTATTTATTTATTTACTTGAGAGAGAAAGAGAGCAAGCACACAGAGGGAGAGGAAGAAGCAGACTCCCCACTGAGCAGGGATCCTGATGCTGGGCTTGATGCTAGGACTCTGGGATCGTGACCTGAGTGGAAGGCAGATGCTTAACTGACTGAGCCACCCAGGCGCCTCTATAATATATCTTACCATAACATCAATCAATGAGTCCAGGACAACATGATGATCACAACATTTGAAATTATAGGGTATGCATGTTGGTTGCTCTCCTCTGGATGCTTCAGCTATCATTTAGTTCTGTGTTTTTTCTTGGTTGCACAGTATTAGATCATCCTGAGTAATACAGATAAGTAGTTAAAAATGATAACTATCCTATAAAAGAGTATCTTGCAATGTTTTTATCCTCTTTAACGAACAGATATAGAAGCTTGAAAGATAGAAGGTGGGAATTTTGTTTTCAAGATTGAATTGGTAACTATAACTATTAACAGATTACATTCCTTCCCCAGTCAGAGAATCAGTACCTAAACTTAAAATAAAACACTAAAATTATCTCTAATACTATTCAGGACACACTTTACTATGTATTCATTTGTTATCATGCAATCAGCTTTCGCCTGTCAGAGAGTATGTGCTATGCTTACACATCATGGCAGTGCCTAGCAATTAGCTGAATATGGGGCACACCTGTGCTGGAGAAAACGCCTGCCAGAATGGTAACCGAATGGAACAACTGGTGACGTAGGAAAACACACTGGTAAATGAATAATATTTATATTTAACACATTTCAGTGTGTTTTAAAAATTAAAGTTGTGAAAATAGAGGAACAAGTATTTTTATTTATACTTCATTAATTAATTTAAATTCAACCCATCCCCCTACTGCCTCCCCTCTGGCAACCACCAGTTTGTTTTCTCTATTTAATAAGCATCTGGGTTTTTTGTTGTTGTTGCTTGTTTGTCTCTTTCTTTTTTTTTCTTTGCTTGTCTATTTGTTTTGTTTCTTAAATTCCACATGTGAATGAAATCATCTGGTATTTGTCTTTCTCTGACTTATTTCACTTAGTATTGTAGCTTCTAGTCCATCCATTATTGCAAATGTCAAGGTTTTGTTTCTATGGCTGAGTTATATTCCAGTGTGCGCACACACACACACACACACATCTTCTTTATCCATTCATCTATTAATGGACACTTGCGTTATTTCCGCATCTTGGCTGTTATAAATAGTGATGCATTAAACATAAGGGTGCATATATTTATTTGAATTTTTTTGTTTTGTTTTTGGATAAATACCCAGTAGTGGAATTACTGGATCATGTGGCATTTCTATTTTTAATTTTCTGAGGAACCACTATATTGTTTTCCACAGTGGCTGTACCAATTTGTGTTCTTACAGCAAAGGTTCCTTTTTCTCCATGTCCTTGCCAACTTTGTTGTTTCTTGTGTTTCTGATTTTAGCCATTTTGACAGGTATAAAGTGATGTCTCATTTGGTTTTAATTTACATTTCCCTGATGATTAGTGATCTTGAACATATTTTCATGTATCTGTTGGCCATCTGTATGTTTTTGGAAAAATGTCTATTCAGGTCCTCTGCCCACTTTTAATTGGGTTATTTGGGGGTTTTGTGGTGTTGAGTTGTGTAAGTGCTTTATATATTTTGGATATTAGCCCTTTATCAGATATATCATTTGCAGATATCTTCTCCCATTGAGTAGGTTGGCTTTTTGTTTTGTTGATGGTTTCCTTTGCTATGCAAAAGCTTTTTTGGTGTAGTCCCAATAGTATATTTTGCTTTTGTTTCCCTTGCCAGAGGAGACATAACTAGAAAAATTTTTCCATGGCTAAATCAATGAAATTACTGCCTATGTTTTCTTCTAGGAATTTTGTGGTTTCAGGTCTCACATTCAGGTCTTTAATGCATGTTGAATTTGTTTTTGTGTATGGTGTAAGAAAATAAAATGAGTCTTTTTAAAATTAGATTTGAATCATATATACAAGGAAATCCTTAAAACACTAAGTTTTTCAGACAAGTATTTAAAATCATTAGCCAAATCCAATGAGCCATTCAGTTTTTGAAACCCAAATGTAATAGTTCTCCTAAGTAGTTATTCAGTACCCACATAAATATCCCTGCATCCTGGGACAGACCATTTTGTTCTTGGGGCATCTCTGATCCTGAGAAAATTCTTTACAGTGAGCTGAAATGTTTTCCTGAAACTTGTATCATGTTCCAAGTCTACTCCTTGGGATCAGACTGAACAAATCTTTTGACATTATGGTGACTCTTCAGATATTAGAAAATGATTCTTTTTTTTTTTTTTTAAGTTTTGATTTAAATTCCAGTTAGTTAACATCCAGTGTAATATTAGTTTCAGGTATACAATAGAGTGGTTCAACACTTCCATACATTACCCAGAGCTCATCACAACAAGTATACTCTTTAATTCCCATCACCTATTTCACACACTCCCCTCCCTTCTGGTAACCATCAGTTCTCTATACTTAAGAGTCTATTGGTTTGCCTCTCTCTCTCTCTTTTTCCCTTTGCTCATTTGTTTTGTTTCTTAAATTCCACATATCAGTGAAATTGTTTGGTATTAGTCTTTCTCTGACTGACTTATTTCACTTAGCATAATACTCTCTAGTTCCATCCATGTCATTGCAAATGGCAAGAGTTCATTCCTTTTTTATGGCTGAGTAATATTCCATTCCATGTGCACGTGCACACACGCACACACACACACACACACATATCACATCTTCTTTATTCATTCATCAGTTGATGGACACTTGGGCTGTTTTCATAATTTGGCTATTGTAGATAATGCTGCTATAAACATCAGGGTGCACGTATCCCTTTGAATTAGTATTTTTGTAATCTTTGGGTAAATATCTAGTGCAATTGCTGGATCATAGGGTAATTCTATTTTTAACTTTTGAGGAAGCTCCATACTTTTTTCCACAGTAGCTGTACCAGAGAATGATTCTTATATCTTACTTGATTTTCTCCATCTGAAGGCCCAATATCCTTAGTTCTTTCAATTTTTTTCCCATATAACTTGTTTCAATTGCCCTCCATTATGTCCTCTTTTCCAAATGAGTTTCATAAGCCTATATGCCTGTTAACAAATGGTACCTGGGCCTGAATACAGACCTGCATGTGGGTTTGACTTTATAGAAAATCATCACTAATTATTACCCTTCTCCTACGTATGAAGAAACCTTAAATTTTGTTGAACTAAGCTTCCATTAATTATGCTATTTACTCAGTTTGATATTATTGCCAAAAAGTTCAGTTTTTCTCCCCAAATATGCATATTTTGATGTTAAAAATCTGCTTTAGACATTTGGTTTTAGGAACTGGAATGAAAGATTTTAAATTTAATTCATATAAATATTACGTGGACCCATTCCATTCTATCATTTTGATTTCTGGTTCTGTCAGCCATTATATTTCTTTATGTAGCCTTGTGATATGAAAATGTGATAAAAATTCTCTGTGTTTATTCAAGTAAGGAGTGAAGGAGAATTGTTAAAATCATTAGTGAGAACTGTTTGAGTTTCAGTATTTCTAAAGTTTAGGTATATTGTGTCTACTACATTTGCAAAATATTCCAGTTTAACAACTTTATTATTAATTTTAAAAATTATGCTTACTGAATCCATGGTATCTCTGTAATGTACTGACAAACTATCATTCCGTCCTGGAATTTCACTCAGGTTTGATGTTAAACTCACCATTCTATTTGATTGTAGAAATCTCCCAACCTTTTTTTCCTGCCTGTTGGATAATTGCAACATTTTTAGTTTTTTGGTGCTAATAAAGTAAAAAATATGGTGGCTGGTAAATTTTGGTAGTTCTAGGAAAAAGCTTACTGGTATCCACCAACACAACTCAGAAAGTAGAATTTGCTTCAGTGAATTTGCCAAAATTCAAGCTGTTTTTCACCTTTGAGCATGCTATGAATGGATTTGTTTCTCAGGAAGGAACTTCCATTAGCCCAACTCATTGGAGACAGATGTACAAACAAAGCTATTATTCTATCAAATTATAATGAGACACAACTCTCATGGAGACCATAGAATTCTGTATATTGATTTACATAACACTGAAATTTGACTGAGAGGATTAGCTTGGTAGGCATTAAATTGAATCAACTATTCAATGGAATAAGGTAGCTGCAGCAGTTTCCTCAAGCTAGATACCTTAGGTTAGGAATGAACTGTTCAAATCTGTGAGCTAGAACACCTATTTTCTTCTCTTCTAGACATAACAGTCTCTTTCAGATTGACAGGTCTTTTCATATTCATTCATTCAGTCAAGCCTTGGTTGCCTGGAAGTCTTTCATTTTCATTAGATTACTTTTATATCTCAGATTCATACTGCTTTATGTCAGTTTTATAATTCTGAAGGAAATCTTACTTTTCTTATTTCCAAATGGAAAAAAATAGCAAACATTTATAAATTGGTGGCTGACATCTGAATCCAGCATAGAGAGAATTTTTTCATCTGATTTTTTATTTCTTTTGTGTTTGACCTGTAAATACTTTTTGCAATTTGATGGTAATATTTTACATTAAAATCTGGATTTTTGAGTACTCCTGAAAAATTATAGGGCCTGCCAACTAAAGGGCATATGCCCTCATACCAACAACTGATTGGAACTGAGTAGTGCTGCTCACTCTAGACAGAGCCTGTGCTCCCCATTTCACTCTGTACCCCTACTGGTCTACCTCACTCATTTATACTACTTGTCTGCCCCCTAGAGGCATTTGAATTTGACAAACTTGAATATTGTCTGTAGTTACATTTTCTTCCCACTACCCCCTAAGAATACCATCTAGCTTCCAACCATTTCCTTGAGTACTGTCAACTGTGGTTCAGTAATCTCGCTTGCAAGTTCTATTAATACCCTGAGATATAATATGTCAGGTTAAAGACATTTGTCCTCATTGGAGGTGGCTAGATACATTTTGAGAGTCTCTTTAATCATTTTTTCCTTCCTTTCCATTTCCTATCCACTAACAATATATCTCCAGTATTGAGCATTGTGTCTATTCCTCATTTAATCATTTTACTTAAGTTAGTCTTCCATAATAATAGTGAAATGTTTATCTCAATGCAAAAATTTGCTATTATGAGTAATATGTAATCATTTTATACAGCATTCTCTGGGAACTTGTTAATAAATAAATATATTATATTGCTTTATATGCATAACAAAAATACAAGGAGAAATATAACAATATTGCTAGGAATCTTATGCTACAGGCAGTATAAACAAAGCAAGATTAAAAAACAACTGCTCTGACCAAAGGAGAAAAAGGAATGAAATAAACAGAGCAGGTCCACCTTGGAGTTTTTTGGTGTGATTTTGCAAGACTAGAGAGACCAATAATGGAGAGATGCATTACGGGTTAGTATAAAGATGGGTTTGGCTCTCAGTGAGCTGATTTAAAATGCTAACTGCTTTAGCCATGAGTATTTGGGCAAGACTCTTATGAATTGAGCCTTAGTTTTCTCAACTATAGAAATAAAATTAAGAAAGAGTTTTGTTCTTATTTTTGAAACTTCCTGTTTTTCAGCATATTTTAGGGTTTTAGAGAAAATGGAAAATGAGAATTCAGCTTTGTAATCTCTTTCCATCCCATAGGTGTTTGCCCTTAATTTTCAAGGCATCTTGCTTAATACTTACATTTATTTATTATGGATTTGCTTGTGGATTTAGGATAGTTTCTCTTGCTTGTTTCTTACTGCTAACACATCTTATGAAATCTCAAAATAACTTGTTTGCACAATATCACAAATTATAAGCACAGAGATATAGGTACTACATATTTTCTTTCAATTTTGATCGACTTAGTGCTAGGAAGTCGAGGGAATAAAGGATTTCAATACTGTTTGGTCCTGAAAAACTTAATTTGTAGAATGGTTATATATACCCTAGCAGGGAAATTCTGGTAACAGTGTTAAATATGATAGAATTTTGTTGGAGGCTTAAATATAGAATGGTTAAATGCACAAAAACATTACACTTAAGAATATTAAATTATTGTGGTATTTTTTCAGTAGTATAGTTTTACTGAATTTGCTCTACAAAGACTGTAACTGGATTTACTTTGAACATTATAGGAAATGTATTGGCTTTCTCGTCTGCTGGTGACTTACTCTACCTTTAGCCTAGAACCTCAAACACCTTGTAATTTCCTCCTAAATCAAGGCTATAATATAACTTAATTTTGAAAATGCGAAGTGCTTTTGGTTATACAAACCTGGGTTCAGAACTTGAAAATGGTACTTATTAAGTCCTCAGTGTTGGATAATTTATTTAAAACTTGGGGCACCTGGGTGACTCAGTCAGTTAAGCGTCCAACTCTTGATTTTGGCTCAGGTCATGATCTCAGGGCTGTGAGATCCAGACCCTCGAGAGTCGGGCTCTGCACTCAAGGGGGGAATCTGCTGGAGATTCTCTCTCTTCCTCTCCCTCTGCCCCTCCCCCCTGCTCGTATTCACTTTCTCTCTCTCTAAAATAAATAAATAAATCTTAAAAAAAAAAAACCTCTTGGCCTTAAGTTTTGTCGCCTGTAAAATAAGGAAAATAATATTTACTCTAGAGTATGTTGTGAGAATTACTTGAAGTTATAAATATTGTCATTTAGAATATATTCTATTCTGTAAATGTTATATTCTCCTTCCTCCCTCCTTCCCTTCCTTCTTTCCCTTCCTTCCTTTCATTTATAGGATATGTATTTAATGCTTATATAATATGCATTTCTACTATATCATATACATTTAAAAATTCAACCCATTGTCTTTTGGGCACCTCCTCCGGGCTAAGACACTTTGATAAGTACTGGGATTCAGAGATGAAGGAAATGTGTTCCTGTTTTTAAAGTGATAAAAACTGAAATGTAAATAAACCAACAATTACAATACAGTGTGACATGTTCCATTTTTAGCAGGAAGTGCTATAATACCCATAAGCATCCAGGTCAGCCTGGAAGGTCAGGAAAGCCATCTATATAGGAGAATGCACTTTAGCTGTCAGTTAGCAAGGAGGAGGAATGATCTAGGTGGATGAGGAAGAGAATCAGGCTGAGGCCTAAAAGTACCTGGCATGTTTAGGAACCTACAAATTAACTGACGAGACTAACACATGGGATGTGTTGGAGGCCCATGAAGGGAGCAACAAATGTGATGGTAGAAACAGAGACAAGATAATAAGGGGCTTTGTGTGCCATTTTTAGAGGTTATACTATCTTCTACCTGGTTTTCTTCATAGTTATAATTTTGAATGGCTGCATAATATACATTATTCATGGGTTCCATTGCTTGTCCCATTTTCTGTCTAGACAGTAATCCTTATGGCTGTGGTTCTCAACCTTGGCTATACATTAGAATCACCTGTGGGGGGTGCTTAAGGAAAATGAAGTCTCAGCCCACCCCTAGAGATTCTGATTAAATTGTTGTGATGGTCTGGGTGGGGGGATGTGATATCTTTGAGTGACTGTTGCCTCAAGCAATTTCAGTTTTTCTTTTTTTTTTTTTTTAAAGATTTTATTTATTTATTTGAGAGAGAGAGAATGAAAGAGAGAGAGCACATGAGAGGGGGGAGGGTCAGAGAGAGAAGCAGACTCCCTGCTGAGCAGGGAGCCCGCAATTTCAGTTTTTCTATTTGGACAGCTGAGCATTTGTTCTTATTGGGGTTTTCTCATTCATTTTTTCCTTTATGTCTGCTTTAGTCTATAAGTTACTTGAGGGAACTTCTCACAAAATCATCTCATCTGCAACAAAATTCAAACAAAATTGGGACCCAGAATAATGAACATAAGATCAGGAAGTCAAGACTAAGGGAGGGCATCAAGTGTTCTGATATACAAAAGTTGAAATGAGATAAAACAAATAAAAATAATTCTTAATATAAATTTCTGAGGAAACAGCTTTTCTTATCATTTAACCATAAGTGGTATTCCTCATCTGGGAACTGCTTTAGACAAGGAATGCTGTGGTAGATATCTACATTCATAAATCTTTTCATGCTTTTTGGGGTAGTATTTTCAGCAGAATTACTAGGTAGAAAGACTTATAACCCTTTCTAAAACATTGTACTGATTTACAACATCACCAGCAATGAAAGAACACCTGCCAGAAAATTCTGACAGTGAAGCAACATGCTAATTGTGAAATTTCTCATTGTCTCAGAGTTTTGGCTGAAAACAAAACAATACACAACAAATCAGTTATACAGATAGGATAATCTGGGCATAAAATAGAAGAGGACAGAGATCAGATACCTAGAATTTCTTTGAAGAGAGAGTTACGTGTGTTCTGTGGCATTTCTTCTCTCACTCCCCAAGGAGGAGGAGAGGGGATATTTCTACAGCTCAAGTGAAGTTGGATGAGCTCTAAGGTAACTGTTTCAGTGCCCTGTGTCTCCTGACACTGAAGTTACACAGACTGGTATTCAACGCATGTCTGAGAAGTTCAAAAGTGACAGCCTGGCTACCTAGGCCCTGTAGAGAGGAGCCAGCTGCATTACTCCCAGATGGGACAAAGATGTTCAGATTTTTCCTTGTCCAAATGGAGTAGGGGAAGGGAACTTGACTGTATCATCTTGAAAGGGACTCTACCCTGGAGAGTCCAAGAGTCATCTTCTGGTAGAAGCAAGTCTTCTGGGTAGGGGAAGACTTTTCCAATAGACAAAGCCTCAGAAACTACTGATTGAGGGAACTTGTCTTAAAAGCCAACATGAGGGTATCCTCTACTTTGAAGGAACTGAGAATTTCTCTGAAATGCTTCAGGAGAAAACAAGCAGGCCCTGATGTCAAACACAGCCCCTTTCCCATAATCCATCTTTCCCAGACCCAACTCTAGAGAGACTAAAATAACAGCTAGAGAATGATTATGAAGAAGTGGAGTAAAGAAAAAGTAAAAAAGGTGCTTATATTCCTTCTCATTCTGCAGATTTATGAGTCTAGGGTAGGCCAAAACTGGAGAAGAGAAGAAGGATTGCATTAGTTTATGGCTTGGAGTTTTGATATTAGAGTGGACTGAACTTACACTTTCTGTAATTGACTACAAGTAGCTTTAAGATCTGATCAGTCAGGGACAGTGGTGAGGAAGATAAGTTGGTTATTGCCTGTCTATGACTGGTCCAGTAAACTCCTTTAGTAACCTCAACCATTATATCTTATGGACATTTTCATTGATGGGAAATTCTAAGTGATTGCATTTTAAAATCTGTTCAGCTTTTCCATTCTTATTTCTTCTTTGCTTCAAAGCTGAAAAAGTTACTCTTTTATAGATCTAATATTCTATACTCTTTTCTTGTCATTTTCTAGCAATTGCTTTAAAAATATTTAGCTATTTCATCTCTTTGTGGTTTACTTTAGTATGTAGTAAAATGTTCATTAAATATAAATTATCCCAGATTACTACCCATATCTGAAAATTGGCACATTTTTATTTATTCACTTTGTCCTTTTATATGTAGGCCTAAATGTTTTTTACTCTTCAGATAGAAAATTGGAGATATTCTTAGATTTTTTTTTTTTTTTTTAATCTAGAGTCCAAGGCTGAAACTGGCAGAAGGAATTGTTTGTGGAAGGTGGGAGTGAAGTTTTAGCATATTCCAGGCAGCATTTGGCACAATTGGCCACTTCCTTCTTTTAAAAACTGGCCCTTCTCCTACAAGAAGCTTCAAGAGACTATTCTCATTTTCTTCTACTTCTTTCCCCCTCTTTTTACCAGTTATTTCACTTCTATCCTAACACTAAATGTGGGAATTCCTCTGGATCTGGTTTTCAATATGTATTCCTTTTCTATACTTTCTTCCCAGGAAACTCAAATACTAATCATTTAAAACATATATTGGTGGAACATGAGGTGCCTGGCTGGCTCAGTCAGTGGAGTGTGCAACTCTTGAACTTAGGGTTGTGAGTTCAAGCCCCACACTGGGGTAGAGATTACTTAAAAAATAAAATCTTAGGGGTGCCTGGGTGGCTCAGTCAGTTAAGCTGCCAACTCTTGATTTCGGCTCAGGTCATGACCTTAGACCCCTGGGACTGAGCCCCACATTGGGCTCCCCATTCAGTGGGGAGTCTGCTTCAGGATTCTCTCTCTCCCTCTGCCCCTCTCCCCCCAAATAAATAAATCTTTAAAAAAAATGAAAAGAAAGAAAAAAATGTTTTCTTTAAAAAAAAAGAAAAAAAAACATATAGATGGAGCTTAAATCTGAATCCCGTACCCTGGCAGCTTCTGTGTGCTCTAGAGTCATATATTCAGTTTTCCCCCATTGTGGGGGAAATGGCTAAAGTCATCTAACCAGTTGCTAATGCATCCTTGACTTTTTTTTCTTTACAGTTTCCTCCCATATCTAAGTTATTAATAAAAGTAACTAATTCCAATGCCAAAATATATTTCTATGTTTTCTTCTCTACATGTTTTATTTTTATTGCATTATTTCAAACCTCTAATTTCTCTAGGCAATTTATAACATCCTAAAAGACCCCTCCCCTCTATGGTACCCTATTTTTTTTATTTTTATTTTTTTTTGCCTATTTGCCTATGGAGAAGGTTGATTTAGGTCCTTTATATGTAAAGGTCCTTTATAAAATTCTTTGCTTCGTTATTTTGTAGTTATTTGATCAGGTATTGATTTAGTAATTTAAAATATTTTATTGTATCTGTTTAATTATTTTATTGAGTATGTATTTGTGTGTTTCCATACTCTTAAAGTATGGAATTCCACATACATTATATGATCTAATTCATTGATTTAAAAACTTTCTTTTTTTAAACGATTTTGTTGGTTCTCTAACTAAAATAATGCAGTTTTTATTTTTTAATTGGCAGGATATGTGCTGTTTGATAAAAGTTACATTGATTGACTTCATTTCCTATAAATTAACATTTGTAGCCCTATTTTATTCTCTAGGCTAGATATCTATTTTCTCTTCTTTTCTTTTCTTTCCTCTTTTCTTTTCTTCTCTCCTCTTCTGTCCTCTCCTTTCCTCTCCTCTTCGATGTTATTTTTCACTTTATTCTTACCACTATCTCCATTGAATAATAGCATCTGTTGTTTTGCATCAACAGTAATCTCTGTTGAAAAATCTCCCAAAGATTCCTGGCTTAAATTGTTGTTGTTGTTGCAATAAGTAACTATAAGACAAATTGAACTTTGCAACTGATACTATGTGTGAAAATAGTTATAATCATTGTGTTTTTCTCTAACTTCCTTCTCTCTGTTATATTTTCCTTGGCTAGGTGATACACTTTTAAATATTTTGTATGACTTGCAGGGAGTCTTAAAAATTGACTTTTAATAAAATCATTATACACTGACTATGATTGATTTCATAAATTTATCTTTAATTCAATAATATTTATTGTTCATCTACTACACATCAGACAATGATGTTAACAGGTATTTCCTATTCATGCTGGCATTAGCTCATGGGGATATCATTTTAATTACATTTTAGAAATATTTTCACCAGTTTCATTAAGTCCAAATCATTGGGATAACTTATGGGACTGTAGTCATTTCTGTATTTAAATTTCAATTTTCTTATGATTCTTTTTTTTCCAAACTAAGAGCACCTACCAACTGATCTTTCTTTGTACAAAGAGGTTTTCAGTTTATAATTCTAAGTTAACAGTACTTGCTGAGTCCTGACTATGTTTTTTACACTGAGCAATAAAACATAGTCCTTCCATCATAGAGGCCAACTGGCGAAGAAGACCACATTCTAGTAAACAAATAAATGTGTAATTATAAATTGTGTTAAATAGTTTGGAGAAAATAATATGTATTGAGAGAGAATAACATCAATGAATTTGTTTTGTTGATCTAGCTCAAAATATTCAATCCAACCTTTTGCCTGAGTTGTGGATACACATTTTTTTTACTGTCTGCTATGTATTTCCATTGTGTATGAACATATGGTACCTCAAACATAACATCTCCTCCTCCTCCCTTTCCTTTTCCTCCTCCTCTTCCTCTTTTTTCTCATTTCCCATTTATTGAATGCTTACTTTCTACCATGAAATGTGGTGGGAATTTTATAAATGGTGACTCTGTAAATTTTAATTGCAGGGTAACTTAATATTATTATGCTTATTTTATTGAGAAGGGAATTGAGAGTCATAAAGTGTGAAGTAACTTTCTTTTGGTCACTCATTAGCAAGTGTTCAAGCAGGGATGCTAATTTCTGACTCCAAAGTTCATGTTCTTTCTTCTCTGGATGTCATCTGCCCAGCATTTATTATGTGCCCATTCTGTACTAAGATTACATGCATTTCTTCAAGTAATCATTACAACAACACCATGAAGTAGATACTATTACCATTTTACATGTGAGATGTGAGACTCAGAAAAGTTAAATAACTGTCCCAGTGGCACATAGTAAGAAACTGAGATGGGCTATGAATCCAGAACCATAAATACCTAAAGACCATGTACCATCATTTCCTTCTATGACACTAGAATGTATTGTTTATTTTTTTTCTTGCCTGTGAACACCGTGAGGGCATAGATCAAATCTTCAGACTATATAAGATGGACACTCAGTAGTTGTCTCTTAAATGAAAGATTCTATAGGTAGCTTATTTAATAAGTTGTTAAAATTGTATAAAACTTGACTATAGGGGCGCCTGGGTGGCTCAGTCGTTAAGCGTCTGCCTTCGGCTCAGGTCATGATTCCAGGTCCTGGGATCGAGCCCCGCATCGGGCTCCCTGCTCAGCGGGAAGCCTGCTTCTCCCTCTCCCACTCCCCCTGCTTGTATTCCCTCTCTCGCTGTGTCTCTCTCTGTCAAATAAATAAATAAAAAATCTTTAAAAAAAAAAAAAAAAACTTGACTATAATTATTTTACTCATTTTGGAGCAAAAACCCATCCTCGTGTTTAGGCTACAATATTTGAAACAATTTTCCTCAGCCAGGCCTATAACTCTGTGAATACTGTCATTTAGTCAAGATAAACTCCAGCTTCCTCTATGGGATTATGTTCCAATAAGAGAGATGCTTTTCATATCACATTTATTCACTAATCCATTCAAAAGACATTTGAGTATCTACTAGGTGTCTTGCATAATACTAGGCTCTGTGAATACAATGACAGGGATAAACCACATTGGTCCTACTTTATGAGCAACCTAGTGATAGAAAGACACAATAACCAAATAATAACACTGATATATATATAAAATTACAAAGTAAGATAAATGTGATGAATTCAATACTAAGAAAGTTTATCTGTTATTAGAAGACAAGCCTAGGGGCGCCTGGGTGGCTCAGTCGTTAAGCATCTGCCTTCCACTCAGGTCATGATCTCAGAGTCCTGGGATCGAGCCCCGCATCGGGCTCCTCGCTCTGCGGGAAGCCTGCTTCTCCCTCTCCCACTCACCCTGCTTGTGTTCCCTCTCTCGCTGTGTCTATCTCTGTCAAATGAATAAATAAAAAAAAAAAAATCTTTAAAAAAAATAAAATAAAAAAAAAAAGAAGACAAGCCTAATTTGCAGGTAATAGTGAATGTAGGGAGATCTATCAAGAAGGCATCCATTTGAACTAGGGTATGAGGGATTTTTAAGATCCTAGTTATGCCTATAATACTTGGGAGAGAGTGTAGGTATAGTACTTTACTAGAAAGTTATACCTTTAGTTGTTCATGCATATCCTTGGAATCCAGCAGATAATACAAAATATATATTTATTCTTCCATTAAGTCACTTATCAATCCACACAGAAATCTCCTATAATTGGCATGTAAGAGACTTTTTTCTTTTTCCCTACTTCTTGTTTCCTTCACTGTTTCGTTAGAAGTCTTCTGTCCATTCACCCTCTTGTTAGGATATCAGATCTGTCCTGCAGTTCCTATATGCCTCTGGAGATGGCTCCGTGGGAGGAAGGAGGAAATAATTCCAGGTAACTAGAACAGAATGGATAATCTTCTTGTGAGAGAGAACAGTGCATTCAGGAAACCAAGGCGGGGAAGGAAGAGATGGCTACATGGCTGGAGCACAGGGAAAGAGCGATTTGAAAAGAGGTATAGAAAAGATAGAGGTCATATAATGATTTGAGCTCAAGGTTCACCAAGTGCGTAAAGTTGAAAATGAGTGCAAAATGTTGGGCTCATTTCTTTCTTTTGTTTTCATGACCATAAAACTCCCTCAGAGAAGGTATTTTTAAAATTTATTTTTAATTTATTTTTTCTCCCAAAGGTTTATTTAAATTCTAGTTGGTTAACATGTAGTGTACTATTGGTTTCAGGAGTAGAATTTAGTGATTCATCAGTTAACTATAGCACCCAGTACTCATCATAACAAGTACCCTCCTTAATACTCATCACCCATTTATCCCATCCCCCCCATCAACTCTGTTCTCTATCACTAAGAGTCTCTTATGGTTTGCTTTCCTCTCTCTCTCATATTTTCCTCTTCCCATATGTTCATCTATTTTGTTTCCTAAATTCTACGTATGAGTGAAATTATATGGTATTTACCTTTCTCTGACTGACTTATTTTGCTTAGCATAGTACACTTTAGCTCCATCCACGTTGTTGCAAATGGCAAGATTTCATTCTTCTTGATGACTGAGTAATATTCCATATATATATATGTATGTGTGTATATATATATATATATATATATGTGTATATATATATATGGAATTATATATATATCCATTCATCAGTTGATGGACACTTGAGCTCTTTTCATAATTTGGCTATTGTTGATAATGCTGCTATAAACATCAGGGTGCATGTATCCCTTTGAATCTGTGTTTTTGTATCCTTTGGGTAAATACCCAGTAGTGCAATTGCTGGATCATAGGATAGTTCTATTTTTAACTTTTTGAGGAACCTCCATACTGTTTTCCAGGGTGGCTCCACCAGTTTGCATTCCCACCAACAGTTTAAGAGGGTTCCCCTTTCTCCGCATCCTCCCCAACATCTGTTATTTCCTGTGTTGTTAATTTTAGCCATTCTGACAAGTGTGGAGTAGTATCTCATTATGGTTTTTATTTGTATTTCCCTGATTATGAGTGATATTGAGCATCTTTTCATCTAGATGTCTTCTTTGGAGAAATGTCTATTCATCTGCCCATTTCTTAAGTGGATTATTTGTTTTTTGGGTGTTGAGTTTGAGAAGGTCTTTATAGATTTTGGATACTAACCCTTTATTAGATATGTCATTTGCAAATATCTTTTCCTATTCTGTAGGATGCATTTCAGTTTTGTTGATTGTTTCCTTCACTGTGCAGAAGCTTTTTATCTTGATGAAGTCCCAGTAGTTCAGTTTTACTTTTGTTTCCCTTGCCTCCTGCAATGTGTCTAGTAAGAAGTTGCTACAGCCGAGGTCAAAGAGGTTGTTGACTGTGTTCTCTTCTAGGATTTTGATGTTTCCTGTCTCACATTTAGGTCTTTCATCGATTTTGAGTCTATTTTTGTGTATGGAATAAGAAAGTGGTCCAGTTTCATTCTTCTTCATATTGCTATCCAGTTTTCCCAACACCATTTGTTGAAGAGATTCTTTTTTCCATTGGATATTTTTTGCTGTTTTTTTGAATATTAGTTGAGTATATTGTTATGGGTCCATTTTTGGGTTTTCTATTCTATTCCATTGATCTGTGTGTCTTTTTGTGCCAATACCATACTGTCTTGATAACTACAGCTTTGTAGTATAGCTTAAAGCCTAGAGTCGTGATGCCTCCAGCTTTGCTTTTCTTTGCAGGATTGCTTTGACTATTTGGAGTCTTTTGTGGTTCCATACAAATTTTAGGATTGTTTGTTTTAGCTCTGTGAAAAATGCTGATGGTATTTTGATAAGCTGTGCCTTAAATGTGTAGATTTCTTTGGGTAGTACAGACATTTTAACAATGTTAAAATTGTTTTTGGTGCAATTATAAATGGGATCGATTCCTTGATTTCCTTTTCTGCTGCTTCATTACTGGTGTATAGGAATGCAACAGATTTCTGTACATTGATTTTATATCCTGTGACTTTGCTGAATTTATGTATTAGTTCTAGCAATTTTTTGGTGAACCCTTATTGATTTTCTACATAAGGTATCATGTCGTCTGCAATAGTGGAAGTTTGACCTCTTCCTTGCCGATTTGAATGCCTTTTATTTCTTTTTGTTGTCTGATTGCTGAGACTAAGACTTCCAGTACTCTGTTAAATAGTAATGCTGAGAGTGGACATCCCTTTTTTGTTCCTGGCCATAGAGGAAAGCTCTCAATTTTTCCTGATTGAAGATAATATTAGCTGTGCATCTTTCATATATGGCTTTTATGATGTTGAGGTATGTTCCCTCTATATCTACTTTGTTGAGGGTTTTTATCAAGAATGGATGCTGTATTTTGTCAAATGCTTTTTCTGCATCTATTGAGAGGATCATATGGTTCTTATCCTTTCTTTAATTAATGTGGTATATCATGTTGTTTGATTTGTGGATATTGAGCCACCCCTGCATAGGCTCATTTCTTTGCAGTTCCTCTTTCTCCAGGATCTTAGACCATTAAGTCCCGCTGCTTTGGTAGTCCCATACTCCAATTTTTGTTTCTCCAGGTCCCTTAGACTGCAGGAAGCTCTAGAGCATCGGAATGTCACTGTCTGCATCTTTTCAGCACCTGTGGCCTGTGCTGCAAATTTATAGATGTCCTAAGGGAAGTGTGAGTCAAAAGTGTCTGGTTCACCCAAATGTCTTCAAGTCCTAGCTGCTGTGATTGCTTTTCTGTGCTTTTTAAGCCTTTATTTTATTTTATTTATTTATTTTTTTAATTTTATTTTATTATGTTAATCACCATACATTACATCATTAGTTTTTGATGTAGTGTTCCATGATTCATTGTTTGCGTATAACACCCAGTGCTTCGTTCAATACGTACCCTCCTTAATACCCATCACTGGGCTAACCCATCCCCCCACCCCCTCCCCTCTAAAACCCTCAGTTTGTTTCTCAGAGTCCATAGTCTCTCATGGTTTGTCTCCCCCTCTGATTTCCTTTTTCCCCCTTCTGATTTCATTTTTCCCTTCCTACGATCTTCTTTTTTTTTTTTTTTAACATATAATATATTATTTGTTTCAGAGGTGCAGGTCTGTGATTCAACAGTCTTACACAATTCACAGCATTTACCATAGCACATACCCTCCCCCATGTCTATCACCCAGTCACCCCATCCCTCCCACCCCGACCACTCTAAAGAAGCATTAATTAGACTGGCATCTGGCTTCTCAATAGAAATACCAGAAGCCAGAAGCACATGCCACAATATCTTCTACCTTAATACCAAAGGTTGCAAAACACATGATTATAAGTGTAACCACATTATTATTCATCCTAAAGGAAATATAAATTTCATCCTGCAATATATAAAAAGGATGACATATCAGGGCTAAGTAGGCTTTATTCCAGGAATTCAGGGTTGATTTAACATCTGAAAATTAATTAATATAACTTACTACATTAAAAAAGAAAAATTGCATGGCTACCTCAGTAAAGTAAGCAAAAACATTCAACATCTATTCATGATATACAATCTTAGCAAACTTGGAGGAAAAAATAATTTCCTTAATCTGATATATGGTATTTTCAAAAAATCTACAGGAAATCATACCTAGTGGTGAAATGTTAAAATCTTTTGTCTGAGATCAAGAGTGAAGCAAGAATGCTACTCTGTAATGTTCTACTTGTAATAAGGAATTAAAAAGAAAAATAAGGAAAAAGGAAATAAGGCTTTAAAGAAAGAAGTAAAAGTTCTATTAAATATGATATGATTGGATACATATCAAATAAAAAAATCTATGGAAATATTTTTAGGATTACTAGGCAAATTTAATTAGGTGGCTGGATATAAGAATAATATAAAAATCAATTGTAGTTCTATATACCAGTAACAATGAGGCAAAATGCAATTTATAACATCTTTCAATAACATAAAAATATTAATTAATTAGACACATAGCTAACAAAAATGTAGAAGACCTATACAGAAAACTATAAAATGTTATTGGGAGATGCTAAAGAAGACCTAAATAAATGGAGAACTATAGCATAATTGAAATATTCAATATTGTAAAGATATTAATTCTCCCCAAATTTATTTATGGATTGAATGCAATTCAGTTCAAAAGCCTAAAAGGTAATTTTTGAGACTTGAAAGAAAAGCAAATTTTAAAATCTACATAAAGATACAGACTGTCAAAATAGATAAGACAATCTTAATGACAAAGAACAGGGTAGGAAGAATTGTTCTACCAGATTAACTATAAAGCCACAGGAATTAAGATTGTATGGCTAGAATAGACAGATGGACCAATGGAGCAGAACAGAGAGCCAACAAGCCTGTTATTTTCATTATCTATTGCTGTGTAACAAATTGTCCCAAAACTTAGTGGCTTAAACATCAACAACCATTTATTTTCTCTCATGACTCTATGGATGCAGCAGAATGGTTCTTTTCCTCAAAATGATGTCAGCTGGAGCTATAGTCTTCAGGAATCTCAACAAGGACAGAATTTCCTAGATGGCTTATTAATATGTCTAGCAGTTAGTTCTGGCCTTTGGCTGAGAGATCATTAGGTCTGTTGATCACAGCATCTCAAATCTCCATTTGGCCTTTCTGCAAGGTTTGGCCTTCTCACAAGATTCTAAGGAGTTCTAAGAAGGAGTGTTCCAAACATACAAAAGAAGAAACTACCCATATCTTAGGGTTTACTTTGGGAATTCACACAGCATCACTTTTGCCACATTCTAATGGTCAAAGTAGGTTACAGGGTCAGCCCAGATTCAAGGGGATGGGAGGGGGCAGGAAATATTTTCTACCTTCAATGGGAGGAGTGACAAAGAATTTGCAGTCACCTTTAGTCTATCACAGAGCCACACATAACTGTATACTTGACTAGTACAAAGATGACATTATAGGTAAAGATTTGACTTTTCAATATATGGTACAGAAAGAATTGGATGGAAAAAAGTGAAACTTGACTGTACATCATACCCTAATCAAAAATAAATTTCAGTAGGGTTGTATACTTAAATGTGATGGCAAAAAAATTACATTTAAATAATCCTATAGAAAAATAACATTGTGGGGGCGCCTGGGTGGCTCAGTCGTTAAGCGTCTGCCTTCGGCTCGAGTCATGATCCTGGGGTCCTGGGATTGAGCCCCGCATCGGGCTCCCTGCTCAGCGGGAAGCCTGCTTCTCCCTTTCCCACTCCCCCCTGCTTGTGTTCCCTCTCTCGCTGTCAATCTCTCTGTGAAATAAATAAAATCTTTAAAAAAAGAAAAAAAAAAAGAAAAATAGCATTGTGACCTTGGGTTAGGGATTTTTTTTAACTGCACACAAAATGCTTTCGTCATGGGAAAATATTAAATTGGCCTACATATTAACAGTTGCCATTGGTGCTCATGTCATATTCCCTTGACTCATCTCTAATTTCACCCATAGCTAGTGGAAGGATAGTTCTGTGTTGACTTATACTCACCTCTCTGACTGTTCCATAGTTTCTGTCCCAGGACCTTTTGTAGTACCAAGGATTCTCT
Source organism: Phoca vitulina (assembly GCF_004348235.1). NCBI lineage: Eukaryota > Metazoa > Chordata > Mammalia > Carnivora > Phocidae > Phoca > Phoca vitulina. Next base: position 61,584,586 of record NW_022589712.1, on the reverse strand, counting down.
TAGCCAATGTGCAAACACAACCTGAAAATATGGGATTAATGACCCTAAGCACAGTCCTAAAACAGGAGGGCAAGTTCTGGGATAAATGCTTCAGTCCCCTGTCCTACAGAATCTACCTAGATTCTGTACAGTTCTCAGGAGGTTGTAGCAGAATTAAGCCCTGCTTCCTAGAGTGGTGATGTAAAAAACACACCTTTATATATCCTTTCCTCCCTAACTCTTCCTAGTCCCTCAACTCTAATACCTAGGATAATTTCCCAATTAAACTACTACATGCAAGTGCCTGTCTTGGGTCTGTTTTTGGAGGAATTCAAACTAAAACAACATTAAAATTAAGAATCACTGCTTACCAATGGTGTTAATAAAGAATAAGAAGAAGCCCACAGAATAGGAGTAGATATTTTCACAAAATGTAATCAAATAAAGCTTATATCCTGAACATTTAAAAAAGAAAACCTATAAATAAATAAGAAAGAAAACCTATAAATAAAGAGATAATATTTTAGAAAAATAGACTTGTTTTGTATATAAGCCATTTACATAGGGAAGAGGTACTCAACTACAAATCCAAATTGAAGCACATAAGATGCCACTACACATCTACCAGAATGGCTAATATTCAGATAAGGACAATACCAAATTTTAAGCAGTAAAAATTCTTCTATGCAGTGCTGTGGTCTGAAGTTTGTGTCCCCCTAAAATTCACATATTGAAATCCTAACTCCCAATGTTGATAGTGCTAGAAGGTTGGGGTTTGGAGAAATGATGAGGTAATGAGGATGGAGTCCTCATGAATGGGATTAGTGTCTTATAAAAGAGGTCTCAGAGAAATCTCTAGCTCCTTCTATTTTGGAGGAACTCAAACTAAAACATCAAAATTAAGGATCACTGTTTATCGATGGCATTATTCTGTCTCTCTGCGTGGATACAAAGAGAAGGTACTTGCTATGAACCATGAAGAGGGCCCTCACCCGATTGTGCTGGCACCCTGATTTCAGACTTCAAGCCTCCAGAACTATGAGAATTAAATTTCTGTTGTTTATAAGCTGTCCAGTCTGTAGTATTTTGTTATAGCAGCCCAAACAAACTAAGATACCCAGCTAGTGAGGATATGAATTAAACAATCAATTTGAAAAACTGGCATCATCAACCAAAATTAAAGATAGGCATACCCTTTGACATACTAATTCCATTCCAAGGTACACATCTAATAGGAATATATGAACATGTCCCCATAATACATTGTAATAGCCAAAAACTGGAAAGGATCCAAATGTCCAATCATCCTAGAATGGATAAATATATATGTTGTAGTCATACAGTGAAATATAATATAGCAAGGAAAATTAATATGCTAGAGCAGTATATATTACAGTATATATGTAATATAGATTTAAAAATACATAAATTATGAATTTATGGACTGTCTTATTTCATCTTTATTACCCCATTATGCCTACCTACAACATGGATCATTTTTGAGCAAATCTTATATATCATATCTCTTCAAATGTAGAAATTTTTTTATGTACCTTTAAGACATAAGTTATTAAAAAACATACAATACCATTATCACACTAAGAAATTTAGTTTCTTAACATCATCAGTTATCCAATCAGTATTCAAATTTTCCTGATATTCTCAATTGTTTAACAGTTCCTTTGTTCAAATCAGAACCCACGAAATGGCTAACCTCTTTTATTTGACTGCTATGCCTCTTGAGTGGTGTGACTGTACATACTAGATTCTCCAGAGTCCTATTTCAATGGTATCCCTTTTAGCTCTCTAAAATATCCTATTTTGGATGAAAAAGTATATGGTTATTCTACAATTAATTCCTTTTTGTCTTTAAGCTCTCATTTTCTTTCTTTCCCTTTTTTACATTTTTGTTGTTTGAAGAAACTAGATTATTTGCCCTATAGAGTTTTCTAGTCTTGATATTTGTTAATTGCCTCTCCCTGTTGTTGTTTAAATGTTCCTCTGTCTCCTGTATTTCCTGTAAACTGGAAGTTAGAATTAAAGGTTTGATTTGGTTTAGGCTCCGTGAGGGTCAGGGGGAGAATATAGATGGTTTAGTTTACTTCTGTTAGAAAGAATGTAGAATCCACTTGTCTTTCTTTCAGTAAGGTTAGCAGTCATTGGTGATCATTGCCTAGATGTTATTATTTCAAAAGGAGTTTTCCAAACGGTGATTTTAATGTTCTGTTTCTTGATCTAGGAGGTAATTATGTGGGGGCTTTGCTTTATAATTCACTCAGCCATTTATAAACTTCTCTGTATATGTATTATATTTCATGAAAATTTTTAAAAATATGTATGTATGTAACTAAAAATGTATACGGCTATGAGTGGATAAACAGGTGAAATTGGTGAGAAAAATTGTTATATTAAAATTATGAAGTTAACATGTTTTGCATATTAGGCAGAAGTTAATTACAGAAAGTAAATTTCCTTAGTGTTCTCAGTACTAAAAACAAAGTTTAAATAATATTGATGAAAGAAAGAGTATTCTAATGTGTCCATTTGTTTAGGAGAATTTCTGAACTTGCTTTCTATGTTAGACTCAGGTGAGAACTGTAAAAGTAGAAGGTGGTAATGGTGAACAGAAAGAAGGTTGGATGTGGCTTCATGAGGGTTAATGAGAAGAGGCTTATATCATTTTTAGTAAAATATATTAACAAAGATTACAGTGTTTAATGAAAAATTAATATATACACATTTAAAAATGATAACTTGATTAGGCCTTTGACATAAAAAAAATCACAAATGTTTATTCAATTTGATGATTACAAAGTGATTTATGTGTTTATTACTCTACATTGCTGTTGATTCTAGATACAATGTCCCAGGATAGATTGACCAAAGTGATAGTGCTAGATTTAAAAATATACAAAAGTAATAAAGCCCCTACCAACTTGTTGATAGAGATGGAAAATGGAGAATCTTTTCTATTTGATAATAGAGGTAAAATTATGAGTCTACAACTTTCTTGCTAAGGTGGGATTACTATTGTAGAGCAAATTCCCATGAAACTGCATTTTGAATAATATTTCCTAAGGGGTGCTAGGTCACTGAATTTAATTACTTCTGGGGAATAAAAAAGAAAAAAAATTAACCTTATTGGCTCCTGGGAAAATATGCCATTGTTCTCTGGGGTACTCTGATTTATATTCAGGCTGTATTGGTTACTAGTGGCCAACAAACTCCAAAAGCCATCTGTCTATTAACTGATATTAATTGGGGATCTTGTAAGTTGGTTCACAGTCTTCTTCCAGCCATCCTACTGATGACCTATCTATTTCCCTAGCCTTTTTAAAAAAATTTTTTTGTTTTTTTAATTATTTTTTTTATTTAATTTAATTTTGTTATGTTAGTCACCATACAGTACATCATTAGTTTTTGATGTAGTGTTCCATGATTCATTGTTTTTGTATAACACCCACTGCTCCATGCAGTACGTGCCCTCCTTAATACCATCACTGGGCTAACCCATCCCCCCAACCCCTCCCCTCTAAAATGAACAGTTTGTTTCTCAGAGTCCATAGTCTCTCATGGTTCATCTCCCCCTCCAATTTCCCCCCCTTTATTTTTCCCTTCCTTCTCCTAATGTCCTCCATGCTATTCCTTATGTTCCACAAATAAGTGAAACCATATGATAATTGACTTTCTCTGCTTGACTTATTTCACTTAGCATAATCTCCTCCAGTCCCATCCATGTTGATGTAAAAGTTGGGTATTCATCCTTTCTGATGGCTGAGTAATATTCCATTGTATATATGGACCACATCTTCTTTATCCATTC
>NW_022589712.1:61513582-61580774 GCF_004348235.1 Phoca vitulina | reverse complement strand
ACCTCCACACTGTTTTCCAAAGTGGCTGTACCAACTTGCATTCCCACCAACAGTGTAAGAGGGTTCCCCTTTCTCCACAACCTCTCCAACATTGGTTGTTTCTTGCCTTGTCAATTTTTGCCATTCTAACTGGTGTAAGGTGGTATCTCAATGTGGTTTTGATTTGGATTTCCCTGATGGCTAATGATGATGAACATTTTTTCATGTGTCTGTTAGCCATTTGTATGTCTTCTTCAGAGAAGTGTCTTTTCATATCTTCTGCCCACTTTTTGACTTGATTATTTGTTTTTTGGGTGTTGAGTTTGAGAAGTTCTTTATAGATCTTGGATACCAGCCCTTTATCTGTAGTGTCATTTGCAAATATCTTCTCCCATTCTGTGGGTTGCCTCTTTGTTTTGTTGACTGTTTCCTTTGCTATGCAGAAGCTTTTTATCTTGATGAAGTCCCAAAAGTTCATTTTTGCTTTTGTTTCACTAGCTTTTGGAGATGTATCTTCAAAGAAGTTGCTGTGGGCGATGTCAGAGAGGTTACTGCCTATGTTCTCCTCTAGGATTTTGATGGATTCCTGTCTCACATTGAAGTCTTTCATCCACTTTGAGTTTGTCTTTGTGAATGGAGTTAGAGAATGGTCAAGTTTCATTCTTCTGCGTGTGGCTGTCCAATTTTCCTAGCACCATTTATTGAAGAGACTGTCTTTTTTCCATTGCATGTTTTTTCCTGCTTTGTCAAAGATTATTTGACCATAGAGTTGAGGGTCCATATCTGGGTTCTCTGTTCTGTTCCATTGGTCTATATGTCTGTTTTTGTGCCAGTACCATGCTGTCTTGGTGATCACTGCTTTGTAATATAGCTTGAAATCGGGGAACGTGATGCCCCCAGCTTTGTTTTTCTTTTTCAACATCTCCTTGGCGATTTGGGGTCTTTTCTGATACCATACAAATTTTAGGATTGTTTGTTCCAGCACTTTGAAAAATGTCATTGGAATTTTGATCGGGATGGCATTGAAGGTGTAGATTGCTCTGGGTAGCATAGACATTTTAACAATGTTTATTCTTCCGATCCATGAGCATGGAATATTTTTCCATCTTTTTGCGTCTTCTTCAATTTCTTTCATGAGTGCTTTGTAGTTCCTAGAGTATAGATCCTTTACCTCTTTGATTAGGTTTATTCTGAGGTATCTTATGGTTTTTGGTGCTATTGTAAATGGAATCATTTCTCTAATTTCTCTTTCTACAGTTGCGTTGTTAGTGTATAAGAAAGCAACTGATTTCTGTGCATTGATTTTGTATCCTGCCACATTACTGAATTGCTGGATGAGTTCTAGTAATTTGGGGGTGGAGTCTTTTGGGGTTTCCACATAAAGTATCATATCGTCTGTGAAAAGAGAGAGTTTGACTTCTTCCTTGCCAATTTGAATACCTTTTATTTCTTTTTGTTGGCTGATTGCTGTTGCTAGGACCTCTAGTACTATGTTGAACAATAGTGGCGAGAGTGGGCATCCTTGACGTGTTCCTGATCTTAAGGGAAAGTCTCTCAGCTTTTCCCCATTGAGGATGATATTTGCTGTGGGTTTTTCATAGATGGATTTTATGAACTTGAGGAATGTTCCCTCTATCCCTATACTCTGAAGAGTTTTAATCAGGAAAGGATGTTGTATTTTGTCAAATGCTTTTTCTGCATCAATTGAGAGGACCATATGGTTCTTCTCCCTCCTCTTATTAATGTGTTCTATCATACTGATTTGCGAATGTTGAACCACCCTTGCATCCCGGGGATAAATCCCACTTGGTCGTGGTGGATGATCCTTTTAATGTATTGTTGGATCCTATTAGCTAGGATTTTGTTGAGAATTTTGGAATCCATTTTCATCAGGGATATCAGTCTGAAATTCTCCTTTTTGATGGGATCTTTGCCTGGTTTGGGGATTAAGGTAATGCTGGCCTCATAGAATGTATTTGGAAGTTTTCCTTCTGTTTCTATTTTTTGAAACAGCTTCAGTAGAATAGGTATTATTTCTTCCCCAGGGAATCCATCAGGCCCTGGACTCTTGTTTTTTGGGAGGTTTTTGATCACTGCTTCAATCTCGTTACTGGTTATTGGCCTATTCAGGTTGTCCATTTCTTCCTGTTTCAGTCTTGGCAGCTTATAGGTTTCCAGGAAGGCCTCCATTTCATCCAGATTGCTCAGTTTATTGGCATATAGTTGTTGATAATAATTTCTAATAATTGTTTCTATTTCCTTGGTGTTAGTTGTGATCTCTCCCCTTTCATTCATAATTTTATTAATTTGGGTCCTTTCTCTTTTCTTTTGGATAAGTCTGGCCAGTGGTATATCGATCTTATTAATTCTTTCAAGGAACCAACTTCTAGTTTCGTTGATCTGATCTACTGTGTTTCTGGTTTCTAATTCATTGATTTCTGCTCTAATTTTAATTATTTCTCTTCTAATGCATGGCTTAGGCATCGTTTGTTGCTTTTTCTCTAGTTCTTTAAGGTGTAGAGTTAGTTGGTGAATTCGGGATTTTTCTATTTTTTTGAGTGAGGCTTGGATGGCTATGTGTTTCCCCTTTAGGACTGCCTTTGCAGTATCCCATAGGTTTTGGACCGATGTGTTTTCATTCTCATTGATTTCCATGAATTGTTTAAGTTCTTCTTTGATTTCTTGGTTGACCCAAACATTCTTGAGCAGAGTGGTCTTTAGCTTCCAAGTGTTTGAATTTCTGCCAAATTTTTTCTTGTGATTGAGTTCCAGTTTTAGAGCATTTTAGTCTGAGAATATGCAGGGAATAATCTCAATCTTTTGGTATTGGTTGAGACCTGATTTGTGACCCAGTATGTGGTCTATTCTGGAGAAAGTTCCATGTGTGCTCGAGAAGAATGAGTATTCTGTTGTTTTAGGGTGGAATGATCTGTAAATATCTATGAGGTCCATCTGGTCCAGTGTATCATTCAAAGCTCTTGTTTCCTTGTTGATTTTCTGCTTAGATGATCTGTCCATTGCTGAAAATGGAGTATTGAGATCTCCTACAATTAACGTATTGTTATCAATATGACTCTTTATTTTGGTTAACAGTTGGCTTATGTAGATGGCTGCTCCCATGTTGGGGGCATAGATATTTACCATTGTTAGATATTCTTGTGGGATAGACCCTTTAAGAATGATATAGTGTCCTCTGTGTCTCTTATTACAGACTTTAGTTTAAAATCTAATTTGTCTGATATAAGAATTGCTACCCCAGCTTTCTTTTGAGGTCCTCTGGCATGGAAGATGGATCTGCATCCCTTCACTTTCAGTCTGGATGTATCTTTAGGTTCAAAATGAGTCTCTTGTAGACAGGATATGGATGGGTCCTGTCTTTTTATCCAATCTGCAACCCTGTGCCATTTTATGGGAGCGTTTAGGCCGTTCACGTTGAGAGTGATTATTGAAAGATATGAATTAATTGTCATCATGTTGCCTGTGAAGACGTTTTTATAGATTGTCCCTGTAAATTTTGTTGTATATCACTCTTGGGGTCTTTCTCCTTTTATAGAACCCCCCTTAATATTTCTTGCAGGGCCAGCTTAGTGGTCACATACTCTTTCAGTTTCTGCCAGTCGTGGAAGGTCTGCATCTCTCCATCCATTCTAAATGAAAGCCTTGCCAGATAAAGTATTCTTGGCTGCATGTTCTTCTCATTTAGTACCCTGAGTATGTCTCGCCAGGCTTTTCTGGCTTGCCAGGTCTCTGTGGATAGGTCTGATGTTATTCTGATGTTCCTCCCTCTGTACGTAAGGAATCTCTTCCCCCTAACTGCCCTTAAGATGGTTTCCTTGGTCCTAAGATTTGCAAGTTTTACTATTACATGCCGGGGTGTTGGCCTGTTTTCCTTGATCTTGGGAGGGGTCCTCTCTGCCTCTAGGACGTGAATGTTTGTTTCATTCCCCAGATTAGGGAAGTTCTCAGCTACAATTTGCTCAAATATATCTTCTAGTCCTCTCTCTCTTTCCACTCCCTCTGGGATTCCAATTATTCTGACATTGGAACACTTCATGGTGTCACTTATTTCTCTGATTCTATTTTCTTGGATTCTGAGTTATTTTTCCCTGGCCTCCTCTTTTCCCTTTTTATCTATTATATTGTCTTCCAGGTCGCTTTTTCGCTCTTCTGCCTCAGTTACCCTAGCTGTTAGATTATCTGGATTGGATTGGATCTCATTGATAGCATTTTTAAGTTCTGCCAATTCACCTTTCGTTTCTGCCCTTAGAGACTCTATGTTGCCATTAATCGATTTCTCCATTCTAGCCATTGTCTTCACAATGGCTAGCCTGAATTCCATCTCCGACATCTTGGTTCTATCTGCATCCATTTGTAAATCTGCAGCATAAGTCATAATCTCTGAATCTTTTCTGTTTTGGGGCCTCCTCCTCCTAGTCATTCTGTTGATGGGTGTTTGAGGGAATGTATAGAGTCCTAATTATTGACCAGAACCCAAGCAAGATGGACCCGTTTTCTTGGGACCTTAGGGTTGCTGGCCTCTTGTTTTCCCAGCCTGTCTTCTGGGTGGGGGCCTGCCGTGCTGTTACTCAGGCAACCCTGTTTGGGCGGAGTTGCCCTGCCCCGCGTGGTGAGGGATGGGCTCAGCGGGAATCAGTTTTTGGGGCTTTTGTTCTCTGGCGGCTTTCCCTGGAGGCTTTCCATGTCTCTTCTGTGAGTCAGAGCAGAAGAGACTGTTTCCAACTCTCTGCCTCAGAGCAGAGAGATCGCAGTCTGTTCTTCAGGGAGCTCTCCAGGCCACACTGTCTCCATTTCTGTCAGTGCTGCTATAAACTGCAGCGGCCTGGGTTGTGCGCCCCTCCGCAGCACCCCCCAGTCCTGCCTCCAGGTCAGGGCACGTCTCTGCCCTTTGTGCTTCTAAAACCATCAGCCGCTCCCAGTTCACCCATGTGACCCCACCAATCCGGGTTTCCACCCCGGGGGCTGCCCTAAAGTCCTTTCCCCGCTGCTACCGGTCTGCAAGTCTGTGCCCCGTCCGCAGCGCGCGAGGCTGTTGCTTACCGGTGGTGTAGGATCCCCACGGCCAGGCACCCTCCCGCTGCCGTTTATCCTCCGATATCTGCCCGCAGAATCACGGCTCCCTGCTTCGTACCTCAAAACCAACTGCCTCCGATATTCTGTTTGTAGAGATCCAGATCTTCTTACATCTCAGGCTGGTTTTGTGGGTGCTCAGAGTGGTCTAGTAGATATCCAGCTCAATTCCGGGAACCAGTTGAAATAGGGTCCACTACTCCTCCGCCATCTTTCTAAGTCTTTTTTTTTTTTTTTCAAATTTATCTTTTCCTAATTCAGAGTAAACAAAGGGATACAGTTTGCCTCTTTTAAGTAGGTAAGATAGATACAGTTTAAAAAAAAAAAAACTTCTGCGGTAGGCCTCCTAAACAGCTGCCTCAAAGTTTTAGGGGAAATATAAAGGGTGGGTGGGAAGAAATAAGAGAAATCATAAAGTCCCACATAGTCACCACTTGTTATAGTTCCTGTTAGCTCAGAGAACAACAGTAGAGACATTAATCTTGTTAATATTTACTGTGTTTATTTTGTACAGGAGTTCTGTAATGTACTGGTGTTAAAATGTGCAGACACTGGTAGAAGGGTAAGCAGAAAATCTCTGGAATTCAAACGCTACCAATTATGTTTGTATTACTACCATTGTCATACTGAGCAAATAATTGCTCTGAACTATAAATTCTTCACCTTTAAAATGGAAATAAAATAACACCCACTTTCATGGTTGTTAGGGTGCAGTACTCACCTCAATGCCTGACACATCATAGTTCTTCTGTTGAGCACATTTCTCCTTTCCCACCACCTCTAATCTCCATAACCCTCTGTAACTAATTAAGATAAAGGGGAAACAATAAATTTAAAACAGTAAATCAATAAGCAATCCAACATGTTCATATTGGTTACCTACTTTGTCTAGAACTATGTTGGACAGTAGGGATTGTCTTAGTCTATTTGGGTAGCTATCACAAAAATACCATATAGTGGGTGGCTTATATACAACAGAAATTTATTTCTCACAGTTTTGGAGTCTGGGAGGTCCAATATCAAGGTGCTGGCAGATTTGGTGTCATATAATCATTTCTGATTTATAGATGTCTATCTTCTTGTTGTGTCTTTATATGATGGAAGGGGGAAGAGAGCTCTCTGGGGTTCCTTTTATAATGGCACTAATCCCATACATGAGGGTTCTACCCTCATGACCTAATCATTTCCCAAAAGCCCTATCTCCTCACACCATAACATTTGGGATTAGGTTCTCAACATATGAATTTTAGGGGAATACACATATTCAGTCCATAATAGAGATACAAACAGGAATAAAATATAGTCTCTGTTGGAGGTACCTTTAGCTTAGAGCCATGGATTCTGAAGATCAAGGGGAATCTTAAATGCTATCTAGTGAAACTAATTCTTCAGAAGATAAGACCTGAAATGAGTAGATTATCAGGTGCTTAAGAGATATAAAGTATACAATAGGGTGGATATCCCAAGAGGAACTTTGGATGGCCAACATGATGCTCTCCGTTGGGCTGTATTACCTTGTCCAGTTGACCATGATCAACATTGTCATCATGCAGCCAGTGGCTCAGTCTTTGTGCAGAAGTACACATTTAACAAATTTCATAGTTATTAATGAATTTCCTAGAATGTAAATTTATTAGGGTAAATGAACAAGATGCCATTATATGTACTGGAATACCGATCTATCCATGAATAGCCTTTTCCTATGGACATATCTATATAGGAATCCAAATTAAAATCAGAAGGCAGATAAGGCAGTAAAGAATTAATGAATGAAATAGATGATCTTAAGAAGCATACACTAAAGTAGCTTCAGGTACATTTTTTCTCATAATAGGGATAATCTTACCAATGAAGGGTAATGCTTATATGGTAAGCAAATATGGGATAATATAAGGAAAAATGACTAGTATTAGAAGTAATGGGAAATATACTTTTTATAGGGTGATAACTTTCTGGTAGGAGGTTAACTACAAACCTATTAGAAATGGAAAGAATGCCTGTTGTTTATTTTAATTTTCTATGTGAAATAATAGGACATTTTCAGGAGTACTCTCTCAGTACCTATTCCTGAAAATTTCTGACATTTTTTTTCTACCAATGCCCTGGGAAAATATCTCAGAATTAGAGGGAAGGTCAAAAATAACTACAGAATATACACATTTTTCTTTTTTTTCCTAAATAGCTTTAATTTTCTAACTATTCTCTGAGCATTTGGAAAAACATATAAAGTGGAATCCACATTATGGTTTAATAGTTTATTTAGTTATCTACTTAATACATGACACAAAAGTAGGCTTATGAGGGGAAAAAAGTACATAATGTAGCTCTGATTTCAAGCAGCTTGAAATCTTATTGGAAAGACAAAAATAAAAGTTTGAAACAAAAACTTTATCAAATAGTAATAAATCAGTTATTAAGAATGGATTTAACAAATATTTATAAGTATATACTGTCGGCACAGTTCTGGACTAGGTATAGTGATGCCAAAAATAGTGATTCCTGCTTTTGAGGCACTCACGGGGAAATCCAATATGTGACAAATAGTGGTCTCACTCTAATGGAGTATGTGTAGATGCCAGGGGATGCAGAGAAGTGATCAAAGGATAAGGGTGTTACCTGGATAAGATTTCCTATGCAGACAATTTAAGAGTTGGGTCTGGAAAGACATAAATTGCAAAAACAGTGTAGGACAGTCCAGGAACTAGGACAGGGGGTGGGGGTGGGGTTGATAGTGATGTCATGGGGGTGGGGGTGGTGTAGAATTACATAAGCAATAATATGGGTTTAGAAAAGAACAATTCTGCTTCAAAAAAAGAGTGCTAGCTTTCAACTTACTTTTCTTTGACCAATCCGTTATGTCTTCTTTCTACCCTCAGTTCTTTTCTTAGTTCCTTACAGACAAGCATAACATGATGTAGGTTTCCTTGCTACGTGAAAGTAGTGTTCCTATGAAAACTTTTATAAGCCAAAATGGTGTAAAGAAATAATTACCATTAATTTATATGAAAATTTTTTGAGCACTCCGAGACCCAAAAAATAACCTGTCAGCCTTTTCTGATAACCTTAGGACACATCTTGCTAATGGATACACAAAATAAATTGAGACAAAGAACAGATGCTCACAGACATAGTTCAAGCTATAGTAGCTTGATGCTAAGATGCTGAGTTTAGTTTCTAGGGAAGGAGCTTGGTAGGGGGGCCACTCTTGCTGCTGAGGGTGCACACTACCTCTGTAACTGCTTGCTGCAACACAAACACTTCACACTATTTTTGATTTTCACCCTTTTTCATAAAAGTGAAAATCCCCTTTGAATTCCTTTTGATTAGCAAAAACAGGTACTTAGATGTAGGTATTTCAGAAAAGCAAAGTGGTATAATGTGAACTTTCAAAAAGTGGGGATACCTGTATTGGTTATTCATCTTTCAAGAATCTGGTTGCTAGACTATTTTGAAGTGACCAAGGACTGAAGGGGAAATTCTTTGTTCTTAGTCCGTGATGAAAGAAGTACAGAAAGTTTTGTATCATATAGTTATTCAAGGATTCAGAAACTTCCCCTGCTATAATAATGCTACCATCTTCAACATGTAGGTACAAGCTCACCTTGCTGTCCCACAGGCAGTAGATAGAAAAAGAGAGTGTGGTGCCTTGTGCAGCCTGCTCTGGTAGAGATTAAGGTGGCCTACATCCATCACTTCCTTTCACATTCCACTGGCCATAACTCAGTTACATGGCCCCTCTAACTGCAGGGAAGGCTGGGAAATGTAGACTCCCTTTGTGTTATTCGCAGAGTCCCTGAGCAATAAGAAAAATCTAGGTACTAAACAGGAGTAGAAATCCTGCTTTTGGGTGTGCAAGGATGTTATCAGGAAGGTCAGAAGTGGCTGATCAGACAAAGTTAGGCACTAATTGCCCTCTTTCCACACTGGGTTATTTGGATGGCTGCAGTATACTGAGTGGGTCTCTGAGATGAAAGATCCAGAATTATGACTAGAGATGAAATGTATGACTTTTGTACCTCAGTGAAGCTGAGGTATGAAAATATAGGAGTTATTATTATTAGTTTAGTGGGTATCACTGTATACTGAGGGCTAATGGGTCACTACTAAATCCTCAGCACCTCCCTCATCACTCTTTAGGCTTGTTCATCTCTGCCTTTTTGGTGTACATATATGCCCTTAAAGATTTATGCATTAAGACCCATTAGACATGGATTCAGACATCTCTCCCATTCACCTCTGTTTCTCCCCCATACCTGGCTGTGGGTTCAGTAAATACATGATGAAATCTAAAGGAAAGAATTTATGTTTATGTGAGGTGTCAAATATGTCTGCATATGCAATTACATTCATCTATTTCAATTCTGTGAGTTTGTTTTCCCTTTTAGCTCCAAGGTCTATCAAAAGAGCATAATTTTTGTCTTATTATTTTTCAGAGTTGTAGTATACAATGCACCCATAATAGTTTGGATAGTTACTCAGTAATGATGATTCTACAGTTGCACATACTATACCTATAGTAAGAAATTTTAAATGCATGTTACCCATTTTAGCCTTGTACTCACTTGCTGCAGAGTGACACATACAATGTGTTTCTTTTATGATTTGACTTTACTCTAAGTGTAAAGCATAGATTTGTTCTTAACATCAGATGCCCTGTATTTTCAGACTGTTTTTTTTCAGAATGTTTATTAGTTTTCTTAAACAAAATCATCATTGAATAAAATGAGAACATTACTGATAAAGTGTGTGTATGTGTGTTTGTGTTTAGTGTTGGTATTGTATGGGTGAATGTTCAGTAGCTCTTAATCTAATATAAACACAAAATATTCCTTGGTGTCAGTATTTTTTTCTAAGTGGTATCTATAATTTTCTTCTTGTGTGTGAATGAACAATAGCACAACAGTGATTGCACCACAGTTTATAGCTCAATAAATTAGTCTTAGTGTGTGGGAGATTTATTGTGCCTTAATCAATGAATAATTCCTTTCTGATCTCAGTAAGATCCCATAAAAGGGGGGTTACACATGTAGCCTTATTCCTTTTGAGGCTGGAAACAAAACTGTAAAATTACTAAGCTCAGTTTAATTGCCTTTGTAGCTGTGCTGAGAACAGTATCTATACAGTACCTATATGTGATCATCTCTTATATCAAGGAAAGGAGCAGGGGATAAAACATGCCTCCTGTTTAACATGAATAAAATGTGTTTCAAATATAGTGGAAAATGGGTTCATATTACATATGTTTTGATTAGCAGATTAAAGGAATTTCTTAAGAAATGATGCATAATTAATTTATTTCATAGATCCAGGTTTTAAAAAGCTGTTAACTGTTCCTTTATCTTAAACTCGATATAACTGCTTTTTCTTTCTTTCTTTTTTCTTTTTTTTTTAAAGTAGTGGCCACATTGGTAGAGTGTGGTAGAATGGAAACAATACAGGATTTATAGTCACATGGTATGGATCCAAATACTAGTATAGTCCTCTGTGTGTTCTGTGCATTTAGCAAGTTATTTTGAATCCCCAGTTTCTATTTTATAAGGCAAACACAATAATACCTTCATTCAAGGTTGCTGAGAAAATTATAAATTGCCTGGGTAATATATACATATATAGTACTCAGCACCTATACAAGTTATACATGACTTACACACACACACACACACACACACTCTCACACTCATATAAATTTTCCTCCTCTCCCTGCCACCATAGAGGGAGATGCATAAATGGGTTTCTCTCTTGTAATAAACTATTTGGGTAGATAAAAACAGTCACCAAAATGGAGCTCTAGGGACTCTTCCAGCAGGCATCCAAGTATCAAGGGTGCTTGATGTTTTATGGGAAGATTGACAACTGACCGCTGGTTTCTATACCTTGAATGAAGCTATTAAAATAGAAAGAATCATGGCTTCTGGGAAGTGAGGAAGTTAGCTCTTATTTTGCATTCTTGAAAAAGTTAGAGTTGACCTTGTATTAGGCCTAGCCTTACTTTTATTTTTAAATGTACAATGAGATGGAAGTTTCAGCATCATAAGCAGTAGAGAGCAATCAAAGATATATTTTATTATCCTTTCCCTCTCATCCAAAGCAGGGTTACTGAAAGTTTAAATGTGACTTGCATGACATTTAGTCTTGCTAAAGGCTGGTTGTAGGCATGGGCACAGAGGAGTTTTACAACCTACAGCCAAGTTTTATCTGTGAATAAAAATAATTTTGTTCCTTTTTTTCTAATTTGGACAGATTTTTTTTTCATGCCTAATTACTATGGCTAGAGCATCCAGTGCAGTATTGAATACAAATGGTGAAAGTGGGCATTATCATCTTGTCGACCTTAAGGGGAAAATTTTTGGTCTTTCATTATTGAGTATAATTTTGGCCATGAGTTGTTCATAAATGCCCTTTAAAATGTTTATTTAACATGAAATTTTCTTCTCAGTTTGTTGAATGTATTTATCATGAAAGAGTATTAGATTTCATAAAACCATTTTCCTGCATCAATTAAGATGATCATTTTTTTCTGTTATTATATTCCTTCAAAAAATGTTTTTATGTGAATATAGTTGACATACAATGTTACATTAGTTTCAGGTGTACAACATAGTGATTTGACAAGTTTATGCATTATGCTATGTTCACAAGTATAGCTAACATATAACCCATTAAATCGCTATTACAATATTGACTGTATTCCTTATGCTCTGCTTTTTATTCCTGTGACTTAGTTATTCCATAACTGGAGACCTGTATTTCCCATTACCCTTCACACATTTTGCCCAATGCCCAATCCCCCTCCCTTCTGACAAGCATCAATTTGCTCTCTCTTTTTTATAGTTGTGATTTTGCTTTTTGTTTATTCTGTTTTTTTAGATTCCATTTATGAGTGTAATTATATGGTTTTGTCTTTCTCAGTCTGATCTATAGCATAGCATAATACTTTCTAGATCCATCCATGTTGTCTCAAATGTCACAATCTCATCCTTTTTTCTGGCTATATAATATTCCTGTGTGTGTGTGTGTGTGTGTGTGTGTGTGTGTGTGTGTGTACCAATACATACCCTATTTTCCTTATCACATTGACCTATGCATTGTTTTTGTGTCAGTACCATACTGTTTTGGTTACTATAGCTTTGTAGTATATCTTGATATCAGATTGTTATACCTTCAGCTTTATTCTTTCTCAAGATTGTTTTGGCTATTTGGGGTCTTTTGTTGTACCATACAATTTTAGTATTGTTCTAGTTTTATAAAAAATGCCACTGGTTTTTTGATAGGGATTGCACTGAATCTGTAGATTGCTTTGGGTAATACAGACATTTTGACAATATTAATTGTTCCAAACAATGAACATGGAATATCTTTCCACTTGTTTGTGTCATCTTCAATTTCTTTCACTAATGTTTTAGAGTTTTCAGAGTACAGGTCTTTCACCTCCTTGGTTAAGTTTATTCCTAGGTATTTTATTATTTTAGGTGCAATTGTAAGTGGATTACTTCCTACATGTCTCTTTCTGCAACTTTGTTGTTATTATATATAAAGACTACTGGGTATTAATTTTGTATCCTGCCACTTTACTGAATTTGTTTATTACTTCTAGTAGTTTTTTGGTGGACTCTTTAGGCTTTTCTGTGTGTAGTATCACATCATCTGCAAATAGTGGGAGTTTTACTTCTTTACCAATATGGTGCCTCTTATTTTTTTTTCTTGTCTGATCACTGTGGTTAGGACTTCTAGTACTATGTTGAACAAAAGTGGTAAGAATGGACATCCTTGTCTTGTTCCTGGTCCTTAGAGGGGAGTCTCTTAGTTTTTTACCATTGAGGATGATTTGCTGTGGGTTTTTCAAGTTTGAACTTAGTCAGCATATAGATGGGTCTTAGTTCTTTTTTTTTTTTTTTTTCCCTCCATTCTTCTACTCTGTGTCTTTTGATTGGAGCATTTAGGCCACTTACATTTAATGTTATTATGGATAGGTATGTACTTATTGCCATTTTGAAAACTTGTTTTCTGGTTGTGCTTGTAGATCCTCTCTGTTTCTTCTTTTGCTCTCTTTCTTTGTGATTAATGAGTGTCTATAGTGTTTTGTTTGGATTTCTTTCTCTTTATTTTTTGTGTATCCATATAGATTTTGGGTTTGTGGTTACCACAAGATTCATATATAACATCATAAATAAATAGCAGTTCATATTAATTTGACAGTCCCTTAAGTTCAAACACATTCTAAAAACAAACAAGAAACAACAAGAAAAAAACAAATAAAAATAAGTTTTTCTTTTCCTCCTTCTCTTCTTTTTATACCCACTTCTCCACATTTTATGTATATGTTCTCATAGTTTACATCTTTTTATTCATATTTTTCTTATGTCTAATTATAACAATTTCTTTTCCACTTGAAGTCCCTTTAACATTTCTTGTAATTCTGGTTTAGTGGTGATAAACTCCTTTATCTTTTGCTTGTCTTGGAAACTTTATATCTCCTTCAAATCTGAATGATAACCTTACTTGGTAGAGTACTCTTGGTTGTAGTTTTTTTTCTTTCATCACATTGAATATATCATGCTACTCCCTTCCCTCCCTAGGTTAGGAAGTTTTCAGTTATTATTTCTTCAAATAAGTTTTCTACATTCTCTATCTCTCTTCTTCTTCTGGGACCCCTTTAATACGAATGTTTGTTCACCTAATGTTCAAAAGATGTCTTAATCAATCCTCATTTTTAAAAATTCTTTTCTCTTTGCTGTTCAGCTTGTGTACTTTCCATTACCCAGTCTTCCAGAACATTGATATGTCTTCTGCATCCTCTATTCTAGTGTTGATTCTCTCTAGTGTGATTCTCTCTAGTTGATTCTCTCTAGTGTGTTTTTTATTTCAGTTATTGTATTCTTCAACTTTGATTGGTTCTAGTATTTTCTATCTCCTTATTGAAGGTCTCAATGAGTTCTTCCATTCTTTTCTTCAGTGAGTATCTTTACAATCATTACTTTAAGAACTTTATCAGGCATATTGCTTATCTTTGTTTCATTTAGTTCTTTTTCTGAGTTTTTCTCTTGTTCTTTCATTTGGAACATATTCCTTTGTGCCTCCATTTTGCTTGACTTTCTGTGTTTGTTTCTATGGATTAGGCAAAATGGCTACTTCTGAAATTGGAGGAGGGGTCTTGTGTATAATGTCCCCTATGCAGACTGTGTACTTGGTGACCTTTGCGGGCTGGCTGGAGCTGTGGCATATATGCTAGTTACTCTTTTAAACCATGGCTTTTCACAGAAAAAATAATGAAAAAATAATAATAAAATAAAATAATAAATTAAGAGAAAAATTTAAAAAAGGAAAAAGAAAAAGGAGAAGAAAAAAATGAAGAAGAAACAAACAAAAAGAACAAGAAAAGGATGAAACCAAAGAAAAAGCAATACAAAATAAAACAACACAAGACAAATTTTAAAAAGTAAAATAAAACAAAACAGAAAAACCCCAAACCCCCATAAAACTGTAGCTTGTTTTCTGTGTGATTGGGGACTAATAATTAAAATAATAAATCTCTATTTTTTTAAACATCATATGTCAGATACTATGCTTAAGTTTAATCTACATCTTCATCATGAAGTAGGTGCTAGTATTACCCCATTTTTATTTGTAAGAAACTTGACTCCAACTGGTACCAGCTCCTCAAAGCTTGCTTCTTAACCATACTACTAGACATTTTAAGATGTTCTTTCTGTGAATGAGTTAAAGTTTAATTATAACATTCAAGATTTATAACATTATAAATCTTCATGAAAAGCCAACATCCTATGTGAAATTCTATCCCTCTTGAAATGAAAACTGAGGAGTAAGTTTTTGACATAGAAGATCTGGTGTCAGAGTATGATGCTATTTTTGATGAAATCTTGAAATATAACAGAGCATAACAAAAAAAATGGACTTGATTCTCTTGATGGTACACTCAGAGTTTAAAAATCTCAGAGTTGCTCCTGTATCTGCACAGACAGAAACTGGAGATGTTAATTTTTTGTTGTTTGACTTCTAGATGTCCTTGTCGTGTGCACCCCTGTGGAATCTGGTTCATCTTCAATCTGTCAGGAAGCATCAGAGGTGGTTTTGACTCCTTATGTCCTGAGCCTGTGCACGAAATGTGTGAGTACACTAAGATAATGAGACCAATTTTACTGTTGTCAGGGGTCTTCTAAAATTATTTTGTCATGGTTCTTGTATTGGAATTAACTTACCCTGTAGTTTCAAGCTGAGGAGGGAAGGGCAATGTTTGGTTAAGATTAGAAAATATCTTTCTTGGAATTGTCTTACGTGTACAGGCTCATTTTTTGGCCCCAGAAAGGCTTTGATGGATATGACTCTGAGTTAAATCCAAGAGGTTTACGTCAGTGAGAAAAAACAAAATTCAGTATGTTATCAATTAGTTTAAATATTAACAAATGATAGACCATAAAATATATGAATATATATAGGAAACTTTCCCATTGCATATTAGCATCTCTTTCATCCAGTTTTTAAGAAGGTAACATATTAGGAATTCCTTCTCTCTGCTCTTGAGGCAGGGTAGTATCCTCTCAAGAGAAACCCAGAACTTTGAAATGTTTGCTAGTTAAGCTAGTGGTTGCATCAACAGTTTAGAACTTCCGATGCTTCTGGAGATTGATTTTGGAATTGTTGTATATATCTGTACCATGTGAATATTGAGCAAATGGTTATTTTTTTGCTTCGGGATGGGTTATTTTGGGTATATAAAATGATTATGCCTGCTGAGGAGAAGATTAGGTTTTATCTTTTTTAATTTGTAGGGATTCAGATGATCATTTCAGACATAGATTTGTGAATTTTGAGCCAATTATTGAGTTTTCACTATTCATCCGTCTTCCTACATTTCAGAAATGTTTTTGATATTACTTATCTAATATCTTTTCCTCTCCTATTTTTTTATCTTAATGAGCTTAATAAGTTTTAAAATTCTTTCACATTTAGTTTAGTGTGGTTTTGTAAGGATGATGAATAAATAAATGCATGCATCCACTGTGATGCTTAATCAAAAGTTTATAAGATACCTTAAAGCAGTTCATGCAAAAGATAGTGATACCTCCATAGTGTGACATTAATACTATTTAAAATATCAATTTATCACTATAATATCTGCAAGTTAAAAAGGGCATAAATACTATGAAAGTATAAAGGCCTGCTTTTTCCAGGTTTCCTGCTGTTTTCTCAGTAGAAGAGCTAATTCACCTGAAACCTTTACAGAGCCTCCTGCCTGAGTTCTCCCTCCAGTTTTACTTTGTAGATCTTTCTGTTGTAATACTTACTTCATTTTCCTCTATCTGTTTATTTATCTTTTTTCTCACTAAGCTCCAGCTACTTGAAGGCAAATATTAAATCTTACTCATCTTTGTACTCCCTGGGCTTAGCACAGTGCTTGCTTTGCATGTAGTAGGTACTCCATGCATGTTTACTGAAAAATGTTGAATGAGTCTGTTAATAATGTGTCCACATTTTCAAGGAACTCTTAATATGTCATATCTAAAGTAATTACTCTTCAGGCTTTTCCCCTTCTCCCTTCCTACATCCCCCACTCCCAGCAAGCAAGATATACTTTTACTCATCACTTGAACTAAGTAAATATGGATATATTTCAATATATTTCTATTGCCTAGTTAATTTTTACAATTTAACTGAAGGTGTTTAATCATTTGAGGTGTTTACTTATCAAAACAATTTTCTCCAGAATGAGGCAACAGTTTTTTATATGTTGGCCATTTATTGACATTTTTTGCCTGTTAGGATAAAGATAGTATAAGGTAGTAGCCAAGCTTACACACAATTGTTAATTTAATTCAAGAGTTATTTACTACTCTTTTATGGCTGAGTAATAATATTCCATTATGTGGAATATTCTTTATACATTCATCAGTTGATGGACATTTGGGTTCTTTCCATAATTTGGCTATTGTTGATAATGCTGCTATAAACGTCAGGGTGCATGTGTCCCTTCAAATCAGTATTTTTGTATTCTTTGGGTAAATACCTAAAATTAGTGCAATTGCTCATGGGGGGGGGTGGGTTGGATGGTGACGGGTATTAAGGAGGGCACTTGTTATGATGAGCACTGGGCATTCTATGTAAATGATGAATCACTAAATTCTACCCCTGATATTAATAGTGCATTGTATGTTAACTAACTGGAATTTAAATAAAAATTTGAAAGAAAAAGAGTTATTTACTGCTCATGTGTTACATTCAGGACAGTGTACTTAGCACTGTTTAAAAATCAAAATGAGTAAGAAAAAATCCTACCATTAAGAAGTTTACCTTATAGTAAGTGAGAAAAAATAGGATAGTACCCTTTAAAAACGTAAAAAATAGTGCTATAGAATTCAGAAGAGGGAGAGCACACAAATATATAGAATCATGAAGGGTGTTTTGGGAAAGTAACATTTCAGATTATGCTTTGATGAATAGTGGAAAGGAGAGAGAATCCAATGGAGGAGATGAGAAAGTAGAGTAAGAGTCAGGAAAAAAAATAACTAGATATGTTTGGTAATAGAAATTAACTAATTCATTTAGCTGGAGAGTAGAATAGAGGATATATAAGGATATATGGAAGAAAAAGCTAGAAAACAGGCTGAGCCATTTTGTAGAGGACTTTGAATGTCAGGCTAAGGTATTTTTGTTCAGTGAAATAGTCAACAGGGAGATGCTGAGGGTCTGAAGCTCATAATATTTGAATTATAAGAACACCAGTGAAGCAGATGTATCAGAAGAGGAGAAATAGGAGGAGAGACCCATTACAAAGCTACTTTTGTAGCCTGGGAAGAAAAACTGATTTTTTGAAAAGAATAAAGACAGTAAGAATAAAATATATTTTATTTTATATCACCATTAACATCTATTTAAAGTACTATTCAATTGTTTACTTATCCATTGTTTGTCCTCTCCCACTAGAATGTAATCTCCTTGAGAGCAAGGGTTTTGTCTCTCCTCTTCAGGTCTGATCTACAATGCCTGGAATAATGCTTTCAATATTGTAGTTGCTCAGGAAATGCTTCTGGAAGGAATTCAGGAGATAGAGAAATAAAAAAGAAAGAGAAGGAAGATCAAACAGGTCAGTCTCAGGTGCATGAATTAAGTGAAATAAATTCAAATAGGTCAGTAATCCCGATTAATGAAAACAGAGTGAACTCTGCAACTAAAAGATAGAAATGGTCAGACTGGATTTTTAAAATCCCAGTTGTATGCTATCTAAAGATTCATACTTAAAACATAAAGGCACAACAAAGATGAAAGTAAAAGGATGGAAAAATTATCCCAAATCAATGGTAATCAGAAGAAAGCTGTAACTGTGCCATTATTATACAAAATAGATTTTAAACTAATATAAAGTTAAGTGGAACATATATATGTTTGTATATTTAAAAATTACATATACCTAATAATATTATTAAAAATATATAAAGCATAGGGATGCCTGGGTGGCTCAGTTGGTCAAGTGTCCAATTTTTGGTTTTGGCTCAGGTCATGGTCTCGGGGTTCTGGGATTGAGCCCTGTGTTGGGCTCTGCCCTCAGCATGGAGTCTGCTTGTCTCTCTCCCTACCCCTCTGCTTCCTCTCTGCTCCTCCTCTGTTCTTCCTCGCTCTCTCTCTCTCTCAAATAAATAAATAAAATCTTTAATATATATATATATTATATACATATGTATAGCATAAATGGGTAGAACTATATGGGAGATCAATAAACCCACAATCAAAAGAGATTTTAACACACTTGTCTCAGTAACTGACACAACCTTCATCTAATAGGTCTATATAGAGTTTACATTTAGTTTCTTTTCAAACACTAAACAAATATTTAGGCTGAGTGGAAAAAATAATGGCATTGCAGACTGGAAGTACAGCACAAGCTAAAGAATGGTAAGCAAAGATGAAGACGAAAATTGCTGACGCAGAAGGCATGGGGAATGAGTGAGTGGGCATTGACTGAGGATGAGAGTGGGGAGAGACAGGCATACAGGGTCCTGGTTGAGGAGCATCTGACGTGAGATTGAAGGTTTCAAGTTGGGGAGTAGCACAATGAGATTGTTTAGGAAGGTCATTTAATGAGAATGTAGAGGAGTAGAAAGTGGAATATGGAATGAGGAGTGAGTAGGAAAGCTGGGCTCAAGGAGAGTAGTTGGGAGTTTAGGCATGAGCCAATGAGGCCCTGAATTAAGGCAGTATGAGCAGAGATTGAAGGAAGATTCAGCTTTGGTCAGTGTTATGGAAATAAAATTGTTAGTACAAGTGACTTATTGAAGGGGAAAATATCAGTATGGTTCTCAAATTTCTGGCATGGGTGGATGGTAGTGCCATTCACCAAGACAGGATCTATAACAGGAGGGCTGGTTTCAGGGAATATACCTGTGACACTTCTGGTTTAGAGTAAATTTTTTTTAAAATTAATTTTGTAATATAAAAATGCCTGTGATAGTACAACAATGGAAAATGTCATACTCTCTTTTTGAGTTTTTCATCCCCTCATGTAACCAGGTAACATGACATCTCTGAATTATGAATATAAATATCACCTGAGAGACCTTTACCTCCAGTTGGCAGACCTGAGCTTAAGTCCTGACTCTGCCTTTGCTCTGTAACCTTGTTTATATCTTATGTGCTAGTGCATGTGATTATGTCTTTTTGTTAAGTAACAATTTAGATAACTTACTGGATGTAGTAGATTTCACAATTCATGCCTTAACACCATCATCTCTAAAAACCATTCCAATTAATTTTCCTCAAATATGCATGATCTGAACCAGTGAGTGTGTGTTAATTCTACTGGGTTCAATGCAATTCCAGCAGCATTTGATGACATATTTCAAAACCACTTTCTTCATATTTCACGTTCTTTCCCTATTTTAAGAACTAACCTTTAAAAAGTTAAAAAAAAAAAGGAACAACTTGACAGTAATCATAGTGATGATGATGATGATAAAAGTAGAGAGCTTCTTATGGCTCAAGTTAAACATTTGAAATGTAATTCTTGCAATGACATCCCATGTGTTATTAGCCCTGTTTTATATTTGAGGAGTTGAGAATCTGAGAAGTTAATGTAACTTTCTAGAGGTTGCATCCAGCAAGCAAAGGGTAAAGCTGGAATATAACTTCAGCTCTCTGATTCCAATATTTGCATTCCTAATAGTTGTACAAAATGCTATGTGAAATTGGACTTGGATTTGATGAATCAAAAAAATGTTATTTATAAAGTCCCTTTCTGTATTGAAAGCATAGTCTGCTGCCTTGGGTTTCTCAGACAACATGGTATATTTCTTACAAATCAGGCAATATTCTTGCAGCCGTGCAGAGAAAAGAGTTTTTTCTGTTGTGGGAGATAAAAATGGTCAGTGCAAATGTGTTTATAATATTTATCCCCTTTCATAAGTATAAATTTTCTTTGTCTTTTCATCAATATAACCACTTAAAAAGATTTAGTAATTATGTTAGTAATTAGATTATTAAGATTTAGTAATTTGGTTTTAAAGTGGTAAACTGTGGCACTATAGCATGCCTTCAGAGTTTCTCACTAAGAGATAAATTAAATTCTATGTTAATTCTCAGAACTGAGTCAAATTGACTTTAGTGATGTCTGTTTTAAAGTGTTCAATCATGTATTGTCCTTAGAAAAAGTCAAGAATGACTACACATTTTCTAAGGTGCTTGAAGAATTTGATATAATTACCACCAAATGTAAGGTTTTTCTTATAACGACCTTAGTGGATGTCATAGCTGTGTTGGGGTCTGTGCCAAATGAGGGTCAGTTTCTGAGAGTCCAATAGCACATTTATTTCATTTTGTAAAATTAAAAATCATCTACCAATTGTCCTTAGCCCTTGCCACAGTCTGGGAAAGGCTCCAAAAGTTCTGTCAGATCATATGGTATATTTTTGCTTAATATCAGTATTAGTAGCAATAATAATAAGAGTTTACACTAGCTATGTACCATGTGCCAGGAATTGTGCTAAGTAGTTTCCATGTTCTCCTTACCTTATCTAGCATTTGGTGCTAGATACAGTTATCATCCCTGTTTTAGAAATGAAGACCATGAGACTCAGAGAAGTTAAATAACTTGCCCAAGCTCACACAGACGGTATGTATGAGAATTTGGATTTGATCACATATTCTGCTAAAATGTATTCAAAGACTCTGTAAATGGAATTTGCAGTTTCTGAAAGCAGTGGAAGCAAACAGAATGCCTGTTTGTTTCTGTGGCCTGACACCTGGGTCATCATTCATGACAGCTTGACGCACACTTACTGATTCCGAGTGTCAGTTGAGAATGGCTGATGCAATGGCCCCACAGCACTCACATTTGTTGGAAAATTCCATGTTGATCTTTATTAAAAAAACAGTTGCCTAAGCTTCCAAGGTTGGCTATTTCGGTCACGGTGCGTAATCTGAGTGTTGGGGAGCCGGCATGCCTGAGGTGTGAAGATGATGATGTACTTCCTGTAGGCACGAAGGCACTCAGAAATAAAGCAAGGCCCTCGAACTGTCATTTGTTGTTCTTCCTATTCATGCTTTTAAGAAAGAAACTAAGGTCAATTAACTGGGAAGCTTAACCTCTCTTAGCTTGTCTTTCTTTGCATAGGCTTTTTGCGTTTTAAATAAATCATTTTTCTCTTCTCTCCCTCCCCACCCCCTATCCATTTTGAACACGTTCTTGGATTTCTCATGCTGGGCCTAAGGAGCAGACTGCTTATATTCAAGAATGATTTGGAGGGGATAAAGTGTGCAAGATTTTGAATTCTTGCCATAAGTCCCTGGCAGACAGCCAGGCAGCCTCAGAGGAATAAGGCTAATGAAGGGAGGGTAAAGAAGATCCGAGAGTACAGCTGATAATACAGTATTCATTTAATTGGGAGCAGGTACCGGTGCAAACTTCTCCATTTTAATTGGAAAAAGGGAAGGGGATTGTTAAGGAAGAAGGAAAAAAGAATGCATAAAGTTTTCAAGCCGAGGAGCCAAAGGCAGCCCTGTCTACTCCAGAGAAAGAACTCAATTTAGGGCAATTTGCTCTGCAAGCTGGGCTGCAGCCTCCCCTGGGAATAGGGATGAGGAAGAAAATGAAACCAAAAGAGAACTTGATAAAATCACCTAGCACAGACAATCTCAGTAGAATAGGTTTTACTGAGTTAAATCTGCCCCAATCAATATGATTCTTTTCATATAAGTTACAAATAAAAAGCCACAAGATTACAATAAAAATTGAGACTCCAGCGATGCTGATGTTGCACCTGGGAGTCTTAAGAACTTGTTATGGAATATATGTTTTTGCAACTATAATGTTTGTTTTTCTTTTCACCCTGGTCATGTGAATCAACTCGTTGCTTTCCCTCCCCATCCGTCCAGTTTTCTATATTGTTTTAAAAACCATCGGAGGCCACTCTTCCTGCTTAGTTTCTCTTGCACTGGAGGTTGGAGATCGGTGGTTTCTTTTTGTCTTGAAATGTGTTGAATTGAACATGGGACTGATTTCTCATGCTAATGATAAACAAAGAGACTTTTTTTCCTATTGCACATTTTATGACGTAAGTATTTATAACGTTAATGTATTACTAAACAATAAAAGACGGAGGGTTTCATACAAGAAGAGAAAGCAATGCTTTTTGATGCACATGAGAGACTATTAAAATAAAATACAGATCCTGTAATTTCATGTTTAATAACCATCAGTTCTTAATAATCTTTGACTATTATATAAATGGGAGTCTTAAGCAGCTGATGATTTTAATGTGATAACTATAATTTTGATTCTTCATGAATAAGGAGGTGGAAGACCAAGCAAAACATTTTGGTCTTTCTGCCAGTGCGGTTGAGTTGACTAATCAACGAACTTGGAGAGAGGAGTCTTTATTTTAGTACATAAAAGTACATTTTAAAGATAAGTATAAAGAGCTTATTTAGAGCTTAAGTTTCCTGGCAATTCTGTGTTATTAAATCTCTTTAAAATTATTCGTAATGGATAGTAAAAAGAAGATGATGCTTTGTTTAGATAGATTCTACCTTACATATATTACAAGTATTCACTGTTGGTAAACCTGATGAAGAAGTGACCATGAGCATTTTCTCTCTTTGATAATTTTGTTTGTGGGGTGGGAAATTTTTGCTATTAAATGCTAGTGGACTGTGGCCTGCTTATTTGACTTTACCTCAATGACTAGAAACATAAGATTAGAAATGAAGAGATTTTTCTGGACAGAATAGAGTAACATCTCAAAATGTGGTGCAGTTGTCACCCCAGATATTCCTTTTATTTTTTTTCCTCAATACCATGCTGGATAAATGAATTAATCTATGCACCAAAAATATTTATGGAGGCCCTCTCTATGCTCAGCACTGTGGAAGATGCAAGGATGAAAACAGCACAGACCCTGTCATCAGGAAACTTACTTTCTAAATGAGAAAGCCAGACTAAAATAAAGTACAAAGGCCAAATATAAAATAAGCAACAGAAGAAAAGATCTTCCCAAACAGTATATAGTCTATGAAGTCTCAACCATTTATTTTTCAGTTTGCAATGCATAATATCTGAATATGGACAATTGATGCCATAGTTTTGGAGAAGCAGTAGATCCACTGCTTGATTTGTTGAAGGCTGTGAAGGGTTTATGGAACTGATGGTACTTGACCTGGTTTCTATTTAGAAGGGCAGGAGAGGATGTGGGAGGCTATATACCAAGTTCAGGAAATGATATACTTTAATCAAAGGTAAGGAACTAGGAGGAAAGAGAATAGCAAACATATTTGGGGAACACTGATTATAGCGGAGTCTTATAGAAAATTAATGGGAATTAGTTGAGGCCACATTTTGGAAGGTTGTGATTAGAATGTTTTCTTTATCTTATAGTACAGAAATATATAAAACAACAACAACAACAACAATTTTTTTTTTCTAAGAATGAAGGGGTTCTTTGAGGAAGACTGACCCAATGACAGCATGTGGTATAGATTAATGGCACGGAAGCCTCACATGTGCTCACAATCCCATGTTTTCCCACATGACTAAATCTTCTTTCTGTTGTTCTCCATTCTGGTGTCTCCACCCACAGAACTGCTTCACAAAGGGCTGACAGTCGCCCTCCTTTCTTCCTCAGGTGCAGCTGCCCCCAAAGCTACCAGCCCTGAGTGGAGGGAAACACCAGAGAGAAAGTCTTTTTCCCAACTCAGAATTTCACTTGTGCCAAGAGTTAGACAAAGACTCTCATGAAGACATTCCAGCAGCTTCTGTCTTGTAAGCCCTCTAAGAATCACTGTAAATCTCTCATAAGACAGTTCTGTCACCTTCCGACCTTTCCCTCTGGAACCTCTAGAATCAGATGCTCACACTTGGATGGGTCAGGCAGGAAATTGATGCTATCCCCTCCATTATTCTTGTCTTCCCCGAGTTAGTAGCTCTTAGCCCCAGATAAATATTTCTCTTCTTCCTCAATTATAAAAAAAGCATGTCTGCACAAATTAGTGATCACACACAGAGACTGGTGTGTATTTAATGTGAGTAGGTAGGTGGGAGAAGGAGTCTTTTCTACAGCTCAGCCACTCAAGGTGCTCTGTTTGGCTCTGTAATCTACTATTTATATAACATGGTTTAGCCTCTGGAAAAATAGTGAGTTAGAGGATCTGCCTTCTTTTCATGCCTACAGCTCTTTTTATACACCTATTCCCACTGGAGCATATTTTAAAAAGATGCAAACAATTAAAATAATTTTGCGGGTGGGAGGGGCTTTTCAACTACTTTTTTTTTTTTTTTTTGTAGAGTTATCCACTGTAGCACCTTTTTGTTATCTTTAGGTGAAAGGGACTAGGGATCTTTCTGCCGTGACATTTCTCAAAATATGCTACATAGATTACCACCTGCTTCATTCATGTGTTAGAGAATTCTATTCTGATAATTTGGGCATATTTCTGTATAAAAGGGGAACTACAGAGGTAAATTTATAAGAGCTAAAATTACTTTTAGTTATATTTATATATTGCGAATAACAATAGTTTGTAATGTTTTAATTTCAATAGTACCAATGTCATAGCTGAATAGCTATTAGAAAAATGCAGTAATTAAAAACCTGTTTGTGGATCAATTAGAGATGAGAATTTCTTTATTAGTTTACATATGGCCTTGTGTCTTCTTGAGAACTGTCATTTTATACAAATTTTAATTGAAGATATATCTCTACTGGGGAGTACATACTCATGAAATTCAATGTATTCTCTCTTGGAGACAACACCTATGACTATATTAATATAGAAAGAACCAAGTTCAAGTTACACCATTGATTTTGTTAAACAATACCAGATTCAGATTCAACTAACATTTATGGAACCCCTAATTTGGTCAGACACTGTGCTATTATATGGTATCTATTAATTAACCTATAATTCTTCAGAGCCAGGGATGAACTTGGTGTTCATATTCACATTTTACAGATAAGAAATGTGTGGTCTGAATAAGTTAAATGGTGACTCCGGGTCTAGTGAGTAATAGAAGTGGACTTAAAGCCAGTGCTCCCTGATGCCAAGGTGGAAGTTAATTAGTGATTTTGCTATTATTAAATTTATGACTTCAGCCCAACTTCTGTTTACTACAAAATCTACAGTACGCTTCTACAGTTAACTGAAGGCTGAGCGTTCTTGTGAATTGCTACATGTATTTGGTGGATAATGACAATATATGAGAAAATTGTATTTCTACTTCTGATAGGAATCTCTTTAATCTAGAGATAGTGACGTGCTAACCAAATGTAAATGCTTCCTTTTTCATTGTTCTTGTTTAGGTGCTAAGAGACCGTTAAATAACCTTCATGTCATTATATTATGTTGCCTTAGATAGTCTTGTGCAGCTTAAAATAATTTTTAAACTCTTCCAAGTTAATGCTTTTTTTAGTTTATTAATGTTAAATGCTTTAAAAACTTTTCCAAGTTTTTATTCTGAAAAAAAAGTAAACTTATGGATAAACTAAAAAAATAATGTTATGAACACTTACATGCTCTTTATCTAGATATCTAGATTCACTAGTTGTTGACCAATTTATTGCATTGTAATCTCTCTCTCATATATATAGATACATATTTGCTGAAACATTTGAAAATCAGTTGCAGATATCATAGTTCAGCCGTAAATGCTTCAACAAATATCTCTTCACAAGGACATTCTTCTTCATTACCTTAATGTTGTTGTCACACCCAAAATATAGAACATCAATGCAAGAATATTATCTGATAACAGCCCATATTAAAAATTTCCCAATTATCCATTTAATATCTCTCATAGTTATTTTTGATAAGCGCATAATTCACTTTTAAATTTCATTTTCTGTATTTTGATAAAACTCATGATTCAATCAGGGATTATTCAGTACACTTAGTTGTATTAATTTCTTTTAATTTGAAACAGTTCCTCTCTTACTTTTCATTACTGAGACTTTTTTTTTTTTAAAGGTCCAGGCCTATTTTGTGTAATTTCCTACTGACTATTTCTATATTACTGGAATCAAGCTGAACATTATTGTCAAGAACACTACACAGATGATCTTGTGTCCTTCTCAGTGTATTAAATCAGGAGACATGTAATACTGAATTTTTCCATTATTGGTGATGCTAACTTTAATTATTTGATTAAGGTGGTATCTGAGATTCTTCCACTGTAAAGATTTACTTTTCTCTTGCAATTGATAGATAACTGTGGGTGATACCTTAAAATTATATGAATATCCTGTACCAAAATATCATTCAAAATTTTTAGTATTCATGTTGATCTTGTTGAATCAGTTATTACATTAGTGCTTGCAAAAGGATTATTTTCTATTTATATCATTCATTTTAGTTATTAATAGACCTCCTTTAAGAAAGAATGTTCTCCTATTCCCCACCTCTTTTGTTTTACTTCCTTGCTTTCTGATTCAGCAAGATATTACAAGTTCACCTTATATTTTCCATGCCCAAGATATGGAAGCAACCATTTCTCCAAAGATCCTTAGTTCCTTTTAGTGGGGAATTGAATTTAGAAAACAGCATCTGGGTTCATGGTGTGCATGTGTATATCATTTCTCCACACTTCCAGGGTATATACCTGAAAAAAAATGTGTGTACATATGTGTATATGTACATGTAAATACATATTTTTAATTCTGATATCTACATTGCAGGGTTCTTCACAGTTTCCTCAGTCCATGTTTGAATCTTACTTTTCCCACTCCCAAGAATATCAATATATTTACTTACTTAGTGTATCCCACAGTGCCCACAAAATATTTTTAGAATTACTATACTAACACCACTACACCAACAGCAAACTTGCTAATCAACATTCAAGTTAAAAAAAAATTCTTTTGTCTTTAAAACATATTCCACTAAGGGTTTATAGTCATAATACTAGGTTCAAAAGTTAGATTTGTGTGTGTGTGCATGCACACACATTTGTGTTATAAATCTGATATATAGTTAAATTTATTTCTATTTGTATTCAATTATAATGTTTTTATTTTCTTGGCTTAATTTTTTGATTATACAAAAAAATTATATGCTCACACATTAAATAATATATATAGTATACTATATATAGTATATTAAATATTTTACATATAGTACTTAAGTACTATACATAGATTAATGTGTACATATTTATTAAAATATACACATTTAAAACATATTTTTATTAATATATCATTAATATATTTAATAAATATGTCCATATATTTATACTAATTCATTATTTAATATATACTATATATTTTATACAGTATATCAAATTATACATAATATTGCAAGTGTGTGTATTAATCAAAAAAGTTTTATTCTATTTCTTTTCTCTTTTACCTTGTTCCCACTGTCTTTAGATAACCATTTGCATTCATTTCTGTTTATTTTTGTGTTAATTTTATAAAAATAAACAATAAAATGCATTCACAGAGAAACCCACTTCATGTGTATCTTCTTTATTCTTATCATTTCTACACAACAGGTAGCAAGATTTTTTTTTTTCATTTAACAATATATCCTGGAAGTCACTCCTTATCAGTTTACAAACATTTCAGTCTTTTTGTATAGCTACATGGTACTCCATCATTTGAATATATAGTAGTTTATAAAAATCTATTGCCTACTATTGCAGGGCATCTAACTTGTTTTCAATATTTTGCTATTATTATTTTTATTATTAATGTCCCAATAGATGTTACATGTGTTTTTTTATTTTATTATGTTATGTTAATCACCATACATTACATCATTAGTTTTTGATGTGGTGTTCCATGATTCATTGTTTGCGTATAACACCCAGTGCTCCATTCAATACGTGCCCTCCTTAATACCCACCACCAGGCTAACCCAGCCCCCCAACTCCCTCCCCTCTAAAACCCTCAGTTTGTTTCTCAGAGTCCATAGTCTCTCATGGTTTGTCTCCCCCACCGATTTCTCCCCCTTCATTTTTCCCTTCCTACTATCTTCTTTTTTTTTTTTTTAACATATAATGTATTATTTGTTTCAGAGGAACAGGTCTGTGATTCAACAGTCTTACACAATTCACAGCACATGTGTTTTTTGTAGTATGGAGAATACGTCCTCAGAGTAAATCCCCAGAAGTAGAATTGCTGAGTCAAAGAAAATATTTGGTTTTGCTAGATATTGCCAAATTCTCCTTCATCAGGGTGGCATAATGTTATGTTCTCACCAACTATGTATGAGAATATGTTTCTTCACAACCTCTCTAGCGGGCTGTATTTATCAAGCTTTGAATTTGTGTCAATCTGATAAGTGAGAAACGGTCAATAAGTAGAGTTTTCATCTGCATTTTTAATAAATTAAGTGATCTTGAACATCCTAAGGATTATTTATATATATACTTTTTACTATGAAGCATATATTCTTATCTGGTAGCTTATATTTTAGAGTTTTTTATATTTTTGGAATACACTTTATCTGCAATAAATGCTGCAAATAATTTCTTGTATTTTGTAATTTTAAAAAATTTTGCTAATGGTGTTTTTTTCCCCATGTAAAGGTTATTTTAAAATATTTTATGTAGTTCAATTCCTCTCTTATTGTACCTGGAATTTAGTCAAAGTTAAAAAGGCTCTCCCCATACTGAGGGTACAAAAGAGTTTCATCCATGTTCTGTTCTAGTGTATGTATGATTTCACTTTTTATATTTAGATAATTGATACATTATTTATTCTGGTATATTTACAATATAGATGTGATATTTTTCTAAAAAGCTATCCATTGTATTAATGCCTTTTATTTAAAAGTACATATTTTTAAAAAAGTACATATTTTCCTCAGTGATTTGAAATGCCAGCTTATTATATATTAAATTTACATATGTACTTTGGTCTCCATACTTTCTATTCTGTTCCATTCATATTCTCATAATTCCCTGCTTAATTATTTGTGTCTTAATATTTGGCTGGGCTGGGGGCCCTCTATTGCTCCTAAACAATTTTTTTCTAGCTTTTTCACCATAATTATTTTTCTATACAATTTTGAAATCCACTTATCTGGCTGCTAGTATTTTTTTTTTTTTTTTGGCTGCTAGTATTTTTATGGAGTTATGTTAAATTTATAATTAACCTGGTGAAATTGACATCTTCATAATGTTGGCTCATATTATCCAAGAATAGGGATATTTTTTCCATTTGTTCAAGTCTACTTCTCTGTCTTTCAGAGTACTTTAAGATTTTTTCAAATGTTTTTCAGATATATTGTTAAATTTATTCCTAAATACTTAATTTATTATGGTGGCCACCATAAATAGCATTTTCTTCCATTCTTTTTTTTTAATGTTATGTTAATCACCATACATTACATCATTAGTTTTTGATGTGGTGTTCCATGATTCATTGTTTGCATATAACACCCAGTGCTCCATTCAATATGTGCCCTCTTTAATATCCATCACCAGGCTAACCCATCCCCCCACCCCCTCCCCTCTAGAACCCTCAGTTTGTTTCTCAGAGTCCATAGTCTCTCATGGTTTGTCTCCCCCTCCAATTTCCCCCCCTTCATTTTTCCCGTCCTACTATCTTCTTTTTTTTTGACATATAATGTATTATGTGTTTCAGAGGTACAGGTCTGTGATTCAACAGTCTGACACAATTCACAGTGCTCACCATAACACATACCCTCCCCAATGGTCTATCACCCAGCCACCCCATCCCTCCCACCCCCCACCACTCCAGCAACCCTCAGTTTGTTTCCTGAGATTAAGAATTCCTCATATCAGTGAGATCATATGATACATGTCTTTCTCTGATTGACTTATTTCACTCAGCATAATACCCTCCAGTTCCATCCACGTCATTGCAAATGGCAAGATTTCATTCCTTTTGATGGCTGCATATTCATCTATCAATGGACATTTTGGCTCTTTCCATAGTTTGGCTATTGTGGACATTGCTGCTATAAACTTCGGGGTGCACGTACCCCTTTGGATCACTACATTTGTATCTTTGGGGTAAATACCCAGTAGTGCAATTGCTGGGTCGTAGGGCAGCTCTATTTTCAACTTTTTGAGGAACCTCCATACTGTTTTCCAGAGTGGCT
Organism: Phoca vitulina; assembly: GCF_004348235.1. Taxonomy (NCBI): domain Eukaryota; kingdom Metazoa; phylum Chordata; class Mammalia; order Carnivora; family Phocidae; genus Phoca; species Phoca vitulina. Next base: position 61,550,144 of record NW_022589712.1, on the reverse strand, counting down.
GCACCAGCTTGCATTCCCACCAGCAGTGTAGGAGGGTTCCCCTTTCTCCGCATCCCCGCCAACATCTGTCATTTCCTGACTTGTTAATTTTAGCCATTCTGCCTGGTGTGAGGGGGTATCTCATTGAGGTTTTGATTTGGATTTCCCTGATACTGAGCGATGTTGAGCACTTTTTCATGTGTCTATTGGCTATTTTGATGTCTTCTTTGGAAAAATGTCTATTCATGTCTTCTGCCCATTTCTTGATTGGATTATTTGTTCTTTGGATGTTGAGTTTGATGAGTTCTTTATAGATTTTGGATACTAGCCCTTTATCTGATACGTCATTTGCAAATATCTTCTCCCATTCTGTCGGTTGTCTTTTGGTTTTGTTGACTTTCTTTTGCTGTGCAAAAGCTAGACTCAAAATGGTTGAAAGACCTAAATGTGAGACAGGAGTCCATCAAAATACTAAAGGAGAACACAGGCGGCAACCTCTTCGACCTCAGCCACAGCAACTTCTTCCTAGAAACATTGCCAAAGGCAAGGGAAGCTATGAACTTTCCTCCTAGAACTTCTTTTGCTACATCCCATAGATTTTGGTATGTTATATTTCCATTTTCCATTTGTCTCAAGGTATTTTTCTTAATTTCTTCTTTAATTTCTTTATTGACCTATTGGTTGTTCACTAAATATGTTAAATTTCTATCATCAGTTATTCTGTTACATTTCTGTAGATATCTCCATGTTCACTGAAACACCTTCTTTAGTACATTCCTGAAGATGTGCTTCTGGACAAAGTATTCCTTAAGATTTTACATTCTTAAAACTGTTTTTAAACAGATTTTAAATTTTTGGAGGATAATTTCATTTGAGTAGAAATATACAGCTTATACTTTAGTCCCCTGAAATTCTTGAAAATATGGCTTTGCTGTTGTCTTGCTTTGTATTTTGCTGTGAGAATTATTTTTTTTTAATTCCAGTATAGTTAACATACAGTGTTATATTTGTTTCAGGTATACAATATAGTGATTCAACAATTCTATACATTACTGAGTGCTCATCATGATAAGTGTACTATTAATTCCCTTCATCTATTTCATCCATCCCCCAACTCACCTCCCCTCTGGTAACCATCAGTTTGTTCTCTATAGTTAAGAGTCTGTTTTTTGGTTTTCCTCTCTCTCTTTCTTTTATTTTTATTCATTTGTTTTGTTTCTTAAATTCCACATATGAGTTAAATCACATGGTATTTGTTTTTCTCTGACTTATTTCACTAAGAATTATACTCTCTAAATCCATCCATGTTGTTGCAAATGGCAAGATTCCATTCTTTCTTATGGCTGAATAATATTCCATTGTATATATATACACCACATCTTTATCCAATTATCCATTGGTGGATACTTGGGCTGCTTCCATAATCTGACTATTGTAAGTAATGCTGCAATAAGCATAGGGGATATATATATATATTTTCAAATTAGTGTTTTCTAACATTTGTTTGAGTAAATACCCAGCAGTGGAATTACTGGATCATATGGTACTTCTATTTTTAATTTTTAGAAGAACCTCCATAATGTTTTCCAGAGTGGCTGTACCAGGTTGCATTCCTACCAACAGTGCATAAGCTTTTTCTCCATGCCCTCACCAACACTTGTTGTTTCTTGTGTTTTTGATTTTAGCCATTCTGATGGGTGTGAGGTGTTATCTCATTGTGGTTTTGCTTTGTATTTCCTTGATGATGAGTGATGTTGGGCATCTTTTCATGTGTCTGTTGGCCACCTGTATGTCTTCTTTGAAGAAATGTCTGTTCAGGTATTCTGTCCATTTTTTAAATTGGATAATTTGGTTTTTTGGTGTTGTATGAGTTCTAAATATATTTTGGATAGTACTCTTTATTGGATATGTCATTTGCAAATATCTTCTCCCATTCTTTTAGGTTGTCTTTTAGTTTTTTGATTATTTGCTTTGCTATGCAGAAGGTTTTTATTTTGGTGTAGTCCCAATAGTTTGTTTTTGCTTTTGTTTCCCTTGCCTCAGAGACATATCTAGAAAAATGTTGCTATGGCTGATATTGGAGAAATTACTGCTTGTGGTCTCTTCTAGGATTTTTATGGTTTCAGGTCTCACATTTAGGTCCTTAATCATTTTGCATTTATTTTTGTGTATGGTGTAAGAGAGTGGTTCAGTTTCATTCTTTTTCATATAGCTATCCAGTTTTCCCAACACCATTTATTGAAGAGATTGTCCTTTTCCCATTGTATATTATTTCCTGCTTTGTCAAAGATTAATTGATGATATAATTTTGGGTTTATGTCTGGGCTCTCTGTTCTGTTCTAATGATCTATGTGTCTATTTTCATGCTAGTACCATACCATTTTGATTACTAAGCTTTGTTGTATACCTTTGAATCCAGATTATAATACCTCCAGTTCTGTTCTTCTTTTTCAAAATTGCTTTGGCTATTCAGGATCTTTTGTCATTTAATGCAAATTTTAGGATTGTTTGTTTTATTTGTGTGAAAAATGCTATTGGTATTTTGATAGGGATTGCATTAAATCTGTAGATTGTTTTGGGTAGTATGAACATTTTAGCAGTATTTGTTCTTCAAATCCATGAGCATGGATTTTCATTCCATTTGTGTCATCTTCAATTTCTTTCATCAGTGTTTTATAGTTTTCAGAGTACAGGTCTTTCACCTCTGTGGTTATGTTTATTTCTAGGTATTTTACTATTTTTGGTGCAATTGTAAATGTGATTGTTTTCTTAATTTCTCTTTCTACTACTTCACTATTACTGTATAGAAATGAAATGCATTTCTGTGTTTGATTTTGTATCCTGTTACCTTACTGAATTCATTTATTAGTTCTAGTAGGTTTTGGTGGAATTTTCAGGGTTTCCTGTATATAGTATGATGTCATCTGGAAATGGTGAAAGTTTTACTTCTTCCTTACCAATTTGGATTTTTTTTTTTTTTTTTTTTTGTCTGATTGCTGAGGCTAGGACTTCCAAGTTCTATGTTGAATAAAAGTGGTGAGAGTGGACATCTTTGTCTCATTCCTGATCTTAGTGGGAAGACTCTCAGGTTTTCACCATTGAGTATGCTGTTAGCTGTGAGTTTGTCACAGATGGTCTATATGATGTTGAGATATATTTTCCTTAAACCTACTTTGTTGAAGGTTTTTATCATGAACGGATGTTGTACTTTGTCAAATGCTTTTTCTGCATCTATTGGAATGATCATATGGTTTTTATCCTTTCTCTTGATGTGATGTATTATGTTGATTGATTTGTGAGTATTGAAGCACCCTTGCACCCCACTATTAAATCCCACTTTATCATGGTGAATGATTTTTTTAATGTATTGTTGGATTCAGTTTGCTAATATTTTGTTGAGGATTTTTGCTTCTATGTTTTTTGGAAATACTGTTCTGTAGTTCTCTCTTTTTTTGTAGTGTCTCTGTCTGGCTTTGGTATCATGGCAATGCTGGCTTCATAGAATGAATTTGGAAGCTTTCCATTGTCTTCTATTTTTTTTTGAAAATTTGAGGAGAAGAGGTATTAAATCTTCTTTAAATGTTTGGTGGAATTTATATGTGAAGATGTCTGGTCCTGGACTTTTGTTTGTTGGGAGTTTTTTGATTACTGATTCAATTTCATTACTGGTAATTTGTTCAAATCTATTTCTTCCTGATTCAGTTTTGTGAGGTTATATATGTCTAGGAACTTATCCATTTCTTCTAGATTCTCCAATTTGTTGGCATATCACTTTTCATATGTTCTCATAATCCTTTGTAATTCTGTGGTGTTGGTTGTTATTTTTCCTTTTTCATTTATGATTTTGTTTATTTATTTATTTATTTTTGAGTCTGGCTAAGGGTTTATCAATTTGTTGATCTTTACAAAGAACCAGCTCCTTTCATTGAAATGTTCTATTGTAGTTTTAGTTTATATTGTCTATTTCTGCTCTAATATTTATTGTATCCTTCCTTCTACTGGTTTTGGGTTTTGTTTCTTCTTTTTGTATCTCTGTTAGATGTAGGTTAAGATGTTTATTTGAGATTTTTCTTGCTTCTTGAGGTAGGTCTGTATTGATATAAACTTCCCTCTTAGAACAGCTTTTGCTGCATCCCAAAGATTTTAGACCATTGTGTTTCATTTCCATTTGTCTCCATATATATTTATATCTATATATATACACACATATATATTTTTATTTTCTCTTTGATTTCTTTGTTTACCTATTCATTGTTTAGTAGGATGTTATTTAACATTCATATATTTGTCTTCTCTCCAGATTTTTTTCTTGTGGTTGATTTCTAATTTCATAGCATTGTGGTTGGAAAAGGTGCATGGTATGACTTTAATCTTTTAAAATTTGTTGAGACTTGTTTTGTGGCCTAACATGTGATCTATTCTGGAGCATGTTCCATGTGCACTTGGAAAGAATGTGTACTCTGCTGTTTTAAGATGGAATGTTCTGAATATATCTGTTAGATCCATCTGGTCCCATGTGCCATTCTAAGCCATTCTTTCCTTGTTGATTTTCTGTTTGGATGATCTATCCATTGATGTCAGTCGGGTGTTAAAGCCCCCTAGTATTATCATATTACTATCAATTACTTCTTTATGTTTGTTATTAGCTGCTCTAAGTATTTTTGGGTGCCCCCATGTTGGGTGTATAAATATTTACAATTGTATTTTCTTGGTCTGTTCCTCTTATGTATATATAGTGTCCTTTTCTGTGTCTTGTTACAGTCTTTGTTTTAAAGTCTATTTTCTCTGATATAAATATTGCTAATCTGGCTTTCTTTTGACATCCATTTGCATGATAAGTGATTTTCCATCCCTTCATTTTCAATCTGCATGTGTCTTTAGGTCTGAAATGAGTTTCTTGTAGGGAACATATAGATAGGTCTTGCTTTTTTATCCATTCTGTCACCCTATGTCTTTTGATTGGAGTGTTTAGTTCATTTACATTCAAAGTAGTTATTGATAGGTGTGTCCTTATTGTCATTTTGTTACTTGTTTCATGGTTACTTTTGTATTTCTTCTCTGTTCCTTTCTTCTCTTACTCTCCTCTCTCCATTTGCTGACTTTCTTACTGATATAGTTTGATTGCTTTTTCTTTATTTTTTTGCTTATCTGTTACTGTTTTTTGATTTGTGGTTACCATTAGGTTTGTATATAACATCTTATGTATATAGCAGTCTATATTAAGTTGATGGTCTCTTAAATTTGAACCCATTCTTTATTCTTCTCTCCACCATGTTGTAGGTATATGATGTCATACTTTGCATCCTTTTATTTTGTGAATCTCTTGACTGATTTTTATAGATAATTTTACTGCTTTTGTGCTTCCTACTTTTCTTACTTCTTCTTATGGTCTCTCCTTTCACTTAAGGAATTCCCTTTAACATTTCTTATAGGGCTGAGTTAGTTGTGTTGAATTCCTTTAGCTTTTGTTTGTCTGGGAAACTATCTTTCCTTCTATTCTGAATAATAGCCTTGCTGGATACAGTGTTCTTGGCTGCAGGTTTTTCTTTCTTGTTTTGTTTTTGTTTCAGCACTTTGAGCATATCATGCTATTCTATTCCCTCTGGCCTGCAAAGTTTCTGCTGAAAAATCAGCTAGCTGATAGCTTTATGGGGTTTTCCTTAAATGTAACCGTTTCCTTTGCTGCTTTTAAAATTCTGTCTTTTTTACTACGTTTTGCCATTTTAATTGCTATGTGTCTTTGTGTGGACCTCTTTGAATTGATTTTGTTGGGGGATCTCTTTGCTTCCTGGATCTGGATGTCTGTTTTCTTCCTCAGATTAGGGAAGGTTTCAACTATTATTTCTTCAAATAAATTCTCTGCCCCCTTTTCTCTCTCTTTTCCTTCTGAGATCCCTGTAATGTGGATGTTATTATATTTGATGGAGTTGCTGAGTTCCCTAAGTCTATTTTCATTTTTTATTATTAATTTTTCTCTCTCCTGTTCAGCTTGATTGCTTTCCATTACTCTGTCCTCCAGGTCACTGATCCATTCTCCTGCTTCCTCTAGTCTGCTATTTATTCCCTCTAGTATATTTTCAATTTCAGTTATTGAGTTTCTTCATCTCTAATTGGTTCCTTTTTTATGTTTTGTATCTCTTTGTTGAGGCTCTAACTGAGGTCCAGCACTCTTTTCTCAAATCTAGTGAGTATCTTTATGACCATTACTTTAAATTCTCTATCAGGCATATTTCTTATCTCCATTTTGTTCATGTCTATTGCTGTGATTTTGCCCTGTTCTTTCATTTGGGACATATTCCTTTGTTTCATCATTTTATCTCATTCTTTGTGTCTGTTTCTATGTGTTAGGAAAGTGAGCTATGTCTCTTTCTCTTGAAAGTGATGGACTTATGAAGAAATTGTCAGGTAGTGCTCTGAAGTGCAATGTCCCTATTCACCAGAACTTGGTGCTTCAGAGATATCTCCTATGCATATTTGTGTGCTCTACTGTTGTGGCTGAGCTGCTTTTTCCTTCAATCAAGTCATCTGCAGTGGCTCTCTTTTCTTGTCATGGGCAGGGTTTGGTCCCTGTTTTGTTAATAGGCCAGTGTATGGCCACCTTGGGCCAGAATTGAATCAGAGCAGGTGTTTGCAAGATGTAGTAGCATTGATCTGCAGGGCACTTTTCCTGTTTTGTCCTCTGAGAAGGTTTTCTTCTTGTGCAGGACCTGCAGTCAGACCAGAGGGCCTTCAGCCCTCTGCTGGGGCTACAGTTGGACAGGTGTGTGTGGTTATCTTCCCTTCTCCCTGGCTCAGGAGTCACTTTGGAGTAGTGCTGGCCTTTGTCTTGGCTGCTTGCACACTTTCAGGCTTGTGGCACTGCATTGGTTGGGCTCTAGCCAAGGATGTATTTAAGGGGACTGGTCTGCAGGGAACTGTGGCATTGGGTGTGCATTATTAGCAAAGTTTAGGCAGGTCTGGTGTGGGAGGGGACCTGTAGTATCTTTAGAAAATTCCTGTCACAGGGCTGGAGGCAGTGATTCCTGAGGAGAGTACAGGGGCATTGGGTGTGGTGCCAGTAAGGTCTGTGCCTGTCCACTGCAGGAAGGGAACTGCAGCTGCCAGGGACTGAGGCTGGCTGGGTTGGAGGAGCTGGATTCTTGGAAGAGTGCCTGGGTGGGGCACACTGTGTTAGCAAGGTTTGCTCCTGTCTGCTGTGGGAGGAGACCTGGAGCTAAAGCCTGGCCGGAGGGGCCATCCCTGCCAGAGAAGGGGGTGGTCAGAATACATTGTTAGCAAGTTAGGTGGAGAGTGTTGGTGCTGTGCTGGTCCTGCGGGTGTCACTGTGTCTAGGCTGGGAGGTCAGCAGAGGGAAATGGCACCTGTCATCTCCTTTGTTCCTGGAGAAGCTGCCCTGCCAGCACATGTTCTGAGATTAGTCAATAAATCTCCTTCCCATATACCCCAGGCATTTTTCAAACTGCTGCTTCTTTGCTGTATCTCCATGGGACTGTTTATCGTGCTGTCTCTTTTAGGACAGAGACTCAGTTTCCTAGGTTCTCCCAGAGCCCAGCTCATTGATTTTTAAAGTTCCAGGTGTTAAGCCCTGCTGATTATAAGAACTTGCTAAATTAGACCCCTCTGTTTTTAGAGCCAAATGTTGTGGGGATTTGTCTTCCCTGTTTAGGTTCCCCATGCCCGGGGTGCTTGGTGTTAGGATCTATTTTTTTCCCCCTCTTTGTGCCTGTGGTGTCCCTCCCTCCTGTGGACAGTCCCACAGGTCCATTTAGCTGTAAACCACATCTATGCCCTCCCCACAAACTTTGATGTGGTCTCTTCTCTATAGTTAGCTGTGAAGAGTCTGTCTGCCAGTCTTTGGGTGGTTCCCTGGGTTATTTATTCTGACATGGGTGTTATCTAGTTGTATCTGTGGGTTGAGGTGAGTTTAAGATCTTCCTACTCCACCATCTTGCCGGGAAGTCACATTTGCTGTGAGAATTCTTATTTCAGTCTTTTATTCTTTCCTTTCTAGATTACTTGGACATTTTTGGGCGCCTGGGTGGCTCAGTTGGTTAAGCGACTGCCTTCGGCTCGGGTCATGATCCTGGAGTCCCGGGATCGAGTCCCGCATCGGGCTCCCTCCTCAGCGGGGAGTCTGCTTCTCCCTCTGCCCTCTTCCCTCTCATGTGCTCTCTCTCTCTCTCTCAAATAAATAAATAAAATCTTTAAAAAAAAAAAAAGATTACTTGGACATTTTTCAGGAGATACCTAAGAATTGATTTATATTTAAAATATTTTAGTTTTCTTAGTATATGTCTAGGTAGATCATGTGGTCAACTTTTTTAAGGAGATGGTAGGCCCTTTCAATATACAGATTCATGTCTTCTTTCATTTCTGGAATGTTTTCTTGAATTATAGTTTTAAATATTACTAGACTTATTCTGTTGATCTTTTTTCTCATGGACTCCAATTTATTTTCTTTCTATTTTCTATATCTCTCACTTTTAAGCCTTTTTACCTCTTCATTTCTTTTCTATTATCTTGGTTACTTTTACTCCTCTCCTAAATGTCCCTTATTAGTTTTTCAATCAAATAAATTCTATGTCAGTCATGTTTTAATTTAGAGTTTATTTTTGAGGTGACTTTGTCTTTTTCTTCTCTTCTTTCCTGAGTTTGCTTATTTCATATTTCACGTCTTTATCTTCTTTTTCACATTTCTAAGTCTTAATATTTCTGATTTTTATGAAGGTCATTTTTTTAATATCTGAAAATACTTTTAAGACCATTTTTTTTTTCTAAGGTGTTGGGTTATTGTTTTTTTCTGCTTCATGATTGTTTTGGGGAAAAATTTGACCACCTAAAACATTTTTAATTATCATTTTCTACTTTTTTTTTTCTTAGAATATTTTGATGGATGTTTCTGACATTAACTATTGATTTTTTTTCATTTAAAAATTTTTTTATTTTATTATGCTATGTTAATCGCCATACATTACATCATTAGTTTTTGATGTAGTGTTCCATGATTCATTGTTTGCGTATAACACCCAGTGCTCCATTCAATACATGCCCTCCTTAATACCCATCACTGGGCTAACCCATCCCCCCACACCCCTCCCCTCTAAAACCCTCAGTTTGTTTCTCAGAGTCCATAGTCTCTCATGGTTCGTCTCCCCCACTGATTCCCCCCCTTCATTTCTCCCTTCCTACTATCTACTTTTTTTTTTTTTTTTAACATATAATGTATTATGTGTTACAGAGGTACAGGTCTGTGATTCAACAGTCTGACACAATTCATAGCACTCACCATAACACATAACCTCCCCAATATCTATCACCCAGCCACCCCATCCCTCCCACCCCCCACCACTCCAGCAACCCTCAGTTTGTTTCCTGAGATTAAGAATTCCTCATATCAGTGAGATCATATGATACATGTCTTTCTCTGATTGACTTATTTCACTCAGCATAATACCCTCCAGTTCCATCCACGTCATTGCAAATGGCAAGATTTCATTCCTTTTGATGGCGGCATAATATTCCATTGTATATATATACCACATCTTCTTTATCCATTCATCTGTTGATGGACATCTTGGCTCTTTCCACAGTTTGGCTATTGTGGACATTGCTGCTATAAACATCGGGGTGCACGTACCCCTTCGGATCACTACATGTGTATCTTTGGGGTAAATACCCAATAGTGCAATTGCTGGGTTGTAGGGCAGCCCTATTTTCAACTTTTTGAGGAACCTCCATACTGTTTTCCAGAGTGGCTGCACCAGCTTGCATTCCCACCAACAGTGTAGGAGGGTTCCCCTTTCTCTGCATCTCCGCCAACATCTGTCGTTTCCTGACTTGTTAATTTTAGCCATTCTGCCTGGTGTGAGGTGGTATCTCATTGAGGTTTTGATTGGGATTTCCCTGATGCCAAGCGATGTTGAGCACTTTTTCATGTGTCTGTTGGCCATTTGGATGTCTTCTTTGGAAAAATGTCTGTTCATGTCTTCTGCCCATTTCTTCATTGGATCATTCGTTCTTTGGGTGTTGAGTTTGATGAGTTCTTTATCGATTTTGGATACTAGCCCTTTATCTGATATGTCATTTGCAAATATCTTCTCCCATTCTGTCGGTTGTCTTTTGGTTTTGTTGACTGTTTCTTTTGCTATGCAAAAGCTTTTTATCTTAATGAAGTCCCAATAGTTCATTTTTGCCCTTGCTTCCCTTCCCTTTGGAGATGTTTCTAGGAAGAAGTTGCTGTGGCTGAGGTCAAAGAGGTTGCTGCCTGTGTTCTCCTTTAGGATGTTGATGGACTCCTGTCTCACATTGAGGTCTTTCAACCATTTGGAGTCTATTTTTGTGTGTGGTGTAAGGAAATGGTCCAGTTTCATTCTTCTGCATGTGGCTGTCCAATTTTCCCAACACCATTTGTTGAAGAGACTTTTTTCCATTGGACATTCTTTCCTGCTTTGTCAAAGATTAGTTGACCATAGAGTTGAGGGTCCATTTCTGGGCTCTCTATTCTGTTCCATTGATCTATGTCTCTGTTTTTGTGCCAGTACCATACTGTCTTGATGATGACAGCTTTGTAGTAGAGCTGGAAGTCTGGAATTGTGATGCCACCAGCTTTGCTTTTCTTTTTCAATGTTCCTCTGGCTATTTGGGGTCTTTTCTGATTCCATACAAATTTTAGGATTATTTGTTCCATTTCTTTGAAAAAAGTGGATAGTATTTTGATAGGGATTGCATTAAATGTGTAGATTGCTCTAGGTAGCATTGACATCTTGACAATATTTGTTCTTCCAATCCATGAGGATGGAACTTTTTTCCATTTCTTTCTGTCTTCCTCAATTTCTTTCATGACTATTTTATAGTTTTCTGAGTACAGATTCTTTGCCTCTTTGGTTAGATTTATTCCTAGGTATCTTATGGTTTTGGGTGCAATTGTAAATGGGATCGACTCCTTAATTTCTCTTTCTTCTGTTCATTTTTAAATTTTTTTCCTTCACTTTTTCCAGTAATAGCATATATATTTAATTGTGGGTGGTGAACATGGGTAGCTTGTCAGATATATTATCTTATGTGTGCTCTCTTATGTTAATATCATGAAATACAACTTATTTAATAAATTGCACTTTTGGAGGAAGTTGTATATCTTTGATTTTGTGAATTTCTTTTATATAAATTAAACTCTTAATTTCTACCCCTTCCTTCTCTCTTTGCTTTTACCATCAAGCCTTTAAGCAATACCTTCACTTCTCATGGCTAGCATCTCTGTTCATACACATTTTCAAGCCACTTCCTTTTTACTCCTCACTAGCCAATCCTCTGATCTACCTTGTAGTAGACCTGTTCTCAATATTCACTTGTTCATATTAGGGTCCTTTTCTGGGGATGAGTTGACTTCAGATATACCAAATAGGCCCTTTGCTTTCCTCCCCAGTTTTCCATGAATTGTCCACCAAACTCTACACAGATTTGGACTTCACTCTTATTTCTGCTGGTGTCATGTATTTTCCTTTGGACATGTAATTTGAATTCTTAAATCTCTGACTTTCATCTATATTGTAGGTGTGGGTTTTGGGTGATTATTATTTACTTGCTGATCTCTCTCATTCTTTCTCTTTCTTTAGGATGAATGGAGAGTTCCAGGTTTATGTGTCTGTCTGTTCCTGTAGACACTCAGAAGCCTCTTTTCTGATATTTTCAAAGTAGCTTAAGTTTTAGAAACAAAATTTAAATTTTACATGTGGAAATTTGGTTTGATTGGTATATTAATTTTCTACTATGGAATCTAACATTTTGCATTATAAAATCTATAAGTTAATTGGTTTGAAAATACTGTCAACTCATAAGCTAAAAATTTATTCCAGGTCATGTAGTATTTAAGTTGTTCTAACTCTATTGCTAACAACTCTTTATCCCTAGTTGTTTATTATTCACAGTCTTGCAAAGCCCTATTTTATTAGTTAAGTGTGTTTGTTCTGAAGAAAATTTATTATTTTGAGTTTACAGCCTTGTTCCACCACTGCAAGCTATATGATTGCCAAACTTACTTAATTTCTCTATGCCTTAGTTTCCTTCTGGATAAATTGGGGATATCAGTAGTATCTATATGTAAGGTTATTATTACACATATAAAACTTAGAATACTTGGCATATAATAAATATTCAATAGATGTTTCATTTTTCTGAAACTAAATTTTTGGTTAATAAATCAAAGGACATGAGAGTTCATTTCCAAACAATATATTTAGAATTATTTTTTACTAACAAAATATTTCATTGAAAATCTTGGAAAAACAACAGAAAAAGTATTGATTTTCTTAAATAGTTTTGAAGAGTAGATTATCTGTGATGTATAAAGATGAGTTAGTTACAAGAGTTACTATTCTGAAATTAATTGGTACAGAACATGTGAATTCTTTCACAGTTCTGATTCTTTCAATCACAAATCTTATTAAACATGTAGCTTGGGTAGCTTTGAGTGTAATATGCATATTTTATCATCTTTCTTTTCAGTTATACTAAAATTCTTCAACATATAAGTACTTTCACTTTTATTTTTAAAATTTTATTATTATTTTTTAAAGATTTTATTTATTTATTTGACAGAGAGAGACACAGCAAGAGAGGGAACACAAGAAGAGGGAGCAGGAGAGGCAGGCTTCCTGCGGAGCAGGGAGCCCGATGCGGGGCTCCATGCAGGGCTCAATCCCAGGACTCTGGGATCATGACCTGAGCTGAAGGCAGACATTTAATGACTAAGCCACCCAGGTGCCCCAAGTACTTTCACTTTTAAATTAGGTATATATTTCTTTTCACATCATCATCAGTGTAAATAACTAGACAAGCCTTCACAACGTGAGAATATTTTGTGTGTTGGGAGAGCTTGGTTAGGTGTTTTTCTGTGATGTGCTAACTTCAAATAGTAGATTATTCTAAATTCAGTAGCTTATTGGTGGTATGATCATGCGAACACACCTTTTCTTTGAAATTGAACATTGAAAATCTGAATCTGAATAAAGGGAATCTCACAGTCTTTTAAATCATGGTTGATAACTGTGGATACTGTTGATGCCCATCCTAGATCTGCTCTAATGCCTTTTACCAGGTCTGTTTGCATTTGTTTCTATGAGAGTCAAAGGGCCTAACCAACTTAGAGTTAGTTTAATTGATTCTTTCGTCCTGACCATTTCCTAACCATGGGATAGTATGAATTCAAATTGTAGACCCTTATGCGAGCAGGCTCAAAACTACCAATTCCAGGGACGGTTATTTTCTACTCTAAAATTCTGATTCCTTGTATCCGTTTTGCCTAAAACTGTACTGTTTTGAGTTTAAGTTCACCCTTTTATAATTTAAATTCACTCTTCATTTTTTCCAGTACTTAAGAATTTTCTCTAACTATTTGTGAACTTATTAATGCATCACAGAGTGTATTTGTTGTAATACATCTAGCATGTGGGTGTTTTGTAGTAATAGAGTTTTACAGAATATTATTGAAGTATTACTGTGACTTACAGATTTTTCATTCTAATTGTTCATTTTCTGGTCTTTTGGAGTATATCTTCAAAATTTTTTATTTTTATTTTTTTAGTAGTAGTAATAGTACATGAATTCTTTTCCTATTCTGAGAGTAGTTATCAGATGCTTTGACACATAACATATAATTTGGTGCAAGACTGAATTGTTGTATCATCACATTTTCAACTTAAACATTAGCTATTGCTCCCATTTCCTTCTGGCATTAATGGTATAAAGGAGAAGTCTGAGGCCAGCCTTATCATTTGTTTCTTTCTAGTTAGTTTTTCTTGTTTTTGCCTGAGGGCTTACAAGGTTTTTTTTAACATTGTTATTCTTGTAAATTAAAGTTATAATGAAGATGTGCATTGGTCATCATGCTTCTAAACTCTTGTTCTAGCAAACATATTTTTCCAAGAGGTCTTATTGGGGCATCATGAAAAATAAAAAGGGTTCTCTTATTTAGGTCATTGGAAAATTCTTTCATCTCCAAAGGTGTGTACTTTGGGAGCATAACGAATTTCTCAGTTTTCTCATTGTTTAGTGCCTGGGTCAATGAGTCAGGAGAGGTACCAGGGGAAAAAAAAAATAAAGAATTTCACTTTTTTTTTTCCCCACTTAGTACTGGTTCATGAGGTGTAGCTTTGGCATTCTTAGATGTGGCCTTAGTTTGGTTTTAGTTTTGATGTTTCCTATATCCACATATATATATTTATTATACTTTATGAGAAGCTGCTTTATGAGTTGCTGGCAAGTACTAGTCCATTTTCATTTGAATTATAATCAATTTGTTATTAAGATGAAATTTAAATTTTCACTTGTTTATGACTGCTATATGTATAAAAACTACATAATCGCTTTAAATATTTTAAACTTATGTGTCCTTATCCCAATTGGGTATCTTCACTACTGACTTTTTCCAATTTATTCATTTTGTCATTTTTAATTGAAAAACATGACATTCCATGAGAATCCTGATTGAATAAAAATACTTTTATGTTATAAAAAATTATCTGGAATGTAGTAAGAATAAGGATTAAAATTATAATTGTAAAGTTTCAGCTTTTTTTGGTGTTATATTCCTATTTTTGATGGCATAATTGATAGATACATGTCTTTTTGTAATGTGGTTGAACTGTGCCACATTGAAATTTAATATGATAGCTAGGAAAGAATTTTTTTTCTCTCTTAAAAGTAGATAATAATAAATTATCAACTTAATTATGTATTAGGACATTAATCAAACACCCACTTCCCCTTACACAATAAGATTTCATTTCAAGAACTACCAACAAAATATTTTTCAATGAAGTAATATTAATTTGGGCTGGATTATATAAACATTTAAGTAAAAATTAGCAATTGAAAACTCTATTACCATCTAGCTTTAGCATGGTGCTCTGAAATATGACACTCTTAGAGTTGTCAAATAACCAGGTTTATCTTTAATGTGTTGTTCTAAATAATACAGTGCCCTCCCTAGTAACCATCTAATTGTGGATGTCAGGCTGTGATTGCCTAATACAATGTATTCAAAAAAAGCAACCAGGAAATGAAATGGGTTATTTCCTTCCATTCCTTTGCAAGTCCCTTTGGTTTCCTGTAATTGGGACCAAATTTTCCATCTGCCTTGGTCTTCCATAAATGATTTTGGAGTACTTAGAGCTAAAGCCATCATATTTCCCTGCTTTGAGTTTCTGCTACTATAACCCTTGATTAAATGTCAGGTTTTTGTTTTCATTGTTTTACCTTTTTTTTTTTTTTCCTATTTACATTTTTGACAGCCTTCCCTCTCAATTGAATACTGTTATCACTTTATTTTAATCCTCTCCCAAGCTGCCTATATTATCACCCCTGTGTTTCAGAACTCGGATCTCTACCCTTTGTCTACTAATTGGCTTTTTACCCCAGCTTTCCTAGCCTCCTCTTTGTGCATCTTACCCTTCTTTGTCCACACAACCTGTGCTCCATGCTCATGGTCCTGTCAGATCTTCTTACCTTGTTCCAGAGGACTTTATTGATATTTTGCCCTCCACGCTCCCAAAAGCTTCTGTTAATATGGCCTTCATTACAATATTTTCTAGAATAAAAAGCACATTTTCTTATTTTAAATAAGTTTTTTTGAAGTATTTGTTTTGTGGAGTGAGCATCTTTTAAGTGTATGCCTTAGTTTCAACAGCTGAGAAAATATATGTAATTCACAAACATTTATTTCGTTTTATTCATTTCCATTTATATTTTCCCGTTTGGTGAGGAAAGAATATATGCTTATTATTTTTTCAATGAGTGCTTTTCTTTTTAAATGTGAATGTAGTCAAAATATTGTTGTAGGGCATTAAAATTCATACTTTACTTTTTAGTGAGTTGGAGCATGTGGCAAAATCAAAATGCACGAAAATGAGCCAAGACAATATTCCTTATAAAGCTTATATAGGCAAAATGAGTAGTGAATTAGTTATTTTATTTATAATATCTTCTTAATATATTCCATATAATGGGAGTGTATCTATGAATATATGTCAAATTATAGAAGAATATGTTAATATTATATACATTACTATTAAATTCAGCTACCACTAAAAATCTCAAATCAAAAAGTTTGAAATCTATATTATTATCTATGGACCCTTTAAAGTATATTGTCTTTTTCTTCACCATGATCTTGTTTTTTCCTCACATGCATAGACTGACATAGGCCTGGATTTCTATTACAAACTTAACAATTCAGACAGGCTAGTTTTATTAATCTTCAATAATTTTCAAATATTTGACTTGGTAGAAAACATGTTACCAAGCAATTCACCAGAAAAAATTATCATAAGGATTCAAAACTAACAAGGATTTTGAAGGATTATAAACTATATCTACATAATACTAAAATTGTGGCTAAGGAGAATAAAAACCTGGAGTATATTATCTAAGGGGAAGGAGAAAGTCTCAAGATGAAGACTAATTAGCCTACAATAGGTCAGGGAGTCTATAGATAAACCAACATACAAGCAGATAAAACCAGACCCCATTATGTGCATTTCATGTGGTTCTACTCTATAAGTTAGGTTTTTAGGGTGACTACATCAAGCCAAACTGGAGAAGTCAAATTAGTACTGATTTGTAAGAAGGAGCCAGTAACGAATTTTCTATAAAACACCAACTGAAATCATTAGAATCACCTAAGTGAAAATATAATTTACTAAGATATTTAAGGAAAAATAAATATAAAGAAATAGACCAGACTACTGAATGTCACTGTTACAAATAGTGCTTACCTGCTAATGATACTTAAAAGTTCGAGTCTGATAAAACCTGTAGATAGTAACACCTATGTAAATGACATGTAATTTTTCTATAATTTCAATCAATATAAATTCCCTAAAATAAGGTATTTTTAAATTACACTCTAAACATTACCTTGTAAACTTGTTCTTCAAATGTATTTATGAAGACTTTTGATTCATAATTGGAACATTTTTTCTCTCCTGTTTTTGCTAAACATTTGGATTGGAAACTCTGCAAGGGCAGGGAAAGTTTTTTTGGTCTCAGACAGATCTGTTCAGAGTTCAGTAGGCTATGCTGTCTGTGAGAAGGCTTATCATGCATAGAAATAGAATTTTATTATTATTTTTTATTTTTTTTTAAAGGTTTTTTTTATTTATTTGACAGAGAGAGACACGGCGATAGAGAGAACACAAGCAGGGGGAGTAGGAGAGGGAGAAGCAGGCTTCCCGCTGAGCAGGGAGCCTGATGCAGGGCTCGATCCCAGGATCCTGAGATCATGACCTGAGCCGAAGGCAGACGTTTAACGACTGAGCCACCCAGGCGCCCCAGAAATAGAATTTTAAATGGTTTATCAATAAATTAAGAGGGGCAGGCCTGGAAATCACTGCTGGGTCTTTGAATCTCTGTTCCCCGTTGTGTCCAATTACTTCTGTCCAATATGATAGCCACGTGTCACTACTGAGAACTGAAATGTGGTTTGTCCAAAGTGAGATGTGCTATAAATTAAAATATACACTGAATTTTGAAGACATAGTATAAAAAGAATGAAAAATATCTCACAAATCAATTTATGATTACTTTTTATATTAATATCTTGAAATATTTGAGATATAGTGGATTAAATAAAATATATAATTAAAATTAATATCACCTGTTTCTTTTTCACGTGTTTTTATGTGGCTGCTAAAGAATTTAAAA
This sequence comes from Phoca vitulina, assembly GCF_004348235.1. Classification (NCBI taxonomy): domain Eukaryota; kingdom Metazoa; phylum Chordata; class Mammalia; order Carnivora; family Phocidae; genus Phoca; species Phoca vitulina. The sequence goes on along the minus strand of NW_022589712.1, from coordinate 61,532,468 downwards.
TTACATATCTGGCTCACATTATGTATCTATTGGGAAGTATAGTTCCAAATGGTGCCAGATTTTGAAAAAATCATTTAAGTTCAATATATTCTGGTTGATCTCCCATTGATCAAGTATTAATTTAAGCTTTATTGATTATTTTTATCTATATTTTGGCACAGGTTCTGATTCATGTGTCTCTAAATATTTCCTTAGATTTTAAAAAAGAACACAGAAAGAGATCTCAATGAAAGCTATTTAGCATTATTGGTATCAAAGTATTGGTACTCCAAAGTTTATTTTAGTCATTCTTTTTAAGCCATTTGCACTATCAGTTCTTTCTGGAGCTGTGAACAGAGAAATGAATATTCTTATAATTTGCTTCCCTTTTTCTTACTTCTGAAGGTGAATGATAAATGCAGTGGTCAAAAGGATTTGGCTAAAGGGAAGACAGGAAGAGATTCTCCAGAGGGGCATTTGGTAGATTTGCTACTGTGGATCATGAGGCCAGTGTGCTTGGGTAATATAAGTAAACTTCTTAAAATGGTCGTTTGGAATAGAGGTAACTTCTCAAAGTCACAGAAGAGGAATCAAAGTTCCATTGCCTCTCTCCTCAGAAATATTCATCTGCCCACCTTTCTTATTGAAAAGATACCTTTGGTGTTCATATTTTTGTTATGAACATCCTCCTCTGCGTTGCTTTCTAGATAATTTGTTCTTTCCCTTTGATTTCCTTTTTTGATCCCAGGATTAGTGAGAACTGGACTTTTAAATTCTAAGTCTGTAAGATTTTTTTTTTTTGGTCTCTAGCATATAACTGGATTTTGCTTTTAAACTTGATCAGATGTTTTTGTTGTTTAATGAGAAATTTAACCTGGCATTTGGTGAAATGACTGATATACTTATTATTCATTTCGCATCTTCCTTCTTATACTTTTCCCTATTTGTGATGCCTTTTTAAGTTAGATATTTATTCTGCTTTGATCCCTTGTTGATTCCTAAGAATTACCATAATTTACTATTTCTGCTATCATAATAAAACATGTATTTCTCTTCACTACTGTTTGAAAAATAAGATACCAAATAATTCCCCCCACCAAAATGCATTATTTCCTTCTTTGGTGTGCATTTTAAATGATGATTTTATCATGAATATTAATAAAAAAGTGGGGTCTGTATCATCCTCACCTAAATTAAGTTTTTTTCTAGCACTGAGAGAAGTTTTACAAATTTGTTTGGTCAAAAGAGGGTTAAGAAACAGTAGCTGCTCTAATATATCCACAACTATTTTCGTCTTTTTAATCTTCCAGTTTCTTTTACAAACAGGTACTTTTCTTCTATGTGATATGCAAATCTCCCAGCTCCTAAGAGCAACTGGATAGGGATATGTGTTTCATCTTAAAACAAAGACCAAGAAAAAGATAATAATATGATGAAGTTATTCAAAGGATTTCAGAAACAGGTGTTCTAAGTCTACACTAATTGGATTTCAGTTAATTATTCCTTTTACTTTAGGGAATATAAGTAAGAAATAAAAAAAAAAAAAAAACTACCTGAAAAACTTCTCTGACATGCTAATTGCTCTAATATTATCTATCTAACCTAGGCAAAAAAAAAAAAAAAAAAAAAAAAAAAAAAATCCATGTGACCAGAGTCTTAATTACCTTTTCATTTCTAGATTTTAAAGATAAAATTTATAGGTCTTTCCATACACTACACATTTTGTGGTGTTATGGCATACTCTATTTTTTCATCTTTATGTAATTTTAATTTTCTTTTGCTAATGCAAAGAAAATATTTTTATACTTTAAAGATTAGATTTCCTACTAACCTCTGGAAGACCAAAGCAAATCTCTCTCTTAGGTTTTAGGTCAAGGAGTCTGCTGCTATTTGATTTTACACAAATTGCTCATTCTCCCCTAATCTCATTTTCTTTCTTTGCAAACAGAAGAGTAATTGTTATACATTACTGTGGTCATTAGCATTCCTCAATGTGTGGGTTGAACAGGCTACTAAAGGAATGGGAGTCTTGTTTTTGGAACAGGAGGTGAGTTCAGAATGTAAACTTCATGAAGACTTGAATTTTCCTGTTGTTTTTGTTTACCATTCTTTTCCGAGAGCATAGGACTATGCCTTGTGCATAGTTAATATGCAATAAATATTTTCTGGATGAATCAATGAATAAATGAAAGAATGAATGAATGGATGGATGAAAGATATACAGATGGAAGTCAGCATTGGATGAATACATCAAGATACTAGGTTATCTGAGAGTATGGAGTTCTAGCTTGTCTTTTATCTATAAAGCAAAATTAAAACTGTGGCCTCATAGTAAAGAAATCCTCTATTAACTTGATTGGTTAAGGTGGAGAGTTCAGTGGTTGAGTTCAAGAACAACTCCTAGTTGATATTTAAGAGTGACATATTAGCTTTAATTCCCTGCAAATAAGTATGTTCATGGAACATACTAAGTGTTGATAAACATTTACTGAATGAATGAATGGATATTTGTCATATGATTTCTCACTTCTCAATAAAAGTGGGACCCATATTTTAGGCACCTTTATCAGCTGGTACAGTGCAGTGCAGTCCTATTTCATAGTTTTCACACATCCTATAAAGGTGCATTTTTGTCACCTCACTCACTGTGATATTTTAACTATCTCTGCATTGACTTAAATCACCAGTTTAATTGTGGCCTTAGATTCTGATCAAGACATTCTTTTTCCAAAGGTCTAAACTCTTTGAGAGCTGCCCCTATAGCCAGTTTTTGTAAGATATCAGGGGCAAGATAAGCATAGCAACTCAAACATAGTTTATGGTTAGGAAATGTATGAAAAATATTTTATACTGCTTTGATTTCCTCTTTTGTGTCCTCAGTAACATATTTTTTATGAATTAATGTTTTCATATGATGAAAATAATTCAAATGGTTCAGAAGAATCCAAAATAAATAGTAAAAGTCAACTTCCCTAGGCCTTCCATTCTCAGAGGCAATCATTCTTAGTTTCCATTTTTAAATTATTTTGGTGGTTACCATTTTATTTTTAAATATTATCAATTTCTTGGTTTATCATATTTTGTTAGTATTTTTTGAATCCTGGTGGGAAATGAATTTAGCACATTAGTTCCCTCCTCCTCTCCTGCCTTAATAATTAAATTTTTATACTTACTGTTTTATAATATAGTTATATGATTATTTTCACATTACCAGAGTTTGATCTCTAACTAAAATTAAATCTTCCAAACTTGTCTCTAAGTTGAATATAAATATGACCCTCAATATAAATGATATTTGTAATTTTATGCTCATATAACTTATTCAGTGTTAGATCAAATATTGGGCCTGGATCCACTGAGAAGAAAATGTCTGAAAAGGGTCAAGAGCATTAGTTAGACCTTTAAGTTATTTTAAATTTTCTTCAGGACTTCTTGGTTATAGCTAACTGCAACTTTTTCATATACCTTTTCTCACCAGCTTTTCTAGCCTTCTCCTTTTCGTTTTGCTGGAAAACACCCTGGAAAAATGTTTCATTAGAGGTTGCCTAGGAGTTATATTTTCTTGTTTATGCTAATCAAACAATATTTTATTTTGCTCTGACAGTTGATTGATAGATTGGCACAGGCATAGAATTATAGCATCAAAATAATTTTCTGTCATGACTTCAAAGAGAGTCTATTGTCTTCTAATGCAAATTGTGGTTGTAAAAAATTTGATATCATTTTGAATCTCACTGTTTATTAAGTAACGTTTTTTCTTCTTGGAAATATTTTAGGTAATTTTTTTTATCTTCAAAATACTGAAATTTAACCTGAATCTACCTAAGTGTGTACTCCCCCTTGCCCTGACACTTTGACACATATTAAATACTTTAATTCTGAAGACTTGTTTCTCTCTTAGCTTAGTAAATTTTTCTTTACTTTTTATTTCTTTGACTTTTCCTGCCCTCCATTATCTCTGTCCTCTATTCAGGGATTCCTTTTTTTTTTTTTTTTGGTCCTGTTCTAATAGATACTACTTCTTTGCATTTTGACCTCTGTTATGGAGGATTTCCTTCTTTTGTCTTTCATACTTCCTGCTTGTTTCCTGGTGTAGTTGATATTATTTGGTCCATTCATTAAATACTTTTTTGATAATCATACTTTTTAAATTTTCTGAAACTTTTCTTTATAATTGGTTCTTTGCCTTCATAGTCTGTTTTTTATGTAAAGAATGGAAAATCCTTTTAACTCACTTTAATAATATGTATCATACTTGAAATAAATTGCTTCCTGAATTATTTTTTTCAATGGGAGTGATACTGCATATTTATCATGGTCTTTCACTTTCATGCTATTAGATTTTCTCTGGAATCAGATTCCAGGTCACATTCTGTCTTTGCTATAAAGTAACCAAGGACAAGTTACATAACCAATCTAAACCTCAATTTCTTTATTTAAAGGAGGGGGAGGGGCATAACAAGGGTGATGTGAGTGATATGGTCATTTAGCATAGAGTCAGCACACAGTCAATTATACATTTTTAAAGATATCTTTTATTTTGTCAGTGTGTGATTATAATACCTTATTCTCCAAATTATAGTTCATTGATGGGGCTAGTATAATTCCACTATGAACTTGAACTTTTAGTGTTTCATATTCCTATTGGATATTCAGAGGTCAGCAAACTTTTTCTGCAACTGATAGGATAGTAAATATTTTTGGCATTGTGGGCCATGTGGTCTCTGTGGTAACTATTCATCTTTGCTGTTATAGCGCAAAAACACAGACAATGCATAAACAGATGGATATGGCTCTGTTCCAATAAAACTTTACTTACCAAGAGCAGGCAATGGGCCAGATTTGACCAGCAGACCATTGTTGGTCAATCCTTAGAATATTTCATGTAATACTCAGCATGTTCTGTGGAATTACCATTGGGCTTAGAGTTGGGGGCATAGTTTTTAATGTTGTCTATACATGTAATCTGGAGTAAGTAATTTAACATCTCTAGGCTTCTTTTTTTCCCCAATAAGTAACATAAAGGAAATAAATTATTATTTAAACTTAAATTCTATTCTGAAAACTAATAGAATCATTTCAATGTGAAAATTTTAATGTTCTATGTAAAATGATGATATATAATATAATGCATTGTAATTGACATTTTTGAGGGAGAGGACTAGGTCTAATGTTTGGTTTCAGCATATCTATTTAAAATAAGTTTTAATATTGCATTTGTTGATACTGTTGTTTCAGAAATAATAACATACTGCTACAAATGAAACTATACAATAAATAATGAAACATGTTTTAGTGGGTGTTCTATTGTTTGAAAAATGAATTAGGAACATTTTTCTTCAGGTTTCTTTAATTAACTGAATAAGGTTTAAAACAAGATGCCACTAGAACCTGTAAAATATTTATTACTAAATATAAAAAATATATAAATTTCAGAGGAAGCTACAGTCCCAGTTACAATGGTAATTGCAAATGTCTTATTTGGTTCATAAATGCAGCTTATTTTTGAACTATTATTTAAGTTTGAATTTTAGCTCTTCTTTACATATTAATAATCGAGGGTAATGTACATGCCTACCTACCATTTTTTTCTGTAACATTTTATTTTTTTTATTTTTTTTTCTGTAACATTTTAGAACAGAAGAAAATAAACATCTTTATTTTGAAATTTGAAGGCAATGCTTGATTTTTTTTCTTGAAGCAGTACAATTATTTTATTCCAAATTTTTTTAAAGATTGTATTTATTTATTTATTTGAGAGGGGGGCGGGCAGAGGGAGAAGGAAAGAATCTCAAGCAGACTCCTCATTTAGCACGAAGCTTACTGTGGAGCTGGATCTCACAACCCTGAGATCATGACCTGAGCCAAAATCAAGAGTTGGAACGCTTAACTGACTAAGCCACCCAGGAGCCCCGTTCCAAGTATTTTTTACATGCTTACTTAAATCTGTAATAGTGTATTTGTCATAGTCATCTATGTAATCCATTTGTTATTTGTTCACTTATTTATTTATTCATTCATGCATTCAGCCAGTCAGTCAGTCAGTCAGTCAAGGCATAGTTGATAGTCCTAATGAAGAGAAGTGCTAAGATGCTGCCACCCATCTCTGGGAGGAGTAAGAGTAAGGATAAGTAAACAGGCAATATCAATATATTATACAGAATGCTATAATGCAGAGCTTGGTGAAGGATGCTTTACAAGCAATTATGAGGAAAGAATCGTGGTGAGGTGACATGAGGCTGAGATATAACGAATGAATAGGAAGGAGCTAGTTAAGCATGAGTGGGATAGACTTGATGGGCACATGAAAACCAAATGAAATGGGCAAATATGACACAAATTTGAGGATCTGCCTCATTGGACAGATGCATGTTTTTAGACTCAAGTCCAGAGATTTGGAAATGAATTCTAACCACGAAGTGGTTAGGTGGAAATAATATGTACTTTGAGGTGGGCAGGTCTAATGTGAAACCTATTTTTCCTTTGGCTCTGTGACTTGAGCATATTGTTAATCTCCTTGATTCTCAATTTTTTCATTTGCAAAATGGAGTAAATAATATTTACTTTAAAGGAATATTGTAAGGTTTAAATGAGGTAGCTACAATACAGAAAATGCCTACCATGGAGTTCATGTTCAATAAAAGTTAGTTACTTATTCTTCCTTTCCTGGGAATAGAGAAAATTGAAATGGTGTATAAGGGAAAAAAAAAAAAGCCTGGACTACAGAGTACCCAGGCACTAGTGATATAAGGAATTTTATAATTAGCTTCCCTTTTTTTCTCTCTCCCTCTCTCCCTTCTTCCTTCTGTTTCTCCTCCTTTTTTACTTCCTTACTGCCTTGGTTATTTTATCTTCTGTATGAGAAGCAGTTAGTTTCTTATTCTCAAGCTTTCCTTAGAATACACTGGAAGGTACTTGCAGCCTATGATTCTGCGGCTGTCAATGAAGAGTGGACATGCCATAATTCTTAGTTTTGATTAAAAAAGGAAATACATAACAAGAGGATCTCTAAGCAGGGCATGGGCTACTACACTCGATTATCCAAGTGTAATACATTTCAAATAGGTTTTGAGCCCTTGTTTGTGAGGTGCTACTAGCAGTATCCACAAAGCCCAGAAACGTGACCTTGGGCAAAGAGCTCCACTGCATGGCTGCTATGTCCTTGCCATGGGACAGGTCCTGACGAAGTTGAAGAAAATGGCAGTTTGGATTCCTCTGGGAGATATTGGAAGTGTCTCTTGAATAGCATTTAAATAGTAGCAAATAGTATTTACTACCATTGTGTGCTCTGCTGATTACTAAGCTATTGTTTTGCAGCATCTGACCCATTCTTCTATCTGCAGCTTTATATATATTCTTTTAAATTAAATACTTTTGCAAATAATTAGTTTAAGGGATATCATAATGACTTGTAAAGTACAACTGTAACATTATTTACCTCTTAAAAACTTTGGAAGATTTATATTTGGATCATTCTAAATATCCAAACTCAATGCAAACTAAATGTTCACATTGGGGGCCTTTAGCTTTTGCCCAATCTTTTTAAACTAGAACTTCAAAGCCCAAATATATTTCCAAGTCAGATATCTCCAATATGAAATTATAAATTGTGTTGCATTCATTGTTTAATAACTTTTCAGTTTTATATTTATGATGGTGTTATAATTAATCTGTAATTGATGCATAGACATATTTGTCATTTATTTTTACAAAGTGAGAATTACAAACATCAACTTTATTAATCATCTTCTTTTGTCATTTTCATTTGCAGATTTTTTAAGCTTGCTTATAATTTCCATTTTTTAAAAATTCTCCAATATATTGTTTGCCCCGAGTCTCCTAAATATTTTAACTACTAGTTTTTTATACTCTGATGCTTTACAAATCTACTTTTGCTTAAGACAAAAGCTACAAGATATGAATTGGAGGGTTCATTATTTCTGGTCTTCTTGGTTGGTACAATTTGGAAAATAGTTACAAGTGAAAGAAAATTCTTGTATTCTGTGAAATTAAAAAGCACTTTATTTTGTTGAAAAAGCAAGTTAAAATAGCTTTAATGGTACATAACAATATACTTAATTTCCTGGGAGTATTTCCAGGATTCTTTTTAACCCATTCTTCAAAACAATCATATTTATTTCAATAAAAGAAAGTGATCACATAGGGACAAGAGCTCTTGCTTAAAAATTTTGTATATTTCATTCATTCTACTTGAGAAATATAGCAGGGAAAATATTTATGAACACCATAAGATAGGAAGCTGAAACTGCAATCATTTCTAAATGAAAATTATGTGACAGTTCATCAGTATTTAATGCTAACATTGGGTAATGTAGGCATGAAGAATTTCACAGCTATTTATCATAACCCTGTGTGTTGTTAGTTCTCTGATATACTTTTTTTTTTTTTAAGTAGAACGGTGTTTAAATGGCAACTCAAGCCACAGCTTCAGTTTGAGATATTGAATAAGTGGGGATGACAAAAGAGGATTTGTTTTTGTTGTTTGTTGTATATGTGCTGTTGTTGTTGTTGATCACATTCCTGTTAAAAGTAGCCTGCCACACCTCTCACGAGTTTAGTTTTTAATCCACACTCCCACAAGCCATGGCTGGGCTCCTACACCAGATGCAGGTGTCCCCTTGTGCTGTCAGCCAGGAATGATTAATGAGGATTTGCCCCTACTGAAAGCAGTCTTTGGAGCATTGTTCAGGGCATCTGTGGAACTGTCGGGGGAGACAAGGACACAAGTGAACAACCAATTATTTGGCCATCACTGAGGCAGCATGAAAAAGACATCAAATTGGACAGAAAAGCAATGCCTTTGTTTGGGTATCAAATATTATTTTTTAGGTGTTAATAGTAATATAGCAATTTTACCTCATTTTAGAGAGTATTGATGAAATCTAGACTTTTAACCAAAAGTAGTTTTCCTTTTTCCTTTAAAGCTAATTGAATTCTTTGTAAGTAGTATAATAGAAATAAAACATCACCAAATTGATTCCTAAGTGGTCGCCTATTGTATAAAGATACATCGTTTTGCTCGGCTAACACTGAAAACAAGGACTGAGTATGCAGTGGGTAGGAGGGTCCACCACACAGACTTCCTAATTGCTGGTCATAGTTGACAGGGACTGGGGTTTTACAAGCGATCAGAGGGACAGAGACATTGCACTGGAATGCTGAAGCAGAAAATGAAAAAAACAAAAACAAAAAAACCCAAACCATCCAAACCTGTGAAACATTTCAAGTCGAGGTTCAGCATATGTGTGTTTCCTTCTTTTTCCAGTATAAGATCTACCCATACTTATGTCTTAGTAAGAAAAGATGTTCAGATTGCTACATCCATGTCTAGGTCTGTGACTTAAATAAAAAATGTAAAGGCTAAAAAGTGTTATATATTTTGAATACAATTCAAATGCGGATTAAGAAGTCCTTTCAGTAAAGTACTTTCTTTTATGCTCTGGCCTTTCAGGCCTGTTGTCTTTAGGGTATTAAGAATTAAAAGCTAAGCCCTAAAACCTCTAAAATCTTCAAGGAGCAGATAATGGTGTTTTAATATACGAAAAGTAACGGTCAGTAACAACTTGAACAAATGTGGCCCATATAACAAAAAATACCTACTTAACATTTTTTTTTTTTGCAGGTTAACACTTTTGTATTTTTTTTTTTTTTTTTTTTTGGAAAAGAACTTAAGTCACTGAGTAATTAGAAATCACAAGATTAAAAGTGGTCAACTGAGTAGATATAAAACAAATGTCTGAGAACTGTCTGAACTGAGAAGTGTCTGAGTAGATATAAAACAAGCGATTTCTGGGAGAATACCTTGCTTTATAGTTCTTAAGCAATTTTTTCATGTACCTGCAGTGGCCTAGCTGCTTACTGATTTATATTTGCTTGATCAGTTCTAGGATTACATAATTTTTCTGCACTTCTCAAGCCAATAAGAATTTTCCTTATTTTATTGTTCAAATATATAAAATAAAGAATACATAATATTGCTCATATTCAAAAATTAACCCATTTAGATAGCTTCATAAAATGGGCAAATGGGCAATGCCCAAATCATGAGAACCATTTAAGGTTATTATGACTAGCAGCTTTGACTTGAAATAGTCTGAATAGATAAATCCAAACCTAAGTGGACACTAATACTGCCTCCTTTCAATGTCATGAAAACAGCTGTTTCAAACTGTCTCCCATTTACTACTCAATTAAAATTGGCTTTGTCAGAAAGGTAGTGTAACTCAATTATTTTTTTAATTAATAACCGTATTTTTTAAGTTTGTTAGCAGATTCCCTGGACTTGTGAATATGGGTCGGGTCTGTGAGCAAGTGAAACAATTTCTGTAAGTAGAGTGTTTTATGTAATTTTTCCCAGGCAAATTCTACTCCAAGTTTTGAACCTTTTGGAATCATTTTCTTAGAAGAATTGACTCTTTGTCCGTATATATACAGTCTTAGAGATTTAGTCTCATCTCTTTCCTCTTTTTTTTTTTTCTTTAGTAACTCAAGTCAACAATCCTTGGTGCTATCTTGTTGTCTATCTTTTAGTCATTAAAATCATTTTGAATGACTTTGAGCCAACGTACATTCCCAGGAAAGACTACGAATTGCACTTGTATTGTTTGTGAGTCACTGATGGTGATCTTTTAGTATGGTGCTCCAAACATTTGGTCATTAAAAATTACATGTTGAAGGGCGCCTGGGTGGCTCAGTCGGTTAAGCATCTGCCTTCGGTTCAGGTCATGATCTCAGGTCCTGGGATGGAGCCCTGCATCAGGCTTTTCCGGAGTCTGCTTTTCCCTCTGCCTCTGCCCCTTCCCCCCCAACTTGTGATCTCTCTCTCTGTCTCTCAAATAAATAAATAAAATAAAATCTTAAAAAAAAAGAATTACATGTTGACCTAGACTGTTTATGATAAGTATATCATGGGCAAAGCAAATGCTAACACCATGTCCTACTTCTTGCTTTTCTTTACCTACAATTTTTAATCTTGGATTGGTGTGCCATATTTTTCTTCACATCATACTCAGTTTCTTTAACAGCTCTCAATTTTCTAAGAGTTGGCAAATTGTTCATTGACTATTTTCCCCAGTTCCCTTTTGGGTATTGTTGTTAAGCTATCATGGCTCAAGCTTTCCTGAATTATTTTTTCATGTTTAAAAAATAATAATTACAATTATAAAGATGGGTATTTGGTTATAAAAATCTCTGCTTGGAAGACTCAAGAACTTCTTGTTCTGTGTAATTCTGAGCAAATTTCTAATTTTAATTCTTAGTAGAGATTTGGAAAACTGAGTTTGCCATATTGTTTAGGCCAGAAGAATCATTCAAAGAAACAGTGTTACAGTGTTGTCAATATTTATCTTCTTAGATGAGGAGCATTTATGGTTGCCAGATAAGATTCATGGTGATCAGGTAAATTTGAATTTCAGATAAGCAATGAATCATTTTTAGTATAAATATATCTGAGATATGCATGGGGTATACTTATCCTAAAAATTTATTCATTGTTTATCTGAAATTCAAATTTAACTAAATGTCCTTTATTTTCTTTAGCAAAAGCAGGCTATTAGTAAAGCCAAAATGTTAAAAAGTGTGTTTCTATAAGCTGTATACCAATCTGGAGATCTGGTCTTTCAGGTTCTGCCCTAGCATTTCATTTAACAGTGAGCCAATTTTTTTTTTTTTTTCCATTTCCACATTGGTGGTAAGCCTCCAACTGCCTTATTGAAATGTTGTGAAGATAATTTTAACTTAAATAAATTTACCTTAGACATCTAGAAGTTTTTGACAGCAAGTCAGATATAAGTAAAAGGTAGTAGAGTGATACCCTAAAGACCAATTAAAGGTCTTTTGAGATTGGTGAATTCAACTAACTTGAATTGAAAGAAACCCAGACCTGCCATCTATCTACAAGCGTGTGTAATGATTTCCCTCATTTATAATGAACCGCATGAGAAAGGAAATAAGTTTGCTCTTGACAGAAAATTTAACTTCCTTACAGACAGCAAAAGCTGAAAAGAAAGTTTGAAGTTCAAAAAGGTGGGGCAGAGAAAGGGGACAGGGATTTAAATGAAAACTGCCTAATTCCAATTTTGTATGCAAAACTCTAATTAGGTAAGATACTTGTGACTTCAGCATTTACAACTGATGTCAGAAGAGTTGTCAGAGTCCAGGTGCCTAGCTTGGCCTTAATTGCTTTTTTTTTTTTTTAAAGCATTACTTTAAAATGATGTTTGATCATGTAATTGCTTAACTGTTGAGCTCTCATCATGTGCCACTTTTTAAATGGTAAAGAGTAAGCAAAATTTAGTCTCAAATTCTTTTCTCAGAAGTTTTCAATAGCAAATATAGGTTTATTTGGGCCTTTGCCTAGCAGTCTCATGGTTATTGTACTAAGATTCAAGCTATAATATATAGCTGTGAGTATGCTAGGTGCTGGAATGAGAACTATTTTAAGACTTGAGACATAAACAAGGAACTGATCTATCAAGCATAGTTGAATAGATATCATTGAATTTATTTTCTTATTGTGAAACATAAAACTACATGGGACAAACAACAAAATTTGTTTCATTGTATATAACAGGTAATCTAACCTATAGCCCTCCAAGAAATAGAAATACTGGAATAATATTTTTAGTCTCCAAGTTTTATTTTGCTTTGTTACATGTGGTAGACATAGGAAGAATACTTTAGAAGAACTTTGAACTCATTTTCACTTAAAATCATTTGATATACCTTTATTGAAGTGTTAGCACAAGTATAAAATAAGATGTTTTTAGAAGTTAATCACCATGTATTTATTGGTTTCCTATTGTGTTATATGAGGTGTATTATAATAGATGCTATATGGGTTATTAAGGTATGTTAGGCTGTGTATTGTTTTTGTTTTTTTTAAGATTTTTTATTTATTTATCTGAGAGAGAGAATGGGAGACAGAGAGCATGAGAGGGGGAGGATCAGAGGGAGAAGCAGACTCCCCGCTGAGCAGGGAGTCCGATGCGGGACTCGATCCCAGGACTCCAGGATCATGACCTGAGCCGAAGGCAGTTGCTTAACCAACTGAGCCACCCAGGCGCCCCAGGCTGTGTATTGTTTTAAAAGTATTTACTATATGTATACGTAAGTACAAAGAATAAGTACAAAGAAGGCACCAGCGAGCCCAAGCACACCAACATTGACTGGCTTCATGGAGAAAATTATACCCATCAGATGAAAAATCTCTTATCTTCCTGACAGTTCCATCTACACAGTTACCTGCATTCTCATTCCTGTTTCCTCCCTCATTCCTCAGCAAATGTGATTTGTCTTGGACCAATTCCCCGACCTGGATCTTGGATTCTTTCTCTGACTTCTCAGGGCTCTTGCTGTAGTAGTTATCCCTTCCATTTCCTGTATCTTCAACCTTTCTTCATCAACTGCTTGCCACAAGTACTCAAATATACTCACATCTCTGCTATCTTAAAAAGGACAGTTTTGGGGCGCCTGGGTGGCTCAGTTAATTAAGTGTCTGACTCTTGATTTCAGCTGAGGTCACGATCTCGGGGTCCTGGAATTGAGCCCCACGTTGGGCTTTTTGCTCAGAGGGGAGTCTGCTGGCTCTCCCGCTCTCTCTGCCCCTCTATGCCTAAAATAAATAAATACATCTAAAAAAAAATAAGAACAGTTACTTCCTGGACTCAGACCACACCTGCAGATATGCCCTGTTTCTTCCTATTAAAGGCTACAAATTTTGAAAAAGTTGTCTATTTTTCACTTTGTACTTCTCAATTTATTATTTATTTCTTCAAGACCAGTGGGAAACTGCTTTTACTCTGGTCTTCCTTGGGGCTTCCTTGAGGATAATTGCAAATAGATATTTTAAACTTTATATTTGTTGGCCTGTGGATGGATTTAACTTTGTTGATTACATTCTTCTTGACTTTGGAAATGCATATGTACTCCCTCTCTCAGGCTTCTTTCCCTTTATCTAGCCTTTAAATGTTGACATTCCTTAGGATTCTGACTTGGAGACTCTTCTCACTCTGCATTCATCCTGGGAATCCTCATTTACTCCTGAATATTGAAGACCATCTTTAGACCGAGGACTTATTTCAGTTTCTCTAGCTCAGACCTCTCTGCTGAGCTCCATCCCTAGAAATTCAGTGTTTTTCTAAGCATCTTCATTTAATTATCTTTCAGACATCTCAAACTCACCATGGGTGATACTTAATTTCTTTCCTGAATTACTTAAACAGCCTCTTAAACTGACACCTAGCCCACAGCCTTGGCACCCTCCAATCTACTCTCCAGTAATCAAATGTAAATCTGGTCCTATCACTTCTTTGATCTGCCACACACGAAATCCATCACTGACTTCTGAATCCTAAGAATAAAGTCCAAACTCTGTGTTTTCTCAGTCCCTCTAATACCTGTTGCCTATTCTTTGTAGGCTTTATCCTTTGCCTTGTCTCCCTCCTACTCTGTGCCATAACTATACTGAATATTTCCCTTTTCTGTACTTCAGGTGCATTCTAGTATTTTTTTTTCACTTGGTTGTCATACTTGGAATTATCTCTGCCTAGAACATCCCTCCTTCCTTGTTGTCTCGATCATTCTTTAAATCTCATTTCAGTTGAGATATTCCTGTCTCTAAAAAATCTTTTGTGTTGGGGCACCTGGGTGGCTCAGTCATTAAGCGTTTGCTTTCGGCTTGGGTCATGATCCCAGGGTCCTGGGATCGAGCCCCGCATTGGGCTACCTGCTCGGCAGGAAGCCTGCTTCTCCCTCTCCCACTCCCCCTGCTTGTGTTCCCTCTCTCACTGTCAAATAAATAAATAAAATCTTTAAAAAAAAAAATAAAAAACCTTTTGTGACTCCTACCCCCAAGACTGGATTGGATATCCTAGCTCTGTGTTCTCATAGCTGCTTATATTAGCTCATGACAGCATTTGGAGGCACTTTGTTATGACAACTTTCTCACTTGTCTGTTTTTCCAGTGTAACTCAGGGAACACAACTTCTGAAACATTAGGCCTGATTGAAATTTTTCCAGAGACCAAAAATAATGTCAAATTCAGTATAGTTAAGATTACATAATATGTCTCTGAATTTACTGTATTATGCCATTTATTCTTTAAAAAATATTCATTTAGAATAGTACAGAGGTGGTTAAGAGGGCAGAGTCTGGGGCTAGGCTCCACTGACTGAATTTAAATCCCAGCCCTACCTGTGTGATTTATCATCAGGTTGCCTAAACTCAGTTTTGTCTGTTTCTTATTCATAAACTAGGAATAATATAATAGTACCTACCTTATAAGAATGTTGAATTATATTAGTTATTAAATGTAAAGTGGTTAAGACTGTACCTGGCTCACAATGAGTACTCTGCAAGTATTTGTTATTGAGCACTGCTAGGTGAAGTGTATATAGTGGTCAAAATCATGTAGCATCTGTCATCAGTTAATTTATAGCTAGTTCCATGAGACACACACTTAAGAAAGACACATTTAAGGAAAAAAATATTAGTCATATCCATAGTTTCACTGGGAATTATTTTGATACAATCCTTTTGCCTCCAGTGTTCTTGGATGTCCTTAGGTTTCACAAATTTGTCTCACAGTCACTTCATAGCCTCTCTTTAGGGAAATACTTTCCACTTCATCTTTTCCCTGGAAGCAATAGTTAATCTACCAAATTTGTCTTCACCCAGAGCCACCACCAATCCATACTGCACCTTTCTGCAAATTATAATAAAATACTCTCTCTCTGGCTGGAAGAGTTAGAACAAAGTTGCTCTTCTGAGTAAGGAGCAGCCTCCTAGGCATACAAATTGAGGAGCATATCCAGAAAAAGGTGTATCCAGGGAGAACACAGGGCAGTTTCAGAGAGCAAGACTGCGAGAAGAATGAGCTGGATTTCATTTCTACTGTACCTTCCTAATAGGATGATATTGTTCAGGACACAAAATTCCCATCATATGCAGGAGCCCCACTTCACACTGTGGGCCTGTTTGCTTCCTCGGCTCCATGTGACCTAAACTTCTTGCCTGCCCAGGGTCAACTTCATAAGCAACTTTTCATGCTCTGAGTATTTCCTCAGGTTCCTCCAATACCTTTCTATGTCTCATGTTTTCAGAGCTCTGCCCTATGGTTTCTAAGGTGACAGCCTTGGTCCGTTCTACCCTGCAGAATAGCAGAGTTAGATATTTAAAAAAACAAGGAATCTCAAGGTCATTTTACATTAGCCTGAGGAAGTAAGTAACTGTTAGACATTTAAGGCTTTTTGAAAGCTTCTTATTGGCTCATATTTTTGATATCATCCAGGATGAAGTTGACAGTTCCAAGGTCTCTGCTGAAATATCTAGATTTCTCTGGTGAGTCTTCCTTGAATCTCCCATGCTGAGTGAAGGAAGATGGACTTGGCATATCAATATTGATGATTAAACACCTGAAGATAATAGGGAATAGAATTAATAGACATATATTTTATATGTTGAATATGTCAGATTTGGAAAATAATAGTAAATAATAATTTAAAAATCTATTTATCATTTATAAAGTACTTTATATGCTTTATCTTCCTTAATGTTCAAAGTAATCCCGTGGGAGAGGCAAATCAGGCATTATTATTGTATAATGCACAGATACTTTTTAAACGTCTACATTGGTCCATTAAATAGAAAATATGAGATAGTCTGTCACCAAACACTGAATCTCTAGGGAAGGGGAAATTAATTCTAATAGAATTTTAATAATTTATTTGTTTTTATTCACCAGAAATTACTTTCCCAAAATTTGAATAAATGTGCAAAAGACAAGAATAATTTACATTTGAGCATCCCAAATAAATTTAAAGCAAAAATAATTAAGATATGATAGTATTTTACGTTAAAGCAGTAATATTGGCTCTGTCTTGTCTAGTTATGAATCTGAGCTAATAACAGATATGATCATAGAACTAACAGTTCAAACAAAATTTTTAAAAATGCTTTGCCATTTTGGTAGTAGTAGCTATTAATGATTTGAGGCCTCTATTTTGCTAAAAAAATAAACAAACAAAAAAAACACATCGGTCCTTTTGGTTTTGAATGAGCATTAGTACTTTACAAAAGACTATACATAACTCTACTGTAAGAAGTAATTGCAGTTAATGGCTACATAAGGATTTTCACTGTACACTCTTTTGGGGAAAATATCTCAGTGATGGTTCAATTCATGCTGAAAGTTGGTGGGCATTCTCAACCTGGTAGATATTTATGCAAATTTTAAAATAGCATTACACCAGAAGAGTTCAGTAGGTCTTAAGTTTTAACTTTTATTTTAAATCTTTTTTTAAAGATTTTATTTATTTATTTGAGAGAGAGAAAGAGAGCACAAGCAGGGGGAGGAACAGAGGGAGAGGGAGAACCAGGTTCTCCACCGAGCAGGGAGCCTGATGCGAGCCTCGATCCCAGGACTCTTGGGATCATGACCTGAGCCTAAGTCAGACACTTAACCAACTGAGCCACCCAGGTGCCCCAAAGCTAAGTAACTTAAGGATATTCCTATAAGGCAGTAAACTCAATTTTTTATATATATATATATATATATAACTTTATTTTATTTATATATTTATATAAATATTTATATATTTTTATAAGTATAAATATATATATATTTTTTAGAGAGGGGGAGAGAGAGAGAGGGAGAGAGAGAGAGGGGTAGAGAGAGAATCTCAAGCAGGCTCCACACCCAGTGCAGAGCACATGGGGTTCGATCCCCACAACCCTGAGATCATGACCTGAGCCAAAATCAAGAGTCAGACGTTTAACCAACTGAGCCACCCAGGTGCCCCTCTAATTTTGTATAAAATAATTTGTTTTAAATTTTTTTCTTCTACTTTTCTTCCTTGTTTTTTAGAAGGTGAAAATAGTAGTGAAGTAATTAATGGATGCTCTTGAATATATTCAGAAAATATACCTTTGATTTGGATTATTGTGAAAACTTAATTTTTTTCTAACATGATAATTGCAAACCACACTGTATTTTTGAGTGCAAAGTAGTTACATACAGAAATTGTGTATATATATATATATAAACATTGCTCAAGTTATTCAGTATTCCAGGACCCTGAATGTTATGAAAGCGTCCAGAGTGTTCTCTCAGTTTTGTGTTTCACTATAAAATATAAGAAAACATTTCCCCAAATGTCGGTAGTTGAGAATTCCTAGAATACAAGGTAACAATCATACAATTCTGAAAAATCTTTGGGAATTCTTTTTTGTCTATGATCTCTCATGTTCCTCATTGTGCTGTTGCCATATCATAAATTCCTTGATCTGGAAGCAAATATGTTTTAGAAAAAAAAAAGTATAGATTATGGACAAATTTAGTAAGAGTGTCCTATTAAATCTGTTTATAGCTGATGAGCTTTTATCCTTGTGTAAGACATTATCTAAAGAATCTTCTGAACTCCCTTGAAATTTTACCTAAGGAATGTTGTTGGTAACCCTGGAGAATTCAAGCTCTAAACTTTGAGACAGGTCACACTGTCTCAGAGTCAGAGACTTAGAATGACTGCCTGGAGGGAGACCAGGCATTTTCTTCCTCCTCACTGCTTCTTAACTTCATGTCCTCCAGGAGGAGTTCTGAGACCGTCAATAGTCATCATAGCTCATGGGTCCAAGTCTTCCTACTGAAAGAATTCTCATTATTTCAAGGGCTTTTTAATCAGTAAACAGTAGAAGACAATTACTGTATAGATCGGTTTAATTAGTTTATTTGATGCCCAGAGCATGTAAATTTGCAACCAGGTTGTTTCTGCTAGCTATAGAATCATAAATTAATGGCAGTGTTCTGGACGGAAGAGATGATGCTTTGTGCATGCTAACCTCAGTACAAGTCTAATGGATTAGGAAGAGGATTGACATCCATGGAGGCCTT